>NW_026871274.1:0-300000 GCF_028564815.1 Eubalaena glacialis
CACTCTCTAGATACCACTTAGCACGTAAAGGAATATTATTTGGGGTTCAGCCATGGAGAAGATTTTAGTCACTAGGATAAGATAAAGAATAAACACATTATAAAAAAATCACATAAGGTTTTCTTTTTAACCTGTTCCTTAAAACACTAGTGTTTAGGAAATCTAATGGAGGCAAAAGCAGTAAAGGGTAGTTTAGGGTTAGGGTTAGGGTTAGGGTTAGGGGAGGGCTTAGGATACCGGTGAGGGTACTGGTGAGGGTACTGCGTAGGTTATTGGTTAGGGTTAGGATACGGCTTAGGATACGGGTTAGGATATGGGTTAGGTTACGGCGTTGGGTATGGGTGAGGGTTAGGGTTAGGGTTAGGGTAAGGCTTTGCGTACGGGTTAGGGTACGGGTGAGGGTACGGCGTGGGGTAGAGGTTAGGGTTAGGTTTAGGGTTAGGGTACGGCTTAGGATACGGGTTAGGGTATGGGTGAGGGTACGGCGTAGCGTATGGGTTAGGGTTAGGGTTAGGGTTAGGGTTAGTTTTAAGGTTAGGGATTGGTTTAGGGTACGGGTGAGGATTAGCGTACGTGTTAGGGTTAGGGTTTGGGTTAGGGTTAGGGTACGCATTAGGGTTAGGGTTAGGGTACACGTTAGGATTAGGGTATTTATTAAACCTATCCCACTCTCTAGATACCACTTAGCACGTAAAGGAATATTATTTAGGGTCCAGCCATGGAGAAGATTTTCGTTACTAGGATAAGATAAAAATAAACACATTATAAAAAAATCACATTAGGATTTTCTTTTTAACCTGTTCCTTAAAACACTAGTGCTTAGGAAATCTAATGGAGGCAAAAGCAGTCAAGGGTAGTTTAGGGTTAGGGTTAGGGTTAGGGTTAGTGTTAGGGTTAGGGTACGGCTTAGGGTATGGGATAGGGTATGGGTGAGGGTACGGCATAGGGTAGGGTTTAGGGTTAGGGTTAGTGTTAGGGTTAGGGTTAGGGTATGGCTTAGGGTACGGGTGAGGGTACTGTGTAGGTCATTGGTTAGGGTTAGGTTAAGGCTTAGGATACAGGTTATTGTATGGGTTAGGGTACGGCGCAGGGTATGGGTAAGGGTTAGGGTTAGGGTTAGGGTTAGAGTTAGGGTACGGCTTAGGGTACGGGTTAGGGTACGGGTGAGGGTACGGCGTAGTGTATAGGTTAGGGTTAGGGTTAGGGTACGGCTTTGGGTACGGGTTAGGTTACGGGTGAGGGTACGGCGTAGGGTATGGGTTAGGGTTAGGGTTAGGGTTAGTGTTAGTGTTAGGGTTAGGGTACGGCTTAGCGTATGGGATAGGGTACGGGTGAGGGTACGGCGTAGGGTAGGGGTTAGGGTTAGAGTTAGGGTTAGGGTTGGGGTTAGGGTACGGCTTAGGGTACGGGTGAGGGTACGGGTGAGGGTACTGCGTAGGGTATTGGTTAGGGTTAGGATACGGCTTAGGATACGGGTTAGGGTACGGGTTATGGTATGGCGTAGGGTATGGGTTAGGGTTAGGGTTAGGGTTAGGGTTAGGGTACGGCTTAGAATACGGGTTAGGGTACGGGTGAGGGTACGGCGTAGCGTATGGGTTAGGGTTAGGGTTAGGGTACGTCTTAGGGTACAGGTTAGGGTACGGGTGAGGGTACGGCGTAGGGTAAGGGTTAGGGTTAGGGTTAGGGTTAGGGTTAGTTTTAGGGTTAGGGATTGGTTTAGGGTACGGGTTAGGATTAGCGTACGTGTTAGGGTTAGGTTTTTTGTTAGGGTTAGGGTACGCGTTAGGGTTAGGGTATGGGTTAGGTTTAGGGTACACGTTAGGATTAGGGTATTTATTAAACCTATCCCACTCTCTAGATACCACTTAGCACGTAAAGGAATATTATTAGGGATCCAGCCATGGAGAAGATTTTAGTCACTAGGATAAGATAAAGAATAAACACATTATAAAAAAATCACATTAGGATTTTCTTTTTAACCTGTTCCTTAAAACACTAGTGCTTAGGAAATCTAATAGAGGCAAAAGCAATCAAGGGTAGTTTAGGGTTAGGGTTAGGGTTAGGGTTAGTGTTAGGGTTAGGGTACGGCTTAGGGTATGGGATAGGGTACGGGTGAGGGTACGGCGTAGGGTAGGAGTTAGGGTAAGGGTTAGGGTACGGCTTAGGGTACGGGTTAGTTTACGGGTGAGGGTACGGCGTAGGGTATGGGTTAGGGTTAGGGTTAGGGTTAGTGTTAGTGTTAGGGTTAGGGTACGGCTTAGCGTATGGGATAGGGTACGGGTGAGGTTACGGCGTAGGGTAGGGGTTAGGGTTAGGGTTAGGGTTAGGGTTAGGGTATGGCTTAGGGTACGGGTGAGGGTACGGGTGAGGGTACTGCGTAGGGTATTGGTTAGGGTTAGGGTACGGCTTAGGATACGTGTTAGGGTACGGGTTAGGGTACGGCGTAGAGTGTGGGTTAAGGTTAGGGTTAGTGTTAGGGTTAGGGTTACGGTACGTCTTAGGGTATGTGTTAGGGTACGGGTGAGGGTACGGCGTAGGTTATGGGTTAGGGTTAGGGTTAGGGTTAGGGTTAGGGTACGGCTTAGGATACGGGTTAGGGTACGGGTGAGGGTACGGCGTAGGTTATGGGTTAGGGTTAGGGTTAGTGTTAGGGTTATGGTACGGCTTAGGTTATGGGATAGGGTACAGGTGAGGGTATGGCATAGGGTAGGGGTTAGGGTTAGGGTTAGGGTTAGGGTTAGGGTTAGGGTACGGCTTAGGGTACGGGTGAGGCTATGGGTGAGGATACTGCGTAGGGTATTGGTTAGGGTTAGGGTACGGCTTAGGATACGGGTTAGGGTACGTGTTAGGGTATGGCGTACGGTATGGGTTAGGGTTAGGGTTAGGGTTAGGGTTAGGGTTAGGGTTAGGGTACGGCTTAGGGTACGGGTTAGGGTACGGGTGAGGTTACGGCGTAGGGTATAGTTTAGGGTTAGGGTTAGGGTTAGGGTACGGCTTAGGATACGGGTTAGGGTTCGGGTGAGGGTACGGCTTAGGGTACGGGTTAGGGTACGGGTGAGGGTACGGTGTAGGTTATGGGTTAGGGTTAGGGTTAGGGTTAGGGTTAGTTTTAGGGTTAGGGATTGGTTTAGGATACGGGTTAGGATTAGCATACGTGTTCGGGTTAGGGTTTTGGTTAGGGTTAGGGTACGCGTTAGGGTTAGGGTATGGGTTAGGTTTAGGGTACACTTTAGGATTAGGGTATTTATTAAACCTATCCCACTCTCTAGATACCACTTAGCACGTAAAGGAATATTATTTGGGGTTCAGCCATGGAGAAGATTTTAGTCACTAGGATAAGATAAAGAATAAACACATTATAAAAAAATCACATAAGGTTTTCTTTTTAACCTGTTCCTTAAAACACTAGTGTTTAGGAAATCTAATGGAGGCAAAAGCAGTAAAGGGTAGTTTAGGGTTAGGGTTAGGGTTAGGGTTAGGGTAGGGCTTAGGATACCGGTGAGGGTACTGGTGAGGGTACTGCGTAGGTTATTGGTTAGGGTTAGGGTACGGCTTAGGATACGGGTTAGGATATGGGTTAGGTTACGGCGTTGGGTATGGGTGAGGGTTAGGGTTAGGGTTAGGGTAAGGCTTTGGGTACGGGTTAGGGTACGGGTGAGGGTACGGCGTAGGGTAGAGGTTAGGGTTAGGTTTAGGGTTAGGGTACGGCTTAGGATACGGGTTACGGTATGGGTGAGGGTACGGCGTAGCGTATGGGTTAGGGTTAGGGTTAGGGTTAGGGTTAGTTTTAGGGTTAGGGATTGGTTTAGGGTACGGGTGAGGATTAGCGTACGTGTTAGGGTTAGGGTTTGGGTTAGGGTTAGGGTACGCATTAGGGTTAGGGTTAGGGTACACGTTAGGATTAGGGTATTTATTAAACCTATCCCACTCTCTAGATACCACTTAGCACGTAAAGGAATATTATTTAGGGTCCAGCCATGGAGAAGATTTTCGTTACTAGGATAAGATAAAGAATAAACACATTATAAAAAAATCACATTAGGATTTTCTTTTTAACCTGTTCCTTAAAACACTAGTGCTTAGGAAATCTAATGGAGGCAAAAGCAGTCAAGGGTAGTTTAGGGTTAGGGTTAGGGTTAGGGTTAGTGTTAGGGTTAGGGTACGGCTTAGGGTATGGGATAGGGTATGGGTGAGGGTACGGCATAGGGTAGGGTTTAGGGTTAGGGTTAGTGTTAGGGTTAGGGTTAGGGTATGGCTTAGGGTACGGGTGAGGGTACTGTGTAGGTCATTGGTTAGGGTTAGGTTAAGGCTTAGGATACAGGTTATTGTATGGGTTAGGGTACGGCGCAGGGTATGGGTAAGGGTTAGGGTTAGGGTTAGGGTTAGAGTTAGGGTACGGCTTAGGGTACGGGTTAGGGTACGGGTGAGGGTACGGCGTAGTGTATAGGTTAGGGTTAGGGTTAGGGTACGGCTTTGGGTACGGGTTAGGTTACGGGTGAGGGTACGGCGTAGGGTATGGGTTAGGGTTAGGGTTAGGGTTAGTGTTAGTGTTAGGGTTAGGGTACGGCTTAGCGTATGGGATAGGGTACGGGTGAGGGTACGGCCTAGGGTAGGGGTTAGGGTTAGAGTTAGGGTTAGGGTTGGGGTTAGGGTACGGCTTAGGGTACGGGTGAGGGTACGGGTGAGGGTACTGCGTAGGGTATTGGTTAGGGTTAGGATACGGCTTAGGATACGGGTTAGGGTACGGGTTATGGTATGGCGTAGGGTATGGGTTAGGGTTAGGGTTAGGGTTAGGGTTAGGGTACGGCTTAGAATACGGGTTAGGGTACGGGTGAGGGTACGGCGTAGCGTATGGGTTAGGGTTAGGGTTAGGGTACGTCTTAGGGTACAGGTTAGGGTACGGGTGAGGGTACGGCGTAGGGTAAGGGTTAGGGTTAGGGTTAGGGTTAGGGTTAGTTTTAGGGTTAGGGATTGGTTTAGGGTACGGGTTAGGATTAGCGTACGTGTTAGGGTTAGGTTTTTTGTTAGGGTTAGGGTACGCGTTAGGGTTAGGGTATGGGTTAGGTTTAGGGTACACGTTAGGATTAGGGTATTTATTAAACCTATCCCACTCTCTAGATACCACTTAGCACGTAAAGGAATATTATTAGGGATCCAGCCATGGAGAAGATTTTAGTCACTAGGATAAGATAAAGAATAAACACATTATAAAAAAATCACATTAGGATTTTCTTTTTAACCTGTTCCTTAAAACACTAGTGCTTAGGAAATCTAATAGAGGCAAAAGCAATCAAGGGTAGTTTAGGGTTAGGGTTAGGGTTAGGGTTAGTGTTAGGGTTAGGGTACGGCTTAGGGTATGGGATAGGGTACGGGTGAGGGTACGGCGTAGGGTAGGAGTTAGGGTAAGGGTTAGGGTACGGCTTAGGGTACGGGTTAGTTTACGGGTGAGGGTACGGCGTAGGGTATGGGTTAGTGTTAGGGTTAGGGTTAGTGTTAGTGTTAGGGTTAGGGTACGGCTTAGCGTATGGGATAGGGTACGGGTGAGGTTACGGCGTAGGGTAGGGGTTAGGGTTAGGGTTAGGGTTAGGGTTAGGGTATGGCTTAGGGTACGGGTGAGGGTACGGGTGAGGGTACTGCGTAGGGTATTGGTTAGGGTTAGGGTACGGCTTAGGATACGTGTTAGGGTACGGGTTAGGGTACGGCGTAGAGTGTGGGTTAAGGTTAGGGTTAGTGTTAGGGTTAGGGTTACGGTACGTCTTAGGGTATGTGTTAGGGTACGGGTGAGGGTACGGCGTAGGTTATGGGTTAGGGTTAGGGTTAGGGTTAGGGTTAGGGTACGGCTTAGGATACGGGTTAGGGTACGGGTGAGGGTACGGCGTAGGTTATGGGTTAGGGTTAGGGTTAGTGTTAGGGTTATGGTACGGCTTAGGTTATGGGATAGGGTACAGGTGAGGGTATGGCATAGGGTAGGGGTTAGGGTTAGGGTTAGGGTTAGGGTTAGGGTTAGGGTACGGCTTAGGGTACGGGTGAGGCTATGGGTGAGGATACTGCGTAGGGTATTGGTTAGGGTTAGGGTACGGCTTAGGATACGGGTTAGGGTACGTGTTAGGGTATGGCGTACGGTATGGGTTAGGGTTAGGGTTAGGGTTAGGGTTAGGGTTAGGGTTAGGGTACGGCTTAGGGTACGGGTTAGGGTACGGGTGAGGTTACGGCGTAGGGTATAGTTTAGGGTTAGGGTTAGGGTTAGGGTACGGCTTAGGATACGGGTTAGGGTTCGGGTGAGGGTACGGCTTAGGGTACGGGTTAGGGTACGGGTGAGGGTACGGTGTAGGTTATGGGTTAGGGTTAGGGTTAGGGTTAGGGTTAGTTTTAGGGTTAGGGATTGGTTTAGGATACGGGTTAGGATTAGCATACGTGTTCGGGTTAGGGTTTTGGTTAGGGTTAGGGTACGCGTTAGGGTTAGGGTATGGGTTAGGTTTAGGGTACACTTTAGGATTAGGGTATTTATTAAACCTATCCCACTCTCTAGATACCACTTAGCACGTAAAGGAATATTATTTGGGGTTCAGCCATGGAGAAGATTTTAGTCACTAGGATAAGATAAAGAATAAACACATTATAAAAAAATCACATAAGGTTTTCTTTTTAACCTGTTCCTTAAAACACTAGTGTTTAGGAAATCTAATGGAGGCAAAAGCAGTAAAGGGTAGTTTAGGGTTAGGGTTAGGGTTAGGGTTAGGGTAGGGCTTAGGATACCGGTGAGGGTACTGGTGAGGGTACTGCGTAGGTTATTGGTTAGGGTTAGGGTACGGCTTAGGATACGGGTTAGGATATGGGTTAGGTTACGGCGTTGGGTATGGGTGAGGGTTAGGGTTAGGGTTAGGGTAAGGCTTTGGGTACGGGTTAGGGTACGGGTGAGGGTACGGCGTAGGGTAGAGGTTAGGGTTAGGTTTAGGGTTAGGGTACGGCTTAGGATACGGGTTACGGTATGGGTGAGGGTACGGCGTAGCGTATGGGTTAGGGTTAGGGTTAGGGTTAGGGTTAGTTTTAGGGTTAGGGATTGGTTTAGGGTACGGGTGAGGATTAGCGTACGTGTTAGGGTTAGGGTTTGGGTTAGGGTTAGGGTACGCATTAGGGTTAGGGTTAGGGTACACGTTAGGATTAGGGTATTTATTAAACCTATCCCACTCTCTAGATACCACTTAGCACGTAAAGGAATATTATTTAGGGTCCAGCCATGGAGAAGATTTTCGTTACTAGGATAAGATAAAGAATAAACACATTATAAAAAAATCACATTAGGATTTTCTTTTTAACCTGTTCCTTAAAACACTAGTGCTTAGGAAATCTAATGGAGGCAAAAGCAGTCAAGGGTAGTTTAGGGTTAGGGTTAGGGTTAGGGTTAGTGTTAGGGTTAGGGTACGGCTTAGGGTATGGGATAGGGTATGGGTGAGGGTACGGCATAGGGTAGGGTTTAGGGTTAGGGTTAGTGTTAGGGTTAGGGTTAGGGTATGGCTTAGGGTACGGGTGAGGGTACTGTGTAGGTCATTGGTTAGGGTTAGGTTAAGGCTTAGGATACAGGTTATTGTATGGGTTAGGGTACGGCGCAGGGTATGGGTAAGGGTTAGGGTTAGGGTTAGGGTTAGAGTTAGGGTACGGCTTAGGGTACGGGTTAGGGTACGGGTGAGGGTACGGCGTAGTGTATAGGTTAGGGTTAGGGTTAGGGTACGGCTTTGGGTACGGGTTAGGTTACGGGTGAGGGTACGGCGTAGGGTATGGGTTAGGGTTAGGGTTAGGGTTAGTGTTAGTGTTAGGGTTAGGGTACGGCTTAGCGTATGGGATAGGGTACGGGTGAGGGTACGGCCTAGGGTAGGGGTTAGGGTTAGAGTTAGGGTTAGGGTTGGGGTTAGGGTACGGCTTAGGGTACGGGTGAGGGTACGGGTGAGGGTACTGCGTAGGGTATTGGTTAGGGTTAGGATACGGCTTAGGATACGGGTTAGGGTACGGGTTATGGTATGGCGTAGGGTATGGGTTAGGGTTAGGGTTAGGGTTAGGGTTAGGGTACGGCTTAGAATACGGGTTAGGGTACGGGTGAGGGTACGGCGTAGCGTATGGGTTAGGGTTAGGGTTAGGGTACGTCTTAGGGTACAGGTTAGGGTACGGGTGAGGGTACGGCGTAGGGTAAGGGTTAGGGTTAGGGTTAGGGTTAGGGTTAGTTTTAGGGTTAGGGATTGGTTTAGGGTACGGGTTAGGATTAGCGTACGTGTTAGGGTTAGGTTTTTTGTTAGGGTTAGGGTACGCGTTAGGGTTAGGGTATGGGTTAGGTTTAGGGTACACGTTAGGATTAGGGTATTTATTAAACCTATCCCACTCTCTAGATACCACTTAGCACGTAAAGGAATATTATTAGGGATCCAGCCATGGAGAAGATTTTAGTCACTAGGATAAGATAAAGAATAAACACATTATAAAAAAATCACATTAGGATTTTCTTTTTAACCTGTTCCTTAAAACACTAGTGCTTAGGAAATCTAATAGAGGCAAAAGCAATCAAGGGTAGTTTAGGGTTAGGGTTAGGGTTAGGGTTAGTGTTAGGGTTAGGGTACGGCTTAGGGTATGGGATAGGGTACGGGTGAGGGTACGGCGTAGGGTAGGAGTTAGGGTAAGGGTTAGGGTACGGCTTAGGGTACGGGTTAGTTTACGGGTGAGGGTACGGCGTAGGGTATGGGTTAGTGTTAGGGTTAGGGTTAGTGTTAGTGTTAGGGTTAGGGTACGGCTTAGCGTATGGGATAGGGTACGGGTGAGGTTACGGCGTAGGGTAGGGGTTAGGGTTAGGGTTAGGGTTAGGGTTAGGGTATGGCTTAGGGTACGGGTGAGGGTACGGGTGAGGGTACTGCGTAGGGTATTGGTTAGGGTTAGGGTACGGCTTAGGATACGTGTTAGGGTACGGGTTAGGGTACGGCGTAGAGTGTGGGTTAAGGTTAGGGTTAGTGTTAGGGTTAGGGTTACGGTACGTCTTAGGGTATGTGTTAGGGTACGGGTGAGGGTACGGCGTAGGTTATGGGTTAGGGTTAGGGTTAGGGTTAGGGTTAGGGTACGGCTTAGGATACGGGTTAGGGTACGGGTGAGGGTACGGCGTAGGTTATGGGTTAGGGTTAGGGTTAGTGTTAGGGTTATGGTACGGCTTAGGTTATGGGATAGGGTACAGGTGAGGGTATGGCATAGGGTAGGGGTTAGGGTTAGGGTTAGGGTTAGGGTTAGGGTTAGGGTACGGCTTAGGGTACGGGTGAGGCTATGGGTGAGGATACTGCGTAGGGTATTGGTTAGGGTTAGGGTACGGCTTAGGATACGGGTTAGGGTACGTGTTAGGGTATGGCGTACGGTATGGGTTAGGGTTAGGGTTAGGGTTAGGGTTAGGGTTAGGGTTAGGGTACGGCTTAGGGTACGGGTTAGGGTACGGGTGAGGTTACGGCGTAGGGTATAGTTTAGGGTTAGGGTTAGGGTTAGGGTACGGCTTAGGATACGGGTTAGGGTACGGGTGAGGGTACGGCTTAGGGTACGGGTTAGGGTACGGGTGAGGGTACGGTGTAGGTTATGGGTTAGGTTTAGGGTTAGGGTTAGGGTTAGTTTTAGGGTTAGGGATTGGTTTAGGATACGGGTTAGGATTAGCATACGTGTTCGGGTTAGGGTTTTGGTTAGGGTTAGGGTACGCGTTAGGGTTAGGGTATGGGTTAGGTTTAGGGTACACTTTAGGATTAGGGTATTTATTAAACCTATCCCACTCTCTAGATACCACTTAGCACGTAAAGGAATATTATTTGGGGTTCAGCCATGGAGAAGATTTTAGTCACTAGGATAAGATAAAGAATAAACACATTATAAAAAAATCACATAAGGTTTTCTTTTTAACCTGTTCCTTAAAACACTAGTGTTTAGGAAATCTAATGGAGGCAAAAGCAGTAAAGGGTAGTTTAGGGTTAGGGTTAGGGTTAGGGTTAGGGTAGGGCTTAGGATACCGGTGAGGGTACTGGTGAGGGTACTGCGTAGGTTATTGGTTAGGGTTAGGGTACGGCTTAGGATACGGGTTAGGATATGGGTTAGGTTACGGCGTTGGGTATGGGTGAGGGTTAGGGTTAGGGTTAGGGTAAGGCTTTGGGTACGGGTTAGGGTACGGGTGAGGGTACGGCGTAGGGTAGAGGTTAGGGTTAGGTTTAGGGTTAGGGTACGGCTTAGGATACGGGTTACGGTATGGGTGAGGGTACGGCGTAGCGTAGGGTTAGGGTTAGGGTTAGGGTTAGTTTTAGGGTTAGGGATTGGTTTAGGGTACGGGTGAGGATTAGCGTACGTGTTAGGGTTAGGGTTTGGGTTAGGGTTAGGGTACGCATTAGGGTTAGGGTTAGGGTACACGTTAGGATTAGGGTATTTATTAAACCTATCCCACTCTCTAGATACCACTTAGCACGTAAAGGAATATTATTTAGGGTCCAGCCATGGAGAAGATTTTCGTTACTAGGATAAGATAAAGAATAAACACATTATAAAAAAATCACATTAGGATTTTCTTTTTAACCTGTTCCTTAAAACACTAGTGCTTAGGAAATCTAATGGAGGCAAAAGCAGTCAAGGGTAGTTTAGGGTTAGGGTTAGGGTTAGGGTTAGTGTTAGGGTTAGGGTACGGCTTAGGGTATGGGATAGGGTATGGGTGAGGGTACGGCATAGGGTAGGGTTTAGGGTTAGGGTTAGTGTTAGGGTTAGGGTTAGGGTATGGCTTAGGGTACGGGTGAGGGTACTGTGTAGGTCATTGGTTAGGGTTAGGTTAAGGCTTAGGATACAGGTTATTGTATGGGTTAGGGTACGGCGCAGGGTATGGGTAAGGGTTAGGGTTAGGGTTAGGGTTAGAGTTAGGGTACGGCTTAGGGTACGGGTTAGGGTACGGGTGAGGGAACGGCGTAGTGTATAGGTTAGGGTTAGGGTTAGGGTACGGCTTTGGGTACGGGTTAGGTTACGGGTGAGGGTACGGCGTAGGGTATGGGTTAGGGTTAGGGTTAGGGTTAGTGTTAGTGTTAGGGTTAGGGTACGGCTTAGCGTATGGGATAGGGTACGGGTGAGGGTACGGCCTAGGGTAGGGGTTAGGGTTAGAGTTAGGGTTAGGGTTGGGGTTAGGGTACGGCTTAGGGTACGGGTGAGGGTACGGGTGAGGGTACTGCGTAGGGTATTGGTTAGGGTTAGGATACGGCTTAGGATACGGGTTAGGGTACGGGTTATGGTATGGCGTAGGGTATGGGTTAGGGTTAGGGTTAGGGTTAGGGTTAGGGTACGGCTTAGAATATGGGTTAGGGTACGGGTGAGGGTACGGCGTAGCGTATGGGTTAGGGTTAGGGTTAGGGTACGTCTTAGGGTACGGGTTAGGGTACGGGTGAGGGTACGGCGTAGGGTAAGGGTTAGGGTTAGGGTTAGGGTTAGGGTTAGTTTTAGGGTTAGGGATTGGTTTAGGGTACGGGTTAGGATTAGCGTACGTGTTAGGGTTAGGTTTTTTGTTAGGGTTAGGGTACGCGTTAGGGTTAGGGTATGGGTTAGGTTTAGGGTACACGTTAGGATTAGGGTATTTATTAAACCTATCCCACTCTCTAGATACCACTTAGCACGTAAAGGAATATTATTAGGGATCCAGCCATGGAGAAGATTTTAGTCACTAGGATAAGATAAAGAATAAACACATTATAAAAAAATCACATCAGGATTTTCTTTTTAACCTGTTCCTTAAAACACTAGTGCTTAGGAAATCTAATAGAGGCAAAAGCAATCAAGGGTAGTTTAGGGTTAGGGTTAGGGTTAGGGTTAGTGTTAGGGTTAGGGTACGGCTTAGGGTATGGGATAGGGTACGGGTGAGGGTACGGCGTAGGGTAGGGGTTAGGGTAAGGGTTAGGGTACGGCTTAGGGTACGGGTTAGGTTACGGGTGAGGGTACGGCGTAGGGTATGGGTTAGGGTTAGGGTTAGGGTTAGTGTTAGTGTTAGGGTTAGGGTACGGCTTAGCGTATGGGATAGGGTACGGGTGAGGGTACGGCGTAGTGTAGGGGTTAGGGTTAGGGTTAGGGTTAGGGTTAGGGTATGGCTTAGGGTACGGGTGAGGGTACGGGTGAGGGTACTGCGTAGGGTATTGGTTAGGGTTAGGGTACGGCTTAGGATACGTGTTAGGGTACGGGTTAGGGTACGGCGTAGAGTGTGGGTTAAGGTTAGGGTTAGTGTTAGGGTTAGGGTTACGGTACGTCTTAGGGTATGTGTTAGGGTACGGGTGAGGGTACGGCGTAGGTTATGGGTTAGGGTTAGGGTTAGGGTTAGGGTACGGCTTAGGATACGGGTTAGGGTACGGGTGAGGGTACGGCGTAGGTTATGGGTTAGGGTTAGGGTTAGTGTTAGGGTTATGGTACGGCTTAGGTTATGGGATAGGGTACAGGTGAGGGTATGGCATAGGGTAGGGGTTAGGGTTAGGGTTAGGGTTAGGGTTAGGGTTAGGGTACGGCTTAGGGTACGGGTGAGGCTATGGGTGAGGATACTGCGTAGGGTATTGTTTAGGGTTAGGGTACGGCTTAGGATACGGGTTAGGGTACGTGTTAGGGTATGGCGTACGGTATGGGTTAGGGTTAGGGTTAGGGTTAGGGTTAGGGTTAGGGATAGGGTACGGCTTAGGGTACGGGTTAGGGTACGGGTGAGGTTACGGCGTAGGGTATAGTTTAGGGTTAGGGTTAGGGTTAGGGTACGGCTTAGGATACGGGTTAGGGTACGGGTGAGGGTACGGCTTAGGGTACGGGTTAGGGTACGGGTGAGGGTACGGTGTAGGTTATGGGTTAGGGTTAGGGTTAGGGTTAGGGTTAGTTTTAGGGTTAGGGATTGGTTTAGGGTACGGGTTAGGATTAGCATACGTGTTCGGGTTAGGGTTTTGGTTAGGGTTAGGGTACGCGTTAGGGTTAGGGTATGGGTTAGGTTTAGGGTACACTTTAGGATTAGGGTATTTATTAAACCTATCCCACTCTCTAGATACCACTTAGCACGTAAAGGAATATTATTTGGGGTTCAGCCATGGAGAAGATTTTAGTCACTAGGATAAGATAAAGAATAAACACATTATAAAAAAATCACATAAGGTTTTCTTTTTAACCTGTTCCTTAAAACACTAGTGTTTAGGAAATCTAATGGAGGCAAAAGCAGTAAAGGGTATTTTAGGGTTAGGGTTAGGGTTAGGGTTAGGGTAGGGCTTAGGATACCGGTGAGGGTACTGGTGAGGGTACTGCGTAGGTTATTGGTTAGGGTTAGGGTACGGCTTAGGATACGGGTTAGGATATGGGTTAGGTTACGGCGTTGGATATGGGTGAGGGTTAGGGTTAGGGTTAGGGTAAGGCTTTGGGTACGGGTTAGGGTACGGGTGAGGGTACGGCGTAGGGTAGAGGTTAGGGTTAGGTTTAGGGTTAGGGTACGGCTTAGGATACGGGTTACGGTATGGGTGAGGGTACGGCGTAGCGTATGGGTTAGGGTTAGGGTTAGGGTTAGGGTTAGTTTTAGGGTTAGGGATTGGTTTAGGGTACGGGTGAGGATTAGCGTACGTGTTAGGGTTAGGGTTTGGGTTAGGGTTAGGGTACGCATTAGGGTTAGGGTTAGGGTACACGTTAGGATTAGGGTATTTATTAAACCTATCCCACTCTCTAGATACCACTTAGCACGTAAAGGAATATTATTTAGGGTCCAGCCATGGAGAAGATTTTCGTTACTAGGATAAGATAAAGAATAAACACATTATAAAAAAATCACATTAGGATTTTCTTTTTAACCTGTTCCTTAAAACACTAGTGCTTAGGAAATCTAATGGAGGCAAAAGCAGTCAAGGGTAGTTTAGGGTTAGGGTTAGGGTTAGGGTTAGTGTTAGGGTTAGGGTACGGCTTAGGGTATGGGATAGGGTATGGGTGAGGGTACGGCATAGGGTAGGGTTTAGGGTTAGGGTTAGTGTTAGGGTTAGGGTTAGGGTATGGCTTAGGGTACGGGTGAGGGTACTGTGTAGGTCATTGGTTAGGGTTAGGTTAAGGCTTAGGATACAGGTTATTGTATGGGTTAGGGTACGGCGCAGGGTATGGGTAAGGGTTAGGGTTAGGGTTAGGGTTAGAGTTAGGGTACGGCTTAGGGTACGGGTTAGGGTACGGGTGAGGGTACGGCGTAGTGTATAGGTTAGGGTTAGGGTTAGGGTACGGCTTAGGGTACGGGTTAGGGTACGGGTGAGGGTACGGCGTAGTGTATAGGTTAGGGTTAGGGTTAGGGTACGGCTTTGGGTACGGGTTAGGTTACGGGTGAGGGTACGGCGTAGGGTATGGGTTAGGGTTAGGGTTAGGGTTAGTGTTAGTGTTAGGGTTAGGGTACGGCTTAGCGTATGGGATAGGGTACGGGTGAGGGTACGGCGTAGGGTAGGGGTTAGGGTTAGAGTTAGGGTTAGGGTTGGGGTTAGGGTACGGCTTAGGGTACGGGTGAGGGTACGGGTGAGGGTACTGCGTAGGGTATTGGTTAGGGTTAGGATACGGCTTAGGATACGGGTTAGGGTACGGGTTATGGTATGGCGTAGGGTATGGGTTAGGGTTAGGGTTAGGGTTAGGGTTAGGGTACGGCTTAGAATATGGGTTAGGGTACGGGTGAGGGTACGGCGTAGCGTATGGGTTAGGGTTAGGGTACGTCTTAGGGTACGGGTTAGGGTACGGGTGAGGGTACGGCGTAGGGTAAGGGTTAGGGTTAGGGTTAGGGTTAGGGTTAGTTTTAGGGTTAGGGATTGGTTTAGGGTACAGGTTAGGATTAGCGTACGTGTTAGGGTTAGGTTTTTTGTTAGGGTTAGGGTACGCGTTAGGGTTAGGGTATGGGTTAGGTTTAGGGTACACGTTAGGATTAGGGTATTTATTAAACCTATCCCACTCTCTAGATACCACTTAGCACGTAAAGGAATATTATTAGGGATCCAGCCATGGAGAAGATTTTAGTCACTAGGATAAGATAAAGAATAAACACATTATAAAAAAATCACATTAGGATTTTCTTTTTAACCTGTTCCTTAAAACACTAGTGCTTAGGAAATCTAATAGAGGCAAAAGCAATCAAGGGTAGTTTAGGGTTAGGGTTAGGGTTAGGGTTAGTGTTAGGGTTAGGGTACGGCTTAGGGTATGGGATAGGGTACGGGTGAGGGTACGGCGTAGGGTAGGAGTTAGGGTAAGGGTTAGGGTACGGCTTAGGGTACGGGTTAGTTTACGGGTGAGGGTACGGCGTAGGGTATGGGTTAGGGTTAGGGTTAGGGTTAGTGTTAGTGTTAGGGTTAGGGTACGGCTTAGCGTATGGGATAGGGTACGGGTGAGGTTACGGCGTAGGGTAGGGGTTAGGGTTAGGGTTAGGGTTAGGGTTAGGGTATGGCTTAGGGTACGGGTGAGGGTACGGGTGAGGGTACTGCGTAGGGTATTGGTTAGGGTTAGGGTACGGCTTAGGATACGTGTTAGGGTACGGGTTAGGGTACGGCGTAGAGTGTGGGTTAAGGTTAGGGTTAGTGTTAGGGTTAGGGTTACGGTACGTCTTAGGGTATGTGTTAGGGTACGGGTGAGGGTACGGCGTAGGTTATGGGTTAGGGTTAGGGTTAGGGTTAGGGTTAGGGTACGGCTTAGGATACGGGTTAGGGTACGGGTGAGGGTACGGCGTAGGTTATGGGTTAGGGTTAGGGTTAGTGTTAGGGTTATGGTACGGCTTAGGTTATGGGATAGGGTACAGGTGAGGGTATGGCATAGGGTAGGGGTTAGGGTTAGGGTTAGGGTTAGGGTTAGGGTTAGGGTACGGCTTAGGGTACGGGTGAGGCTATGGGTGAGGATACTGCGTAGGGTATTGGTTAGGGTTAGGGTACGGCTTAGGATACGGGTTAGGGTACGTGTTAGGGTATGGCGTACGGTATGGGTTAGGGTTAGGGTTAGGGTTAGGGTTAGGGTTAGGGTTAGGGTACGGCTTAGGGTACGGGTTAGGGTACGGGTGAGGTTACGGCGTAGGGTATAGTTTAGGGTTAGGGTTAGGGTTAGGGTACGGCTTAGGATACGGGTTAGGGTACGGGTGAGGGTACGGCTTAGGGTACGGGTTAGGGTACGGGTGAGGGTACGGTGTAGGTTATGGGTTAGGTTTAGGGTTAGGGTTAGGGTTAGTTTTAGGGTTAGGGATTGGTTTAGGATACGGGTTAGGATTAGCATACGTGTTCGGGTTAGGGTTTTGGTTAGGGTTAGGGTACGCGTTAGGGTTAGGGTATGGGTTAGGTTTAGGGTACACTTTAGGATTAGGGTATTTATTAAACCTATCCCACTCTCTAGATACCACTTAGCACGTAAAGGAATATTATTTGGGGTTCAGCCATGGAGAAGATTTTAGTCACTAGGATAAGATAAAGAATAAACACATTATAAAAAAATCACATAAGGTTTTCTTTTTAACCTGTTCCTTAAAACACTAGTGTTTAGGAAATCTAATGGAGGCAAAAGCAGTAAAGGGTAGTTTAGGGTTAGGGTTAGGGTTAGGGTTAGGGTAGGGCTTAGGATACCGGTGAGGGTACTGGTGAGGGTACTGCGTAGGTTATTGGTTAGGGTTAGGGTACGGCTTAGGATACGGGTTAGGATATGGGTTAGGTTACGGCGTTGGGTATGGGTGAGGGTTAGGGTTAGGGTTAGGGTAAGGCTTTGGGTACGGGTTAGGGTACGGGTGAGGGTACGGCGTAGGGTAGAGGTTAGGGTTAGGTTTAGGGTTAGGGTACGGCTTAGGATACGGGTTACGGTATGGGTGAGGGTACGGCGTAGCGTATGGGTTAGGGTTAGGGTTAGGGTTAGGGTTAGTTTTAGGGTTAGGGATTGGTTTAGGGTACGGGTGAGGATTAGCGTACGTGTTAGGGTTAGGGTTTGGGTTAGGGTTAGGGTACGCATTAGGGTTAGGGTTAGGGTACACGTTAGGATTAGGGTATTTATTAAACCTATCCCACTCTCTAGATACCACTTAGCACGTAAAGGAATATTATTTAGGGTCCAGCCATGGAGAAGATTTTCGTTACTAGGATAAGATAAAGAATAAACACATTATAAAAAAATCACATTAGGATTTTCTTTTTAACCTGTTCCTTAAAACACTAGTGCTTAGGAAATCTAATGGAGGCAAAAGCAGTCAAGGGTAGTTTAGGGTTAGGGTTAGGGTTAGGGTTAGTGTTAGGGTTAGGGTACGGCTTAGGGTATGGGATAGGGTATGGGTGAGGGTACGGCATAGGGTAGGGTTTAGGGTTAGGGTTAGTGTTAGGGTTAGGGTTAGGGTATGGCTTAGGGTACGGGTGAGGGTACTGTGTAGGTCATTGGTTAGGGTTAGGTTAAGGCTTAGGATACAGGTTATTGTATGGGTTAGGGTACGGCGCAGGGTATGGGTAAGGGTTAGGGTTAGGGTTAGGGTTAGAGTTAGGGTACGGCTTAGGGTACGGGTTAGGGTACGGGTGAGGGAACGGCGTAGTGTATAGGTTAGGGTTAGGGTTAGGGTACGGCTTTGGGTACGGGTTAGGTTACGGGTGAGGGTACGGCGTAGGGTATGGGTTAGGGTTAGGGTTAGGGTTAGTGTTAGTGTTAGGGTTAGGGTACGGCTTAGCGTATGGGATAGGGTACGGGTGAGGGTACGGCCTAGGGTAGGGGTTAGGGTTAGAGTTAGGGTTAGGGTTGGGGTTAGGGTACGGCTTAGGGTACGGGTGAGGGTACGGGTGAGGGTACTGCGTAGGGTATTGGTTAGGGTTAGGATACGGCTTAGGATACGGGTTAGGGTACGGGTTATGGTATGGCGTAGGGTATGGGTTAGGGTTAGGGTTAGGGTTAGGGTTAGGGTACGGCTTAGAATATGGGTTAGGGTACGGGTGAGGGTACGGCGTAGCGTATGGGTTAGGGTTAGGGTTAGGGTACGTCTTAGGGTACGGGTTAGGGTACGGGTGAGGGTACGGCGTAGGGTAAGGGTTAGGGTTAGGGTTAGGGTTAGGGTTAGTTTTAGGGTTAGGGATTGGTTTAGGGTACGGGTTAGGATTAGCGTACGTGTTAGGGTTAGGTTTTTTGTTAGGGTTAGGGTACGCGTTAGGGTTAGGGTATGGGTTAGGTTTAGGGTACACGTTAGGATTAGGGTATTTATTAAACCTATCCCACTCTCTAGATACCACTTAGCACGTAAAGGAATATTATTAGGGATCCAGCCATGGAGAAGATTTTAGTCACTAGGATAAGATAAAGAATAAACACATTATAAAAAAATCACATCAGGATTTTCTTTTTAACCTGTTCCTTAAAACACTAGTGCTTAGGAAATCTAATAGAGGCAAAAGCAATCAAGGGTAGTTTAGGGTTAGGGTTAGGGTTAGGGTTAGTGTTAGGGTTAGGGTACGGCTTAGGGTATGGGATAGGGTACGGGTGAGGGTACGGCGTAGGGTAGGGGTTAGGGTAAGGGTTAGGGTACGGCTTAGGGTACGGGTTAGGTTACGGGTGAGGGTACGGCGTAGGGTATGGGTTAGGGTTAGGGTTAGGGTTAGTGTTAGTGTTAGGGTTAGGGTACGGCTTAGCGTATGGGATAGGGTACGGGTGAGGGTACGGCGTAGGGTAGGGGTTAGGGTTAGGGTTAGGGTTAGGGTTAGGGTATGGCTTAGGGTACGGGTGAGGGTACGGGTGAGGGTACTGCGTAGGGTATTGGTTAGGGTTAGGGTACGGCTTAGGATACGTGTTAGGGTACGGGTTAGGGTACGGCGTAGAGTGTGGGTTAAGGTTAGGGTTAGTGTTAGGGTTAGGGTTACGGTACGTCTTAGGGTATGTGTTAGGGTACGGGTGAGGGTACGGCGTAGGTTATGGGTTAGGGTTAGGGTTAGGGTTAGGGTACGGCTTAGGATACGGGTTAGGGTACGGGTGAGGGTACGGCGTAGGTTATGGGTTAGGGTTAGGGTTAGTGTTAGGGTTATGGTACGGCTTAGGTTATGGGATAGGGTACAGGTGAGGGTATGGCATAGGGTAGGGGTTAGGGTTAGGGTTAGGGTTAGGGTTAGGGTTAGGGTACGGCTTAGGGTACGGGTGAGGCTATGGGTGAGGATACTGCGTAGGGTATTGTTTAGGGTTAGGGTACGGCTTAGGATACGGGTTAGGGTACGTGTTAGGGTATGGCGTACGGTATGGGTTAGGGTTAGGGTTAGGGTTAGGGTTAGGGTTAGGGATAGGGTACGGCTTAGGGTACGGGTTAGGGTACGGGTGAGGTTACGGCGTAGGGTATAGTTTAGGGTTAGGGTTAGGGTTAGGGTACGGCTTAGGATACGGGTTAGGGTACGGGTGAGGGTACGGCTTAGGGTACGGGTTAGGGTACGGGTGAGGGTACGGTGTAGGTTATGGGTTAGGGTTAGGGTTAGGGTTAGGGTTAGTTTTAGGGTTAGGGATTGGTTTAGGGTACGGGTTAGGATTAGCATACGTGTTCGGGTTAGGGTTTTGGTTAGGGTTAGGGTACGCGTTAGGGTTAGGGTATGGGTTAGGTTTAGGGTACACTTTAGGATTAGGGTATTTATTAAACCTATCCCACTCTCTAGATACCACTTAGCACGTAAAGGAATATTATTTGGGGTTCAGCCATGGAGAAGATTTTAGTCACTAGGATAAGATAAAGAATAAACACATTATAAAAAAATCACATAAGGTTTTCTTTTTAACCTGTTCCTTAAAACACTAGTGTTTAGGAAATCTAATGGAGGCAAAAGCAGTAAAGGGTATTTTAGGGTTAGGGTTAGGGTTAGGGTTAGGGTAGGGCTTAGGATACCGGTGAGGGTACTGGTGAGGGTACTGCGTAGGTTATTGGTTAGGGTTAGGGTACGGCTTAGGATACGGGTTAGGATATGGGTTAGGTTACGGCGTTGGATATGGGTGAGGGTTAGGGTTAGGGTTAGGGTAAGGCTTTGGGTACGGGTTAGGGTACGGGTGAGGGTACGGCGTAGGGTAGAGGTTAGGGTTAGGTTTAGGGTTAGGGTACGGCTTAGGATACGGGTTACGGTATGGGTGAGGGTACGGCGTAGCGTATGGGTTAGGGTTAGGGTTAGGGTTAGGGTTAGTTTTAGGGTTAGGGATTGGTTTAGGGTACGGGTGAGGATTAGCGTACGTGTTAGGGTTAGGGTTTGGGTTAGGGTTAGGGTACGCATTAGGGTTAGGGTTAGGGTACACGTTAGGATTAGGGTATTTATTAAACCTATCCCACTCTCTAGATACCACTTAGCACGTAAAGGAATATTATTTAGGGTCCAGCCATGGAGAAGATTTTCGTTACTAGGATAAGATAAAGAATAAACACATTATAAAAAAATCACATTAGGATTTTCTTTTTAACCTGTTCCTTAAAACACTAGTGCTTAGGAAATCTAATGGAGGCAAAAGCAGTCAAGGGTAGTTTAGGGTTAGGGTTAGGGTTAGGGTTAGTGTTAGGGTTAGGGTACGGCTTAGGGTATGGGATAGGGTATGGGTGAGGGTACGGCATAGGGTAGGGTTTAGGGTTAGGGTTAGTGTTAGGGTTAGGGTTAGGGTATGGCTTAGGGTACGGGTGAGGGTACTGTGTAGGTCATTGGTTAGGGTTAGGTTAAGGCTTAGGATACAGGTTATTGTATGGGTTAGGGTACGGCGCAGGGTATGGGTAAGGGTTAGGGTTAGGGTTAGGGTTAGAGTTAGGGTACGGCTTAGGGTACGGGTTAGGGTACGGGTGAGGGTACGGCGTAGTGTATAGGTTAGGGTTAGGGTTAGGGTACGGCTTAGGGTACGGGTTAGGGTACGGGTGAGGGTACGGCGTAGTGTATAGGTTAGGGTTAGGGTTAGGGTACGGCTTTGGGTACGGGTTAGGTTACGGGTGAGGGTACGGCGTAGGGTATGGGTTAGGGTTAGGGTTAGGGTTAGTGTTAGTGTTAGGGTTAGGGTACGGCTTAGCGTATGGGATAGGGTACGGGTGAGGGTACGGCCTAGGGTAGGGGTTAGGGTTAGAGTTAGGGTTAGGGTTGGGGTTAGGGTACGGCTTAGGGTACGGGTGAGGGTACGGGTGAGGGTACTGCGTAGGGTATTGGTTAGGGTTAGGATACGGCTTAGGATACGGGTTAGGGTACGGGTTATGGTATGGCGTAGGGTATGGGTTAGGGTTAGGGTTAGGGTTAGGGTTAGGGTACGGCTTAGAATATGGGTTAGGGTACGGGTGAGGGTACGGCGTAGCGTATGGGTTAGGGTTAGGGTACGTCTTAGGGTACGGGTTAGGGTACGGGTGAGGGTACGGCGTAGGGTAAGGGTTAGGGTTAGGGTTAGGGTTAGGGTTAGTTTTAGGGTTAGGGATTGGTTTAGGGTACAGGTTAGGATTAGCGTACGTGTTAGGGTTAGGTTTTTTGTTAGGGTTAGGGTACGCGTTAGGGTTAGGGTATGGGTTAGGTTTAGGGTACACGTTAGGATTAGGGTATTTATTAAACCTATCCCACTCTCTAGATACCACTTAGCACGTAAAGGAATATTATTAGGGATCCAGCCATGGAGAAGATTTTAGTCACTAGGATAAGATAAAGAATAAACACATTATAAAAAAATCACATCAGGATTTTCTTTTTAACCTGTTCCTTAAAACACTAGTGCTTAGGAAATCTAATAGAGGCAAAAGCAATCAAGGGTAGTTTAGGGTTAGGGTTAGGGTTAGGGTTAGTGTTAGGGTTAGGGTACGGCTTAGGGTATGGGATAGGGTACGGGTGAGGGTACGGCGTAGGGTAGGGGTTAGGGTAAGGGTTAGGGTACGGCTTAGGGTACGGGTTAGGTTACGGGTGAGGGTACGGCGTAGGGTATGGGTTAGGGTTAGGGTTAGGGTTAGTGTTAGTGTTAGGGTTAGGGTACGGCTTAGCGTATGGGATAGGGTACGGGTGAGGGTACGGCGTAGGGTAGGGGTTAGGGTTAGGGTTAGGGTTAGGGTTAGGGTATGGCTTAGGGTACGGGTGAGGGTACGGGTGAGGTTACTGCGTAGGGTATTGGTTAGGGTTAGGGTACGGCTTAGGATATGTGTTAGGGTACGGGTTAGGGTACGGCGTAGGGTATGGGTTAGGGTTAGGGTTAGGGTTAGGGTTAGGGTACGGCTTAGAATATGGGTTAGGGTACGGGTGAGGGTACGGCGTAGCGTATGGGTTAGGGTTAGGGTTAGGGTACGTCTTAGGGTACGGGTTAGGGTACGGGTGAGGGTACGGCGTAGGGTAAGGGTTAGGGTTAGGGTTAGGGTTAGGGTTAGTTTTAGGGTTAGGGATTGGTTTAGGGTACGGGTTAGGATTAGCGTACGTGTTAGGGTTAGGTTTTTTGTTAGGGTTAGGGTACGCGTTAGGGTTAGGGTATGGGTTAGGTTTAGGGTACACGTTAGGATTAGGGTATTTATTAAACCTATCCCACTCTCTAGATACCACTTAGCACGTAAAGGAATATTATTAGGGATCCAGCCATGGAGAAGATTTTAGTCACTAGGATAAGATAAAGAATAAACACATTATAAAAAAATCACATCAGGATTTTCTTTTTAACCTGTTCCTTAAAACACTAGTGCTTAGGAAATCTAATAGAGGCAAAAGCAATCAAGGGTAGTTTAGGGTTAGGGTTAGGGTTAGGGTTAGTGTTAGGGTTAGGGTACGGCTTAGGGTATGGGATAGGGTACGGGTGAGGGTACGGCGTAGGGTAGGGGTTAGGGTAAGGGTTAGGGTACGGCTTAGGGTACGGGTTAGGTTACGGGTGAGGGTACGGCGTAGGGTATGGGTTAGGGTTAGGGTTAGGGTTAGTGTTAGTGTTAGGGTTAGGGTACGGCTTAGCGTATGGGATAGGGTACGGGTGAGGGTACGGCGTAGTGTAGGGGTTAGGGTTAGGGTTAGGGTTAGGGTTAGGGTATGGCTTAGGGTACGGGTGAGGGTACGGGTGAGGGTACTGCGTAGGGTATTGGTTAGGGTTAGGGTACGGCTTAGGATACGTGTTAGGGTACGGGTTAGGGTACGGCGTAGAGTGTGGGTTAAGGTTAGGGTTAGTGTTAGGGTTAGGGTTACGGTACGTCTTAGGGTATGTGTTAGGGTACGGGTGAGGGTACGGCGTAGGTTATGGGTTAGGGTTAGGGTTAGGGTTAGGGTACGGCTTAGGATACGGGTTAGGGTACGGGTGAGGGTACGGCGTAGGTTATGGGTTAGGGTTAGGGTTAGTGTTAGGGTTATGGTACGGCTTAGGTTATGGGATAGGGTACAGGTGAGGGTATGGCATAGGGTAGGGGTTAGGGTTAGGGTTAGGGTTAGGGTTAGGGTTAGGGTACGGCTTAGGGTACGGGTGAGGCTATGGGTGAGGATACTGCGTAGGGTATTGTTTAGGGTTAGGGTACGGCTTAGGATACGGGTTAGGGTACGTGTTAGGGTATGGCGTACGGTATGGGTTAGGGTTAGGGTTAGGGTTAGGGTTAGGGTTAGGGATAGGGTACGGCTTAGGGTACGGGTTAGGGTACGGGTGAGGTTACGGCGTAGGGTATAGTTTAGGGTTAGGGTTAGGGTTAGGGTACGGCTTAGGATACGGGTTAGGGTACGGGTGAGGGTACGGCTTAGGGTACGGGTTAGGGTACGGGTGAGGGTACGGTGTAGGTTATGGGTTAGGGTTAGGGTTAGGGTTAGGGTTAGTTTTAGGGTTAGGGATTGGTTTAGGGTACGGGTTAGGATTAGCATACGTGTTCGGGTTAGGGTTTTGGTTAGGGTTAGGGTACGCGTTAGGGTTAGGGTATGGGTTAGGTTTAGGGTACACTTTAGGATTAGGGTATTTATTAAACCTATCCCACTCTCTAGATACCACTTAGCACGTAAAGGAATATTATTTGGGGTTCAGCCATGGAGAAGATTTTAGTCACTAGGATAAGATAAAGAATAAACACATTATAAAAAAATCACATAAGGTTTTCTTTTTAACCTGTTCCTTAAAACACTAGTGTTTAGGAAATCTAATGGAGGCAAAAGCAGTAAAGGGTATTTTAGGGTTAGGGTTAGGGTTAGGGTTAGGGTAGGGCTTAGGATACCGGTGAGGGTACTGGTGAGGGTACTGCGTAGGTTATTGGTTAGGGTTAGGGTACGGCTTAGGATACGGGTTAGGATATGGGTTAGGTTACGGCGTTGGATATGGGTGAGGGTTAGGGTTAGGGTTAGGGTAAGGCTTTGGGTACGGGTTAGGGTACGGGTGAGGGTACGGCGTAGGGTAGAGGTTAGGGTTAGGTTTAGGGTTAGGGTACGGCTTAGGATACGGGTTACGGTATGGGTGAGGGTACGGCGTAGCGTATGGGTTAGGGTTAGGGTTAGGGTTAGGGTTAGTTTTAGGGTTAGGGATTGGTTTAGGGTACGGGTGAGGATTAGCGTACGTGTTAGGGTTAGGGTTTGGGTTAGGGTTAGGGTACGCATTAGGGTTAGGGTTAGGGTACACGTTAGGATTAGGGTATTTATTAAACCTATCCCACTCTCTAGATACCACTTAGCACGTAAAGGAATATTATTTAGGGTCCAGCCATGGAGAAGATTTTCGTTACTAGGATAAGATAAAGAATAAACACATTATAAAAAAATCACATTAGGATTTTCTTTTTAACCTGTTCCTTAAAACACTAGTGCTTAGGAAATCTAATGGAGGCAAAAGCAGTCAAGGGTAGTTTAGGGTTAGGGTTAGGGTTAGGGTTAGTGTTAGGGTTAGGGTACGGCTTAGGGTATGGGATAGGGTATGGGTGAGGGTACGGCATAGGGTAGGGTTTAGGGTTAGGGTTAGTGTTAGGGTTAGGGTTAGGGTATGGCTTAGGGTACGGGTGAGGGTACTGTGTAGGTCATTGGTTAGGGTTAGGTTAAGGCTTAGGATACAGGTTATTGTATGGGTTAGGGTACGGCGCAGGGTATGGGTAAGGGTTAGGGTTAGGGTTAGGGTTAGAGTTAGGGTACGGCTTAGGGTACGGGTTAGGGTACGGGTGAGGGTACGGCGTAGTGTATAGGTTAGGGTTAGGGTTAGGGTACGGCTTAGGGTACGGGTTAGGGTACGGGTGAGGGTACGGCGTAGTGTATAGGTTAGGGTTAGGGTTAGGGTACGGCTTTGGGTACGGGTTAGGTTACGGGTGAGGGTACGGCGTAGGGTATGGGTTAGGGTTAGGGTTAGGGTTAGTGTTAGTGTTAGGGTTAGGGTACGGCTTAGCGTATGGGATAGGGTACGGGTGAGGGTACGGCGTAGGGTAGGGGTTAGGGTTAGAGTTAGGGTTAGGGTTGGGGTTAGGGTACGGCTTAGGGTACGGGTGAGGGTACGGGTGAGGGTACTGCGTAGGGTATTGGTTAGGGTTAGGATACGGCTTAGGATACGGGTTAGGGTACGGGTTATGGTATGGCGTAGGGTATGGGTTAGGGTTAGGGTTAGGGTTAGGGTTAGGGTACGGCTTAGAATATGGGTTAGGGTACGGGTGAGGGTACGGCGTAGCGTATGGGTTAGGGTTAGGGTACGTCTTAGGGTACGGGTTAGGGTACGGGTGAGGGTACGGCGTAGGGTAAGGGTTAGGGTTAGGGTTAGGGTTAGGGTTAGTTTTAGGGTTAGGGATTGGTTTAGGGTACAGGTTAGGATTAGCGTACGTGTTAGGGTTAGGTTTTTTGTTAGGGTTAGGGTACGCGTTAGGGTTAGGGTATGGGTTAGGTTTAGGGTACACGTTAGGATTAGGGTATTTATTAAACCTATCCCACTCTCTAGATACCACTTAGCACGTAAAGGAATATTATTAGGGATCCAGCCATGGAGAAGATTTTAGTCACTAGGATAAGATAAAGAATAAACACATTATAAAAAAATCACATTAGGATTTTCTTTTTAACCTGTTCCTTAAAACACTAGTGCTTAGGAAATCTAATAGAGGCAAAAGCAATCAAGGGTAGTTTAGGGTTAGGGTTAGGGTTAGGGTTAGTGTTAGGGTTAGGGTACGGCTTAGGGTATGGGATAGGGTACGGGTGAGGGTACGGCGTAGGGTAGGAGTTAGGGTAAGGGTTAGGGTACGGCTTAGGGTACGGGTTAGTTTACGGGTGAGGGTACGGCGTAGGGTATGGGTTAGGGTTAGGGTTAGGGTTAGTGTTAGTGTTAGGGTTAGGGTACGGCTTAGCGTATGGGATAGGGTACGGGTGAGGTTACGGCGTAGGGTAGGGGTTAGGGTTAGGGTTAGGGTTAGGGTTAGGGTATGGCTTAGGGTACGGGTGAGGGTACGGGTGAGGGTACTGCGTAGGGTATTGGTTAGGGTTAGGGTACGGCTTAGGATACGTGTTAGGGTACGGGTTAGGGTACGGCGTAGAGTGTGGGTTAAGGTTAGGGTTAGTGTTAGGGTTAGGGTTACGGTACGTCTTAGGGTATGTGTTAGGGTACGGGTGAGGGTACGGTGTAGGTTATGGGTTAGGGTTAGGGTTAGGGTTAGGGTTAGGGTACGGCTTAGGATACGGGTTAGGGTACGGGTGAGGGTACGGCGTAGGTTATGGGTTAGGGTTAGGGTTAGTGTTAGGGTTATGGTACGGCTTAGGTTATGGGATAGGGTACAGGTGAGGGTATGGCATAGGGTAGGGGTTAGGGTTAGGGTTAGGGTTAGGGTTAGGGTTAGGGTACGGCTTAGGGTACGGGTGAGGCTATGGGTGAGGATACTGCGTAGGGTATTGGTTAGGGTTAGGGTACGGCTTAGGATACGGGTTAGGGTACGTGTTAGGGTATGGCGTACGGTATGGGTTAGGGTTAGGGTTAGGGTTAGGGTTAGGGTTAGGGTTAGGGTACGGCTTAGGGTACGGGTTAGGGTACGGGTGAGGTTACGGCGTAGGGTATAGTTTAGGGTTAGGGTTAGGGTTAGGGTACGGCTTAGGATACGGGTTAGGGTACGGGTGAGGGTACGGCTTAGGGTACGGGTTAGGGTACGGGTGAGGGTACGGTGTAGGTTATGGGTTAGGTTTAGGGTTAGGGTTAGGGTTAGTTTTAGGGTTAGGGATTGGTTTAGGATACGGGTTAGGATTAGCATACGTGTTCGGGTTAGGGTTTTGGTTAGGGTTAGGGTACGCGTTAGGGTTAGGGTATGGGTTAGGTTTAGGGTACACTTTAGGATTAGGGTATTTATTAAACCTATCCCACTCTCTAGATACCACTTAGCACGTAAAGGAATATTATTTGGGGTTCAGCCATGGAGAAGATTTTAGTCACTAGGATAAGATAAAGAATAAACACATTATAAAAAAATCACATAAGGTTTTCTTTTTAACCTGTTCCTTAAAACACTAGTGTTTAGGAAATCTAATGGAGGCAAAAGCAGTAAAGGGTAGTTTAGGGTTAGGGTTAGGGTTAGGGTTAGGGTAGGGCTTAGGATACCGGTGAGGGTACTGGTGAGGGTACTGCGTAGGTTATTGGTTAGGGTTAGGGTACGGCTTAGGATACGGGTTAGGATATGGGTTAGGTTACGGCGTTGGGTATGGGTGAGGGTTAGGGTTAGGGTTAGGGTAAGGCTTTGGGTACGGGTTAGGGTACGGGTGAGGGTACGGCGTAGGGTAGAGGTTAGGGTTAGGTTTAGGGTTAGGGTACGGCTTAGGATACGGGTTACGGTATGGGTGAGGGTACGGCGTAGCGTATGGGTTAGGGTTAGGGTTAGGGTTAGGGTTAGTTTTAGGGTTAGGGATTGGTTTAGGGTACGGGTGAGGATTAGCGTACGTGTTAGGGTTAGGGTTTGGGTTAGGGTTAGGGTACGCATTAGGGTTAGGGTTAGGGTACACGTTAGGATTAGGGTATTTATTAAACCTATCCCACTCTCTAGATACCACTTAGCACGTAAAGGAATATTATTTAGGGTCCAGCCATGGAGAAGATTTTCGTTACTAGGATAAGATAAAGAATAAACACATTATAAAAAAATCACATTAGGATTTTCTTTTTAACCTGTTCCTTAAAACACTAGTGCTTAGGAAATCTAATGGAGGCAAAAGCAGTCAAGGGTAGTTTAGGGTTAGGGTTAGGGTTAGGGTTAGTGTTAGGGTTAGGGTACGGCTTAGGGTATGGGATAGGGTATGGGTGAGGGTACGGCATAGGGTAGGGTTTAGGGTTAGGGTTAGTGTTAGGGTTAGGGTTAGGGTATGGCTTAGGGTACGGGTGAGGGTACTGTGTAGGTCATTGGTTAGGGTTAGGTTAAGGCTTAGGATACAGGTTATTGTATGGGTTAGGGTACGGCGCAGGGTATGGGTAAGGGTTAGGGTTAGGGTTAGGGTTAGAGTTAGGGTACGGCTTAGGGTACGGGTTAGGGTACGGGTGAGGGAACGGCGTAGTGTATAGGTTAGGGTTAGGGTTAGGGTACGGCTTTGGGTACGGGTTAGGTTACGGGTGAGGGTACGGCGTAGGGTATGGGTTAGGGTTAGGGTTAGGGTTAGTGTTAGTGTTAGGGTTAGGGTACGGCTTAGCGTATGGGATAGGGTACGGGTGAGGGTACGGCCTAGGGTAGGGGTTAGGGTTAGAGTTAGGGTTAGGGTTGGGGTTACGGTACGGCTTAGGGTACGGGTGAGGGTACGGGTGAGGGTACTGCGTAGGGTATTGGTTAGGGTTAGGATACGGCTTAGGATACGGGTTAGGGTACGGGTTATGGTATGGCGTAGGGTATGGGTTAGGGTTAGGGTTAGGGTTAGGGTTAGGGTACGGCTTAGAATATGGGTTAGGGTACGGGTGAGGGTACGGCGTAGCGTATGGGTTAGGGTTAGGGTTAGGGTACGTCTTAGGGTACGGGTTAGGGTACGGGTGAGGGTACGGCGTAGGGTAAGGGTTAGGGTTAGGGTTAGGGTTAGGGTTAGTTTTAGGGTTAGGGATTGGTTTAGGGTACGGGTTAGGATTAGCGTACGTGTTAGGGTTAGGTTTTTTGTTAGGGTTAGGGTACGCGTTAGGGTTAGGGTATGGGTTAGGTTTAGGGTACACGTTAGGATTAGGGTATTTATTAAACCTATCCCACTCTCTAGATACCACTTAGCACGTAAAGGAATATTATTAGGGATCCAGCCATGGAGAAGATTTTAGTCACTAGGATAAGATAAAGAATAAACACATTATAAAAAAATCACATCAGGATTTTCTTTTTAACCTGTTCCTTAAAACACTAGTGCTTAGGAAATCTAATAGAGGCAAAAGCAATCAAGGGTAGTTTAGGGTTAGGGTTAGGGTTAGGGTTAGTGTTAGGGTTAGGGTACGGCTTAGGGTATGGGATAGGGTACGGGTGAGGGTACGGCGTAGGGTAGGGGTTAGGGTAAGGGTTAGGGTACGGCTTAGGGTACGGGTTAGGTTACGGGTGAGGGTACGGCGTAGGGTATGGGTTAGGGTTAGGGTTAGGGTTAGTGTTAGTGTTAGGGTTAGGGTACGGCTTAGCGTATGGGATAGGGTACGGGTGAGGGTACGGCGTAGGGTAGGGGTTAGGGTTAGGGTTAGGGTTAGGGTTAGGGTATGGCTTAGGGTACGGGTGAGGGTACGGGTGAGGGTACTGCGTAGGGTATTGGTTAGGGTTAGGGTACGGCTTAGGATACGTGTTAGGGTACGGGTTAGGGTACGGCGTAGAGTGTGGGTTAAGGTTAGGGTTAGTGTTAGGGTTAGGGTTACGGTACGTCTTAGGGTATGTGTTAGGGTACGGGTGAGGGTACGGCGTAGGTTATGGGTTAGGGTTAGGGTTAGGGTTAGGGTACGGCTTAGGATACGGGTTAGGGTACGGGTGAGGGTACGGCGTAGGTTATGGGTTAGGGTTAGGGTTAGTGTTAGGGTTATGGTACGGCTTAGGTTATGGGATAGGGTACAGGTGAGGGTATGGCATAGGGTAGGGGTTAGGGTTAGGGTTAGGGTTAGGGTTAGGGTTAGGGTACGGCTTAGGGTACGGGTGAGGCTATGGGTGAGGATACTGCGTAGGGTATTGTTTAGGGTTAGGGTACGGCTTAGGATACGGGTTAGGGTACGTGTTAGGGTATGGCGTACGGTATGGGTTAGGGTTAGGGTTAGGGTTAGGGTTAGGGTTAGGGATAGGGTACGGCTTAGGGTACGGGTTAGGGTACGGGTGAGGTTACGGCGTAGGGTATAGTTTAGGGTTAGGGTTAGGGTTAGGGTACGGCTTAGGATACGGGTTAGGGTACGGGTGAGGGTACGGCTTAGGGTACGGGTTAGGGTACGGGTGAGGGTACGGTGTAGGTTATGGGTTAGGGTTAGGGTTAGGGTTAGGGTTAGTTTTAGGGTTAGGGATTGGTTTAGGGTACGGGTTAGGATTAGCATACGTGTTCGGGTTAGGGTTTTGGTTAGGGTTAGGGTACGCGTTAGGGTTAGGGTATGGGTTAGGTTTAGGGTACACTTTAGGATTAGGGTATTTATTAAACCTATCCCACTCTCTAGATACCACTTAGCACGTAAAGGAATATTATTTGGGGTTCAGCCATGGAGAAGATTTTAGTCACTAGGATAAGATAAAGAATAAACACATTATAAAAAAATCACATAAGGTTTTCTTTTTAACCTGTTCCTTAAAACACTAGTGTTTAGGAAATCTAATGGAGGCAAAAGCAGTAAAGGGTATTTTAGGGTTAGGGTTAGGGTTAGGGTTAGGGTAGGGCTTAGGATACCGGTGAGGGTACTGGTGAGGGTACTGCGTAGGTTATTGGTTAGGGTTAGGGTACGGCTTAGGATACGGGTTAGGATATGGGTTAGGTTACGGCGTTGGATATGGGTGAGGGTTAGGGTTAGGGTTAGGGTAAGGCTTTGGGTACGGGTTAGGGTACGGGTGAGGGTACGGCGTAGGGTAGAGGTTAGGGTTAGGTTTAGGGTTAGGGTACGGCTTAGGATACGGGTTACGGTATGGGTGAGGGTACGGCGTAGCGTATGGGTTAGGGTTAGGGTTAGGGTTAGGGTTAGTTTTAGGGTTAGGGATTGGTTTAGGGTACGGGTGAGGATTAGCGTACGTGTTAGGGTTAGGGTTTGGGTTAGGGTTAGGGTACGCATTAGGGTTAGGGTTAGGGTACACGTTAGGATTAGGGTATTTATTAAACCTATCCCACTCTCTAGATACCACTTAGCACGTAAAGGAATATTATTTAGGGTCCAGCCATGGAGAAGATTTTCGTTACTAGGATAAGATAAAGAATAAACACATTATAAAAAAATCACATTAGGATTTTCTTTTTAACCTGTTCCTTAAAACACTAGTGCTTAGGAAATCTAATGGAGGCAAAAGCAGTCAAGGGTAGTTTAGGGTTAGGGTTAGGGTTAGGGTTAGTGTTAGGGTTAGGGTACGGCTTAGGGTATGGGATAGGGTATGGGTGAGGGTACGGCATAGGGTAGGGTTTAGGGTTAGGGTTAGTGTTAGGGTTAGGGTTAGGGTATGGCTTAGGGTACGGGTGAGGGTACTGTGTAGGTCATTGGTTAGGGTTAGGTTAAGGCTTAGGATACAGGTTATTGTATGGGTTAGGGTACGGCGCAGGGTATGGGTAAGGGTTAGGGTTAGGGTTAGGGTTAGAGTTAGGGTACGGCTTAGGGTACGGGTTAGGGTACGGGTGAGGGTACGGCGTAGTGTATAGGTTAGGGTTAGGGTTAGGGTACGGCTTAGGGTACGGGTTAGGGTACGGGTGAGGGTACGGCGTAGTGTATAGGTTAGGGTTAGGGTTAGGGTACGGCTTTGGGTACGGGTTAGGTTACGGGTGAGGGTACGGCGTAGGGTATGGGTTAGGGTTAGGGTTAGGGTTAGTGTTAGTGTTAGGGTTAGGGTACGGCTTAGCGTATGGGATAGGGTACGGGTGAGGGTACGGCCTAGGGTAGGGGTTAGGGTTAGAGTTAGGGTTAGGGTTGGGGTTAGGGTACGGCTTAGGGTACGGGTGAGGGTACGGGTGAGGGTACTGCGTAGGGTATTGGTTAGGGTTAGGATACGGCTTAGGATACGGGTTAGGGTACGGGTTATGGTATGGCGTAGGGTATGGGTTAGGGTTAGGGTTAGGGTTAGGGTTAGGGTACGGCTTAGAATATGGGTTAGGGTACGGGTGAGGGTACGGCGTAGCGTATGGGTTAGGGTTAGGGTACGTCTTAGGGTACGGGTTAGGGTACGGGTGAGGGTACGGCGTAGGGTAAGGGTTAGGGTTAGGGTTAGGGTTAGGGTTAGTTTTAGGGTTAGGGATTGGTTTAGGGTACAGGTTAGGATTAGCGTACGTGTTAGGGTTAGGTTTTTTGTTAGGGTTAGGGTACGCGTTAGGGTTAGGGTATGGGTTAGGTTTAGGGTACACGTTAGGATTAGGGTATTTATTAAACCTATCCCACTCTCTAGATACCACTTAGCACGTAAAGGAATATTATTAGGGATCCAGCCATGGAGAAGATTTTAGTCACTAGGATAAGATAAAGAATAAACACATTATAAAAAAATCACATCAGGATTTTCTTTTTAACCTGTTCCTTAAAACACTAGTGCTTAGGAAATCTAATAGAGGCAAAAGCAATCAAGGGTAGTTTAGGGTTAGGGTTAGGGTTAGGGTTAGTGTTAGGGTTAGGGTACGGCTTAGGGTATGGGATAGGGTACGGGTGAGGGTACGGCGTAGGGTAGGGGTTAGGGTAAGGGTTAGGGTACGGCTTAGGGTACGGGTTAGGTTACGGGTGAGGGTACGGCGTAGGGTATGGGTTAGGGTTAGGGTTAGGGTTAGTGTTAGTGTTAGGGTTAGGGTACGGCTTAGCGTATGGGATAGGGTACGGGTGAGGGTACGGCGTAGGGTAGGGGTTAGGGTTAGGGTTAGGGTTAGGGTTAGGGTATGGCTTAGGGTACGGGTGAGGGTACGGGTGAGGTTACTGCGTAGGGTATTGGTTAGGGTTAGGGTACGGCTTAGGATATGTGTTAGGGTACGGGTTAGGGTACGGCGTAGAGTGTGGGTTAAGGTTAGGGTTAGTGTTAGGGTTAGGGTTACGGTACGTCTTAGGGTATGTGTTAGGGTACGGGTGAGGGTACGGCGTAGGTTATGGGTTAGGGTTAGGGTTAGGGTTAGGGTACGGCTTAGGATACGGGTTAGGGTACGGGTGAGGGTACGGCGTAGGTTATGGGTTAGGGTTAGGGTTAGTGTTAGGGTTATGGTATGGCTTAGGTTATGGGATAGGGTACAGGTGAGGGTATGGCATAGGGTAGGGGTTAGGGTTAGGGTTAGGGTTAGGGTTAGGGTTAGGGTACGGCTTAGGGTACGGGTGGGGCTATGGGTGAGGATACTGCGTAGGGTATTGTTTAGGGTTAGGGTACGGCTTAGGATACGGGTTAGGGTACCTGTTAGGTTATGGCGTACGGTATGGGTTAGGGTTAGGGTTAGGGTTAGGGTTAGGGTTAGGGTTAGGGTACGGCTTAGGGTACGGGTTATGGTACGGGTGAGGTTACGGAGTAGGGTATAGTTTAGGGTTAGGGTTAGGGTTAGGGTACGGCTTAGGATACGGGTTAGGGTACGGGTGAGGGTACGGCTTAGGGTACGGGTTAGGGTACGGGTGAGGGTACGGTGTAGGTTATGGGTTAGGGTTAGGGTTAGGGTTAGGGTTAGTTTTAGGGTTAGGGATTGGTTTAGGGTACGGGTTAGGATTAGCATACGTGTTCGGGTTAGGGTTTTGGTTAGGGTTAGGGTACGCGTTAGGGTTAGGGTATGGGTTAGGTTTAGGGTACACTTTAGGATTAGGGTATTTATTAAACCTATCCCACTCTCTAGATACCACTTAGCACGTAAAGGAATATTATTTGGGGTTCAGCCATGGAGAAGATTTTAGTCACTAGGATAAGATAAAGAATAAACACATTATAAAAAAATCACATAAGGTTTTCTTTTTAACCTGTTCCTTAAAACACTAGTGTTTAGGAAATCTAATGGAGGCAAAAGCAGTAAAGGGTAGTTTAGGGTTAGGGTTAGGGTTAGGGTTAGGGTAGGGCTTAGGATACCGGTGAGGGTACTGGTGAGGGTACTGCGTAGGTTATTGGTTAGGGTTAGGGTACGGCTTAGGATACGGGTTAGGATATGGGTTAGGTTACGGCGTTGGGTATGGGTGAGGGTTAGGGTTAGGGTTAGGGTAAGGCTTTGGGTACGGGTTAGGGTACGGGTGAGTGTACGGCATAGGGTAGAGGTTAGGGTTAGGTTTAGGGTTAGGGTACGGCTTAGGATACGGGTTAGGGTATGGGTGAGGGTACGGCGTAGCGTATGGGTTAGGGTTAGGGTTAGGGTTAGGGTTAGTTTTAGGGTTAGGGATTGGTTTAGGGTACGGGTGAGGATTAGCGTACGTGTTAGGGTTAGGGTTTGGGTTAGGGTTAGGGTACGCATTAGGGTTAGGGTTAGGGTACACGTTAGGATTAGGGTATTTATTAAACCTATCCCACTCTCTAGATACCACTTAGCACGTAAAGGAATATTATTTAGGGTCCAGCCATGGAGAAGATTTTCGTTACTAGGATAAGATAAAGAATAAACACATTATAAAAAAATCACATTAGGATTTTCTTTTTAACCTGTTCCTTAAAACACTAGTGCTTAGGAAATCTAATGGAGGCAAAAGCAGTCAAGGGTAGTTTAGGGTTAGGGTTAGGGTTAGGGTTAGGGTTAGGGTTAGGGTACGGCTTAGGGTATGGGATAGGGTATGGGTGAGGGTACGGCATAGGGTAGGGTTTAGGGTTAGGGTTAGTGTTAGGGTTAGGGTTAGGGCATGGCTTAGGGTACGGGTGAGGGTACTGTGTAGGTCATTGGTTAGGGTTAGGTTAAGGCTTAGGATACAGGTTATTGTATGGGTTAGGGTACGGCGCAGGGTATGGGTAAGGGTTAGGGTTAGGGTTAGGGTTAGAGTTAGGGTACGGCTTAGGGTACGGGTTAGGGTACGGGTGAGGGTACGGCATAGTGTATAGGTTAGGGTTAGGGTTAGGGTACGGCTTTGGGTACGGGTTAGGTTACGGGTGAGGGTACGGCGTAGGGTATGGGTTAGGGTTAGGGTTAGGGTTAGTGTTAGTGTTAGGGTTAGGGTACGGCTTAGCGTATTGGATAGGGTATGGGTGAGGGTACGGCGTAGGGTAGGGGTTAGGGTTAGAATTAGGGTTAGGGTTGGGGTTAGGGTACGGCGTAGGGTACGGGTGAGGGTACGGGTGAGGGTACTGCGTAGGGTATTGGTTAGGGTTAGGATACGGCTTAGGATACGGGTTAGGGTACGGGTTATGTTATGGCGTAGGGTATGGGTTAGGGTTAGGGTTAGGGTTAGGGTTAGGGTACGGCTTAGTATACGGGTTAGGGTACGGGTGAGGGTACGGCGTAGCGTATGGGTTAGGGTTAGGGTTAGGGTACGTCTTAGGGTACGGGTTAGGGTACGGGTGAGGGTACGGCGTAGGGTAAGGGTTAGGGTTAGGGTTAGGGTTAGGGTTAGTTTTAGGGTTAGGGATTGGTTTAGGGTACGGGTTAGGATTAGCGTACCTGTTAGGGTTAGGTTTTTTGTTAGGGTTAGGGTACGCGTTAGGGTTAGGGTATGGGTTAGGTTTAGGGTACACGTTAGGATTAGGGTATTTATTAAATCTATCCCACTCTCTAGATACCACTTAGCACGTAAAGGAATATTATTTGGGGTTCAGCCATGGAGAAGATTTTAGTCACTAGGATAAGATAAAGAATAAACACATTATAAAAAAAATCACATAAGGTTTTCTTTTTAACCTGTTCTTTAAAACACTAGTGTTTAGGAAATCTAATGGAGGCAAAAGCAGTAAAGGGTAGTTTAGGGTTAGGGTTAGGGTAGGGCTTAGGATACGGGTGAGGGTACTGGTGAGGGTACTGCGTAGGTTATTGGTTAGGGTTAGGGTACGGCTTAGGATACGGGTTAGGATATGGGTTAGGTTACGGCGTTGGGTATGGGTGAGGGTTAGGGTTAGGGTTAGGGTAAGGCTTTGGGTACGGGTTAGGGTACGGGTGAGGGTACGGCGTAGGGTAGAGGTTAGGGTTAGGTTTAGGGTTAGGGTACGGCTTAGGATACGGGTTAGGGTATGGGTGAGGGTACGGCGTAGCGTATGGGTTAGGGTTAGGGTTAGGGTTAGGGTTAGTTTTAGGGTTAGGGATTGGTTTAGGGTACGGTTGAGGATTAGCGTACGTGTTAGGGTTAGGGTTTGGGTTAGGGTTAGGGTACGCATTAGGGTTAGGGTTAGGGTACACGTTAGGATTAGGGTATTTATTAAACCTATCCCACTCTCTAGATACCACTTAGCACGTAAAGGAATATTATTTAGGGTCCAGCCATGGAGAAGATTTTCGTTACTAGGATAAGATAAAGAATAAACACATTATAAAAAAATCACATTAGGATTTTCTTTTTAACCTGTTCCTTAAAACACTAGTGCTTAGGAAATCTAATGGAGGCAAAAGCAGTCAAGGGTAGTTTAGGGTTAGGGTTAGGGTTAGGGTTAGTGTTAGGGTTAGGGTACGGCTTAGGGTATGGGATAGGGTATGGGTGAGGGTACGGCATAGGGTAGGGTTTAGGGTTAGGGTTAGTGTTAGGGTTAGGGTTAGGGTATGGCTTAGGGTACGGGTGAGGGTACTGTGTAGGTCATTGGTTAGGGTTAGGTTAAGGCTTAGGATACAGGTTATTGTATGGGTTAGGGTACGGCGCAGGGTATGGGTAAGGGTTAGGGTTAGGGTTAGGGTTAGAGTTAGGGTACGGCTTAGGGTACGGGTTAGGGTACGGGTGAGGGTACGGCGTAGGGTATGGGTTAGGGTTAGGGTTAGGGTTAGTGTTAGTGTTAGGGTTAGGGTACGGCTTAGCGTATGGGATAGGGTACGGGTGAGGGTACGGCGTAGGGTAGGGGTTAGGGTTAGAGTTAGGGTTAGGGTTGGGGTTAGGGTACGGCTTAGGGTACGGGTGAGGGTACGGGTGAGGGTACTGCGTAGGGTATTGGTTAGGGTTAGGATACGGCTTAGGATACGGGTTAGGGTACGGGTTAGGTTATGGCATAGGGTATGGGTTAGGGTTAGGGTTAGGGTTAGGGTTAGGGTTAGGGTACGGCTTAGGATACGGGTTAGGGTACGGGTGAGGGTACGGCGTAGCGTATGGGTTAGGGTTAGGGTTAGGGTACGTCTTAGGGTACGGGTTAGGGTACGGGTGAGGGTACGGCGTAGGGTAAGGTTTAGGGTTAGGGTTAGGGTTAGGGTTAGTTTTAGGGTTAGGGATTGGTTTAGGGTACGGGTTAGGATTAGCGTACGTGTTAGGGTTAGGTTTTCGGTTAGGGTTAGGGTACGCGTTAGGGTTAGGGTATGGGTTAGGGTTAGGGTACACGTTAGGATTAGGGTATTTATTAAACCTATCCCACTCTCTAGATACCACTTAGCACGTAAAGGAATATTATTAGGGATCCAGCCATGGAGAAGATTTTAGTCACTAGGATAAGATAAAGAATAAACACATTATAAAAAAATCACATTAGGATTTTCTTTTTAACCTGTTCCTTAAAACACTAGTGCTTAGGAAATCTAATAGAGGCAAAAGCAATCAAGGGTAGTTTAGGGTTAGGGTTAGGGTTAGGGTTAGTGTTAGGGTTAGGGTACGGCTTAGGGTATGGGATAGGGTACGGGTGAGGGTACGGCGTAGGGTAGGGGTTAGGGTTAGGCTTAGGGCTATGGTTAGGGTATGGCTTAGGGTACGGGTGAGGGTACGGGTGAGGGTACTGCGTAGGGTATTGCTTAGGGTTAGGGTACGGCTTAGGATACGTGTTAGGGTACGGGTTAGGGTACGGCGTAGAGTGTGGGTTAGGGTTAGGGTTAGTGTTAGGGTTAGGGTTACGGTACTTCTTAGGGTACGTGTTAGGGTACGGGTGAGGGTACGGCGTAGGTTATGGGTTAGGATTAGGGTTAGGGTTAGGGTTAGGGTACGGCTTAGGATACGGGTTAGGGTACGGGTGAGGGTACGGCGTAGGTTATGGGTTAGGGTTAGGGTTAGTGTTAGGGTTATGGTACGGCTTAGGTTATGGGATAGGGTACAGGTGAGGGTATGGCATAGGGTAGGTGTTAGGGTTAGGGTTAGGGTTAGGGTTAGGGTTAGGGTACGGCTTAGGGCACGGGTGAGGCTATGGGTGAGGATACTGCGTAGGGTATTGGTTAGGGTTAGGGTACGGCTTAGGATACGGGTTAGGGTACGTGTTAGGGTATGGCGTACGGTATGGGTTAGGGTTAGGGTTAGGGTTAGGGTTAGGGTTAGGGTTAGGGTACGGCTTAGGGTACGGGTTAGGGTACGGGTGAGGTTACGGCGTAGGGTATAGTTTAGGGTTAGTGTTAGGGTTAGGGTACGGCTTAGGATACGGGTTAGGGTACGGGTGAGGGTACGGCGTAGCATATGGTTTAGGGTTAGGGTTAGGGTACGGCTTAGGGTACGGGTTAGGGTACGGGTGAGGGTACGGTGTAGGTTATGGGTTAGGGTTAGGGTTAGGGTTAGGGTTAGTTTTAGGGTTAGGGATTGGTTTAGGGTACGGGTTAGGATTAGCATACGTGTTCGGGTTAGGGTTTTGGTTAGGGTTAGGGTACGCGTTAGGGTTAGGGTATGGGTTAGGTTTAGGGTACACTTTAGGATTAGGGTATTTATTAAACCTATCCCACTCTCTAGATACCACTTAGCACGTAAAGGAATATTATTTGGGGTTCAGCCATGGAGAAGATTTTAGTCACTAGGATAAGATAAAGAATAAACACATTATAAAAAAATCACATAAGGTTTTCTTTTTAACCTGTTCCTTAAAACACTAGTGTTTAGGAAATCTAATGGAGGCAAAAGCAGTAAAGGGTAGTTTAGGGTTAGGGTTAGGGTTAGGGTTAGGGTAGGGCTTAGGATACCGGTGAGGGTACTGGTGAGGGTACTGCGTAGGTTATTGGTTAGGGTTAGGGTACGGCTTAGGATACGGGTTAGGATATGGGTTAGGTTACGGCGTTGGGTATGGGTGAGGGTTAGGGTTAGGGTTAGGGTAAGGCTTTGGGTACGGGTTAGGGTACGGGTGAGGGTACGGCGTAGGGTAGAGGTTAGGGTTAGGTTTAGGGTTAGGGTACGGCTTAGGATACGGGTTAGGGTATGGGTGAGGGTACGGCGTAGCGTATGGTTTAGGGTTAGGGTTAGGGTTAGGGTTAGTTTTAGGGTTAGGGATTGGTTTAGGGTACGGGTGAGGATTAGCGTACGTGTTAGGGTTAGGGTTTGGGTTAGGGTTAGGGTACACGTTAGGATTAGGGTATTTATTAAACCTATCCCACTCTCTAGATACCAGTTAGCACGTAAAGGAATATTATTTAGGGTCCAGCCATGGAGAAGATTTTCGTTACTAGGATAAGATAAAGAATAAACACATTATAAAAAAATCACATTAGGATTTTCTTTTTAACCTGTTCCTTAAAACACTAGTGCTTAGGAAATCTAATGGAGGCAAAAGCAGTCAAGGGTAGTTTAGGGTTAGGGTTAGGGTTAGGGTTAGTGTTAGGGTTAGGGTACGGCTTAGGGTATGGGATAGGGTATGGGTGAGGGTACGGCATAGGGTAGGGTTTAGGGTTAGGGTTAGTGTTAGGGTTAGGGTTAGGGTATGGCTTAGGGTACGGGTGAGGGTACTGTGTAGGTCATTGGTTAGGGTTAGGTTAAGGCTTAGGATACAGGTTATTGTATGGGTTAGGGTACGGCGCAGGGTATGGGTAAGGGTTAGGGTTAGGGTTAGGGTTAGAGTTAGGGTACGGCTTAGGGTACGGGTTAGGGTACGGGTGAGGGTACGGCGTAGTGTATAGGTTAGGGTTAGGGTTAGGGTACGGCTTTGGGTACGGGTTAGGTTACGGGTGAGGGTACGGCGTAGGGTATGGGTTAGGGTTAGGGTTAGGGTTAGTGTTAGTGTTAGGGTTAGGGTACGGCTTAGCGTATGGGATAGGGTACGGGTGAGGGTACGGCGTAGGGTAGGGGTTAGGGTTAGTGTTAGGGTTAGGGTTGGGGTTAGGGTACGGCTTAGGGTACGGGTGAGGGTATGGGTGAGGGTACTGCGTAGGGTATTGGTTAGGGTTAGGATACGGCTTAGGATACGGGTTAGGGTACGGGTTAGGGTATGGCGTAGGGTATGGGTTAGGGTTAGGGTTAGGGTTAGGGTTAGGGTACGGCTTAGGATACGGGTTAGGGTACGGGTGAGGGTACGGCGTAGCGTATGGGTTAGGGTTAGGGTTAGGGTACGTCTTAGGGTACGGGTTAGGGTACGGGTGAGGGTACGGCGTAGGGTAAGGTTTAGGGTTAGGGTTAGTTTTAGGGTTAGGGATTGGTTTAGGGTACGGGGTAGGATTAGCGTACGTGTTAGGGTTAGGTTTTCGGTTAGGGTTAGGGTACGCGTTAGGGTTAGGGTATGGTTTAGGGTTAGGGTACACGTTAGGATTAGGGTATTTATTAAACCTATCCCACTCTCTAGATACCACTTAGCACGTAAAGGAATATTATTAGGGATCCAGCCATGGAGAAGATTTTAGTCAGTAGGATAAGATAAAGAATAAACACATTATAAAAAAATCACATTAGGATTTTCTTTTTAACCTGTTCCTTAAAACACTAGTGTTTAGGAAATCTAATACAGGCAAAAGCAATCAAGGGTAGTTTAGGGTTAGGGTTAGGGTTAGGGTTAGTGTTAGGGTTAGGGTACGGCTTAGGGTATGGGATAGGGTATGGGTGAGGGTACGGCGTAGGGTAGGGGTTAGGGTTAGGGTTAGGGTTAGGGTTAGGGTATGGCTTAGGGTACGGGTGAGGGTACGGGTGAGGGTACTGCGTAGGGTATTGGTTAGGGTTAGGGTACGGCTTAGGATACGTGTTAGGGTACGGGTTAGGGTACGGCGTAGAGTGTGGGTTAAGGTTAGGGTTAGTGTTAGGGTTAGGGTTACGGTACGTCTTAGGGTATGTGTTAGGGTACGGGTGAGGGTACGGCGTAGGTTATGGGTTAGGGTTAGGGTTAGGGTTAGGGTTAGGGTACGGCTTAGGATACGGGTTAGGGTACGGGTGAGGGTACGGCGTAGGTTATGGGTTAGGGTTAGGGTTAGTGTTAGGGTTATGGTACGGCTTAGGTTATGGGATAGGGTACAGGTGAGGGTATGGCATAGGGTAGGGGTTAGGGTTAGGGTTAGGGTTAGGGTTAGGGTTAGGGTACGGCTTAGGGTACGGGTGAGGCTATGGGTGAGGATACTGCGTAGGGTATTGGTTAGGGTTAGGGTACGGCTTAGGATACGGGTTAGGGTACGTGTTAGGGTATGGCGTACGGTATGGGTTAGGGTTAGGGTTAGGGTTAGTGTTAGGGTTAGGGTTAGGGTACGGCTTAGGGTACGGGTTAGGGTACGGGTGAGGTTACGGCGTAGGGTATAGTTTAGGGTTAGGTTTAGGGTTAGGGTACGGCTTAGGATACGGGTTAGGGTACGGGTGAGGGTACGGCGTAGCATATGTTTTAGGGTTAGGGTTAGGGTACGGCTTAGGGTACGGGTTAGGGTACGGGTGAGGGTACGGTGTAGGTTATGGGTTAGGGTTAGGGTTAGGGTTAGGGTTAGTTTTAGGGTTAGGGATTGGTTTAGGGTACGGGTTAGGATTAGCATACGTGTTCGGGTTAGGGTTTTGGTTAGGGTTAGGGTACGCGTTAGGGTTAGGGTATGGGTTAGGTTTAGGGTACACTTTAGGATTAGGGTATTTATTAAACCTATCCCACTCTCTAGATACCACTTAGCACGTAAAGGATTATTATTTGGGGTTCAGCCATGGAGAAGATTTTAGTCACTAGGATAAGATAAAGAATAAACACATTATAAAAAAATCACATAAGGTTTTCTTTTTAACCTGTTCCTTAAAACACTAGTGTTTAGGAAATCTAATGGAGGCAAAAGCAGTAAAGGGTAGTTTAGGGTTAGGGTTAGGGTTAGGGTTAGGGGAGGGCTTAGGATACCGGTGAGGGTACTGGTGAGGGTACTGCGTAGGTTATTGGTTAGGGTTAGGGTACGGCTTAGGATACGGGTTAGGATATGGGTTAGGTTACGGCGTTGGGTATGGGTGAGGGTTAGGGTTAGGGTTAGGGTAAGGCTTTGGGTACGGGTTAGGGTACGGGTGAGGGTACGGCGTAGGGTAGAGGTTAGGGTTAGGTTTAGGGTTAGGGTACGGCTTAGGATACGGGTTAGGGTATGGGTGAGGGTACGGCGTAGCGTATGGGTTAGGGTTAGGGTTAGGGTTAGGGTTAGTTTTAGGGTTAGGGATTGGTTTAGGGTATGGGTGAGGATTAGCGTACGTGTTAGGGTTAGGGTTTGGGTTAGGGTTAGGGTACGCATTAGGGTTAGGGTTAGGGTACACGTTAGGATTAGGGTATTTATTAAACCTATCCCACTCTCTAGATACCACTTAGCAGGTAAAGGAATATTATTTAGGGTCCAGTCATGGAGAAGATTTTCGTTACTAGGATAAGATAAAGAATAAACACATTATAAAAAAATCACATTAGGATTTTCTTTTTAACCTGTTCCTTAAAACACTAGTGCTTAGGAAATCTAATGGAGGCAAAAGCAGTCAAGGGTAGTTTAGGGTTAGGGTTAGTGTTAGGGTTAGGGTACGGCTTAGGGTATGGGATAGGGTATGGGTGAGGGTACGGCATAGGGTAGGGTTTAGGGTTAGGGTTAGTGTTAGGGTTAGGGTTAGGGTATGGCTTAGGGTACGGGTGAGGGTACTGTGTAGGTCATTGGTTAGGGTTAGGTTAAGGCTTAGGATACAGGTTATTGTATGGGTTAGGGTACGGCGCAGGGTATGGGTAAGGGTTAGGGTTAGGGTTAGGGTTAGAGTTAGGGTACGGCTTAGGGTACGGGTTAGGGTACGGGTGAGGGTACGGCGTAGTGTATAGGTTAGGGTTAGTGTTAGGGTACGGCTTTTGGTACGGGTTAGGTTACGGGTGAGGGTACGGCGTAGGGTATGGGTTAGGGTACGCGTTAGGGTTAGGGTATGGGTTAGGGTTAGGGTACGGCTTAGCGTATGGGATAGGGTACGGGTGAGGGTACGGCGTAGGGTAGGGGTTAGGGTTAGAGTTAGGGTTAGGGTTGGGGTTAGGGTACGGCTTAGGGTACGGGTGAGGGTACGGGTGAGGGTACTGCGTAGGGTATTGGTTAGGGTTAGGATACGGCTTAGGATACGGGTTAGGGTACGGGTTAGGGTATGGCGTAGGGTATGGGTTAGGGTTAGGGTTAGGGTTAGGGTTAGGGTTAGGGTACGGCTTAGGATACGGGTTAGGGTACGGGTGAGGGTACGGCGTAGTGTATGGGTTAGGGTTAGGGTTAGGGTACGTCTTAGGGTACGGGTTAGGGTACGGGTGAGGGTACGGCGTAGGGTAAGGTTTAGGGTTAGGGTTAGGGTTAGGGTTAGTTTTAGGGTTAGGGATTGGTTTAGGGTACGGGTTAGGATTAGCGTACCTGTTAGGGTTAGGTTTTCGGTTAGGGTTAGGGTACGCGTTAGGGTTAGGGTATGGGTTAGGGTTAGGGTACACGTTAGGATTAGGGTATTTATTAAACCTATCCCACTCTCTAGATAACACTTAGCACGTAAAGGAATATTATTAGGGATCCAGCCATGGAGAAGATTTTAGTCACTAGGATAAGATAAAGAATAAACACATTATAAAAAAATCACATTAGGATATTCTTTTTAACCTGTTCCTTAAAACACTAGTGCTTAGGAAATCTAATAGAGGCAAAAGCAATCAAGGGTAGTTTAGGGTTAGGGTTAGGGTTAGGGTTAGTGTTAGGGTTAGGGTACGGCTTAGGGTATGGGATAGGGTACGGGTGAGGGTACGGCGTAGGGTATTGCTTAGGGTTAGGGTACGGCTTAGGATACGTGTTAGGGTACGGGTTAGGGTACGGCGTAGAGTGTGGGTTAGGGTTAGGGTTAGTGTTAGGGTTAGGGTTACGGTACGTCTTAGGGTACGTGTTAGGGTACGGGTGAGGGTACGGCGTAGGTTATGGGTTAGGGTTAGGGTTAGGGTTAGGGTACGGCTTAGGATACGGGTTAGGGTACGGGTGAGGGTACGGCGTAGGTTATGCGTTAGGGTTAGGGTTAGTGTTAGGGTTATGGTATGGCTTAGGTTATGGGATAGGGTACAGGTGAGGGTATGGCATAGGGTAGGTGTTAGGGTTAGGGTTAGGGTTAGGGTTAGGGTTAGGGTACGGCTTAGGGCACGGGTGAGGCTATGGGTGAGGATACTGCGTAGGGTATTGGTTAGGGTTAGGGTACGGCTTAGGATACGGGTTAGGGTACGTGTTAGGGTATGGCGTACGGTATGGGTTAGGGTTAGGGTTAGGGTTAGGGTTAGGGTTAGGGTTAGGGTACGGCTTAGGGTACGGGTTAGGGTACGGGTGAGGTTACGGCGTAGGGTATAGTTTAGGGTTAGTGTTAGGGTTAGGGTACGGCTTAGGATACGGGTTTGGGTACGGGTGAGGGTACGGTGTAGGTTATGGGTTAGGGTTAGGGTTAGGGTTAGGGTTAGTTTTAGGGTTAGGGATTGGTTTAGGGTACGGGTTAGGTTTAGCATACGTGTTCAGGTTAGGGTTTTGGTTAGGGTTAGGGTACGCGTTAGGGTTAGGGTATGGGTTAGGTTTAGGGTACACTTTAGGATTAGGGTATTTATTAAACCTATCCCACTCTCTAGATACCACTTAGCACGTAAAGGAATATTATTTGGGGTTCAGCCATGGAGAAGATTTTAGTCACTAGGATAAGATAAAGAATAAACACATTATAAAAAAATCACATAAGGTTTTCTTTTTAACCTGTTCCTTAAAACACTAGTGTTTAGGAAATCTAATGGAGGCAAAAGCAGTAAAGGGTAGTTTAGGGTTAGGGTTAGGGTTAGGGTTAGGGGAGGGCTTAGGATACCGGTGAGGGTACTGGTGAGGGTACTGCGTAGGTTATTGGTTAGGGTTAGGATACGGCTTAGGATACGGGTTAGGATATGGGTTAGGTTACGGCGTTGGGTATGGGTGAGGGTTAGGGTTAGGGTTAGGGTAAGGCTTTGCGTACGGGTTAGGGTACGGCTGAGGGTTCGGCGTGGGGTAGAGGTTAGGGTTAGGTTTAGGGTTAGGGTACGGCTTAGGATACGGGTTACGGTATGGGTGAGGGTACGGCGTAGCGTATGGGTTAGGGTTAGGGTTAGGGTTAGGGTTAGTTTTAGGGTTAGGGATTGGTTTAGGGTACGGGTGAGGATTAGCGTACGTGTTAGGGTTAGGGTTTGGGTTAGGGTTAGGGTACGCATTAGGGTTAGGGTTAGGGTACACGTTAGGATTAGGGTATTTATTAAACCTATCCCACTCTCTAGATACCACTTAGCACGTAAAGGAATATTATTTAGGGTCCAGCCATGGAGAAGATTTTCGTTACTAGGATAAGATAAAGAATAAACACATTATAAAAAAATCACATTAGGATTTTCTTTTTAACCTGTTCCTTAAAACACTAGTGCTTAGGAAATCTAATGGAGGCAAAAGCAGTCAAGGGTAGTTTAGGGTTAGGGTTAGGGTTAGGGTTAGTGTTAGGGTTAGGGTACGGCTTAGGGTATGGGATAGGGTATGGGTGAGGGTACGGCATAGGGTAGGGTTTAGGGTTAGGGTTAGTGTTAGGGTTAGGGTTAGGGTATGGCTTAGGGTACAGGTGAGGGTACTGTGTAGGTCATTGGTTAGGGTTAGGTTAAGGCTTAGGATACAGGTTATTGTATGGGTTAGGGTACGGCGCAGGGTATGGGTAAGGGTTAGGGTTAGGGTTAGGGTTAGAGTTAGGGTACGGCTTAGGGTACGGGTTAGGGTACGGGTGAGGGTACGGCGTAGTGTAAAGGTAGGGTTAGGGTTAGGGTACGGCTTTGGGTACGGGTTAGGTTACGGGTGAGGGTACGGCGTAGGGTATGGGTTAGGGTTAGGGTTAGGGTTAGTGTTAGTGTTAGGGTTAGGGTACGGCTTAGCGTATGGGATAGGGTACGGGTGAGGGTACGGCCTAGGGTAGGGGTTAGGGTTAGAGTTAGGGTTAGGGTTGGGGTTAGGGTACGGCTTAGGGTACGGGTGAGGGTACGGGTGAGGGTACTGCGTAGGGTATTGGTTAGGGTTAGGATACGGCTTAGGATACGGGTTAGGGTACGGGTTATGGTATGGCGTAGGGTATGGGTTAGGGTTAGGGTTAGGGTTAGGGTTAGGGTACGGCTTAGAATACGGGTTAGGGTACGCGTGAGGGTACGGCGTAGCGTATGGGTTAGGGTTAGGGTTAGGGTACGTCTTAGGGTACGGGTTAGGGTACGGGTGAGGGTACGGCGTAGGGTAAGGGTTAGGGTTAGGGTTAGGGTTAGGGTTAGTTTTAGGGTTAGGGATTGGTTTAGGGTACGGGTTAGGATTAGCGTACGTGTTAGGGTTAGGTTTTTTGTTAGGGTTAGGGTACGCGTTAGGGTTAGGGTATGGGTTAGGTTTAGGGTACACGTTAGGATTAGGGTATTTATTAAACCTATCCCACTCTCTAGATACCACTTAGCACGTAAAGGAATATTATTAGGGATCCAGCCATGGAGAAGATTTTAGTCACTAGGATAAGATAAAGAATAAACACATTATAAAAAAATCACATCAGGATTTTCTTTTTAACCTGTTCCTTAAAACACTAGTGCTTAGGAAATCTAATAGAGGCAAAAGCAATCAAGGGTAGTTTAGGGTTAGGGTTAGGGTTAGGGTTAGTGTTAGTGTTAGGGTTAGGGTACGGCTTAGCGTATGGGATAGGGTACGGGTGAGGGTACGGCGTAGGGTAGGAGTTAGGGTAAGGGTTAGGGTACGGCTTAGGGTACGGGTTAGGTTACGGGTGAGGGTACGGCGTAGGGTATGGGTTAGGGTTAGGGTTAGGGTTAGTGTTAGTGTTAGGGTTAGGGTACGGCTTAGCGTATGGGATAGGGTACGGGTGAGGTTACGGCGTAGGGTAGGGGTTAGGGTTAGGGTTAGGGTTAGGGTTAGGGTATGGCTTAGGGTACGGGTGAGGGTACGGGTGAGGGTACTGCGTAGGGTATTGGTTAGGGTTAGGGTACGGCTTAGGATACGTGTTAGGGTACGGGTTAGGGTACGGCGTAGAGTGTGGGTTAAGGTTAGGGTTAGTGTTAGGGTTAGGGTTACGGTACGTCTTAGGGTATGTGTTAGGGTACGGGTGAGGGTACGGCGTAGGTTATGGGTTAGGGTTAGGGTTAGGGTTAGGGTTAGGGTACGGCTTAGGATACGGGTTAGGGTACGGGTGAGGGTACGGCGTAGGTTATGGGTTAGGGTTAGGGTTAGTGTTAGGGTTATGGTACGGCTTAGGTTATGGGATAGGGTACAGGTGAGGGTATGGCATAGGGTAGGGGTTAGGGTTAGGGTTAGGGTTAGGGTTAGGGTTAGGGTACGGCTTAGGGTACGGGTGAGGCTATGGGTGAGGATACTGCGTAGGGTATTGGTTAGGGTTAGGGTACGGCTTAGGATACGGGTTAGGGTACGTGTTAGGGTATGGCGTACGGTATGGGTTAGGGTTAGGGTTAGGGTTAGGGTTAGGGTTAGGGTTAGGGTACGGCTTAGGGTACGGGTTATGGTACGGGTGAGGTTACGGCGTAGGGTATAGTTTAGGGTTAGGGTTAGGGTTAGGGTACGGCTTAGGATACGGGTTAGGGTACGGGTGAGGGTACGGCTTAGGGTACGGGTTAGGGTACGGGTGAGGGTACGGTGTAGGTTATGGGTTAGGGTTAGGGTTAGGGTTAGGGTTAGTTTTAGGGTTAGGGATTGGTTTAGGGTACGGGTTAGGATTAGCATACGTGTTCGGGTTAGGGTTTTGGTTAGGGTTAGGGTACGCGTTAGGGTTAGGGTATGGGTTAGGTTTAGGGTACACTTTAGGATTAGGGTATTTATTAAACCTATCCCACTCTCTAGATACCACTTAGCACGTAAAGGAATATTATTTGGGGTTCAGCCATGGAGAAGATTTTAGTCACTAGGATAAGATAAAGAATAAACACATTATAAAAAAATCACATAAGGTTTTCTTTTTAACCTGTTCCTTAAAACACTAGTGTTTAGGAAATCTAATGGAGGCAAAAGCAGTAAAGGGTAGTTTAGGGTTAGGGTTAGGGTTAGGGTTAGGGTAGGGCTTAGGATACCGGTGAGGGTACTGGTGAGGGTACTGCGTAGGTTATTGGTTAGGGTTAGGGTACGGCTTAGGATACGGGTTAGGATATGGGTTAGGTTACGGCGTTGGGTATGGGTGAGGGTTAGGGTTAGGGTTAGGGTAAGGCTTTGGGTACGGGTTAGGGTACGGGTGAGGGTACGGCGTAGGGTAGAGGTTAGGGTTAGGTTTAGGGTTAGGGTACGGCTTAGGATACGGGTTACGGTATGGGTGAGGGTACGGCGTAGCGTATGGGTTAGGGTTAGGGTTAGGGTTAGGGTTAGTTTTAGGGTTAGGGATTGGTTTAGGGTACGGGTGAGGATTAGCGTACGTGTTAGGGTTAGGGTTTGGGTTAGGGTTAGGGTACGCATTAGGGTTAGGGTTAGGGTACACGTTAGGATTAGGGTATTTATTAAACCTATCCCACTCTCTAGATACCACTTAGCACGTAAAGGAATATTATTTAGGGTCCAGCCATGGAGAAGATTTTCGTTACTAGGATAAGATAAAGAATAAACACATTATAAAAAAATCACATTAGGATTTTCTTTTTAACCTGTTCCTTAAAACACTAGTGCTTAGGAAATCTAATGGAGGCAAAAGCAGTCAAGGGTAGTTTAGGGTTAGGGTTAGGGTTAGGGTTAGTGTTAGGGTTAGGGTACGGCTTAGGGTATGGGATAGGGTATGGGTGAGGGTACGGCATAGTGTAGGGTTTAGGGTTAGGGTTAGTGTTAGGGTTAGGGTTAGGGTATGGCTTAGGGTACGGGTGAGGGTACTGTGTAGGTCATTGGTTAGGGTTAGGTTAAGGCTTAGGATACAGGTTATTGTATGGGTTAGGGTACAGCGCAGGGTATGGGTAAGGGTTAGGGTTAGGGTTAGGGTTAGAGTTAGGGTACGGCTTAGGGTACGGGTTAGGGTACGGGTGAGGGTACGGCGTAGTGTATAGGTTAGGGTTAGGGTTAGGGTACGGCTTTGGGTACGGGTTAGGTTACGGGTGAGGGTACGGCGTAGGGTATGGGTTAGGGTTAGGGTTAGGGTTAGTGTTAGTGTTAGGGTTAGGGTACGGCTTAGCGTATGGGATAGGGTACGGGTGAGGGTACGGCCTAGGGTAGGGGTTAGGGTTAGAGTTAGGGTTAGGGTTGGGGTTAGGGTACGGCGTAGGGTACGGGTGAGGGTACGGGTGAGGGTACTGCGTAGGGTATTGGTTAGGGTTAGGATACGGCTTAGGATACGGGTTAGGGTACGGGTTATGGTATGGCGTAGGGTATGGGTTAGGGTTAGGGTTAGGGTTAGGGTTAGGGTACGGCTTAGAATACGGGTTAGGGTACGCGTGAGGGTACGGCGTAGCGTATGGGTTAGGGTTAGGGTTAGGGTACGTCTTAGGGTACGGGTTAGGGTACGGGTGAGGGTACGGCGTAGGGTAAGGGTTAGGGTTAGGGTTAGGGTTAGGGTTAGTTTTAGGGTTAGGGATTGGTTTAGGGTACGGGTTAGGATTAGCGTACGTGTTAGGGTTAGGTTTTTTGTTAGGGTTAGGGTACGCGTTAGGGTTAGGGTATGGGTTAGGTTTAGGGTACACGTTAGGATTAGGGTATTTATTAAACCTATCCCACTCTCTAGATACCACTTAGCACGTAAAGGAATATTATTAGGGATCCAGCCATGGAGAAGATTTTAGTCACTAGGATAAGATAAAGAATAAACACATTATAAAAAAATCACATCAGGATTTTCTTTTTAACCTGTTCCTTAAAACACTAGTGCTTAGGAAATCTAATAGAGGCAAAAGCAATCAAGGGTAGTTTAGGGTTAGGGTTAGGGTTAGGGTTAGTGTTAGTGTTAGGGTTAGGGTACGGCTTAGCGTATGCGATAGGGTACGGGTGAGGGTACGGCGTAGGGTAGGAGTTAGGGTAAGGGTTAGGGTACGGCTTAGGGTACGGGTTAGGTTACGGGTGAGGGTACGGCGTAGGGTATGGGTTAGGGTTAGGGTTAGGGTTAGTGTTAGTGTTAGGGTTAGGGTACGGCTTAGCGTATGGGATAGGGTACGGGTGAGGTTACGGCGTAGGGTAGGGGTTAGGGTTAGGGTTAGGGTTAGGGTTAGGGTATGGCTTAGGGTACGGGTGAGGGTACGGGTGAGGGTACTGCGTAGGGTATTGGTTAGGGTTAGGGTACGGCTTAGGATACGTGTTAGGGTACGGGTTAGGGTACGGCGTAGAGTGTGGGTTAAGGTTAGGGTTAGTGTTAGGGTTAGGGTTACGGTACGTCTTAGGGTATGTGTTAGGGTACGGGTGAGGGTACGGCGTAGGTTATGGGTTAGGGTTAGGGTTAGTGTTAGGGTTATGGTACGGCTTAGGTTATGGGATAGGGTACAGGTGAGGGTATGGCATAGGGTAGGGGTTAGGGTTAGGGTTAGGGTTAGGGTTAGGGTTAGGGTACGGCTTAGGGTACGGGTGAGGCTATGGGTGAGGATACTGCGTAGGGTATTGGTTAGGGTTAGGGTACGGCTTAGGATACGGGTTAGGGTACGTGTTAGGGTGTGGCGTACGGTATGTGTTAGGGTTAGGGTTAGGGTTAGGGTTAGGGTTAGGGTTAGGGTACGGCTTAGGGTACGGGTTAGGGTACGGGTGAGGTTACGGCGTAGGGTATAGTTTAGGGTTAGGGTTAGGGTTAGGGTACGGCTTAGGATACGGGTTAGGGTACGGGTGAGGGTACGGCTTAGGGTACGGGTTAGGGTACGGGTGAGGGTACGGTGTAGGTTATGGGTTAGGGTTAGGGTTAGGGTTAGGGTTAGTTTTAGGGTTAGGGATTGGTTTAGGGTACGGGTTAGGATTAGCATACGTGTTCGGGTTAGGGTTTTGGTTAGGGTTAGGGTACGCGTTAGGGTTAGGGTATGGGTTAGGTTTAGGGTACACTTTAGGATTAGGGTATTTATTAAACCTATCCCACTCTCTAGATACCACTTAGCACGTAAAGGAATATTATTTGGGGTTCAGCCATGGAGAAGATTTTAGTCACTAGGATAAGATAAAGAATAAACACATTATAAAAAAATCACATAAGGTTTTCTTTTTAACCTGTTCCTTAAAACACTAGTGTTTAGGAAATCTAATGGAGGCAAAAGCAGTAAAGGGTAGTTTAGGGTTAGGGTTAGGGTTAGGGTTAGGGTAGGGCTTAGGATACCGGTGAGGGTACTGGTGAGGGTACTGCGTAGGTTATTGGTTAGGGTTAGGGTACGGCTTAGGATACGGGTTAGGATATGGGTTAGGTTACGGCGTTGGGTATGGGTGAGGGTTAGGGTTAGGGTTAGGGTAAGGCTTTGGGTACGGGTTAGGGTACGGGTGAGGGTACGGCGTAGGGTAGAGGTTAGGGTTAGGTTTAGGGTTAGGGTACGGCTTAGGATACGGGTTACGGTATGGGTGAGGGTACGGCGTAGCGTATGGGTTAGGGTTAGGGTTAGGGTTAGGGTTAGTTTTAGGGTTAGGGATTGGTTTAGGGTACGGGTGAGGATTAGCGTACGTGTTAGGGTTAGGGTTTGGGTTAGGGTTAGGGTACGCATTAGGGTTAGGGTTAGGGTACACGTTAGGATTAGGGTATTTATTAAACCTATCCCACTCTCTAGATACCACTTAGCACGTAAAGGAATATTATTTAGGGTCCAGCCATGGAGAAGATTTTCGTTACTAGGATAAGATAAAGAATAAACACATTATAAAAAAATCACATTAGGATTTTCTTTTTAACCTGTTCCTTAAAACACTAGTGCTTAGGAAATCTAATGGAGGCAAAAGCAGTCAAGGGTAGTTTAGGGTTAGGGTTAGGGTTAGGGTTAGTGTTAGGGTTAGGGTACGGCTTAGGGTATGGGATAGGGTATGGGTGAGGGTACGGCATAGTGTAGGGTTTAGGGTTAGGGTTAGTGTTAGGGTTAGGGTTAGGGTATGGCTTAGGGTACGGGTGAGGGTACTGTGTAGGTCATTGGTTAGGGTTAGGTTAAGGCTTAGGATACAGGTTATTGTATGGGTTAGGGTACGGCGCAGGGTATGGGTAAGGGTTAGGGTTAGGGTTAGGGTTAGAGTTAGGGTACGGCTTAGGGTACGGGTTAGGGTACGGGTGAGGGTACGGCGTAGTGTATAGGTTAGGGTTAGGGTTAGGGTACGGCTTTGGGTACGGGTTAGGTTACGGGTGAGGGTACGGCGTAGGGTATGGGTTAGGGTTAGGGTTAGGGTTAGTGTTAGTGTTAGGGTTAGGGTACGGCTTAGCGTATGGGATAGGGTACGGGTGAGGGTACGGCCTAGGGTAGGGGTTAGGGTTAGAGTTAGGGTTAGGGTTGGGGTTAGGGTACGGCTTAGGGTACGGGTGAGGGTACGGGTGAGGGTACTGCGTAGGGTATTGGTTAGGGTTAGGATACGGCTTAGGATACGGGTTAGGGTACGGGTTATGGTATGGCGTAGGGTATGGGTTAGGGTTAGGGTTAGGGTTAGGGTTAGGGTACGGCTTAGAATACGGGTTAGGGTACGCGTGAGGGTACGGCGTAGCGTATGGGTTAGGGTTAGGGTTAGGGTACGTCTTAGGGTACGGGTTAGGGTACGGGTGAGGGTACGGCGTAGGGTAAGGGTTAGGGTTAGGGTTAGGGTTAGTTTTAGGGTTAGGGATTGGTTTAGGGTACGGGTTAGGATTAGCGTACGTGTTAGGGTTAGGTTTTTTGTTAGGGTTAGGGTACGCGTTAGGGTTAGGGTATGGGTTAGGTTTAGGGTACACGTTAGGATTAGGGTATTTATTAAACCTATCCCACTCTCTAGATACCACTTAGCACGTAAAGGAATATTATTAGGGATCCAGCCATGGAGAAGATTTTAGTCACTAGGATAAGATAAAGAATAAACACATTATAAAAAAATCACATCAGGATTTTCTTTTTAACCTGTTCCTTAAAACACTAGTGCTTAGGAAATCTAATAGAGGCAAAAGCAATCAAGGGTAGTTTAGGGTTAGGGTTAGGGTTAGGGTTAGTGTTAGTGTTAGGGTTAGGGTACGGCTTAGCGTATGGGATAGGGTACGGGTGAGGGTACGGCGTAGGGTAGGAGTTAGGGTAAGGGTTAGGGTACGGCTTAGGGTACGGGTTAGGTTACGGGTGAGGGTACGGCGTAGGGTATGGGTTAGGGTTAGGGTTAGGGTTAGTGTTAGTGTTAGGGTTAGGGTACGGCTTAGCGTATGGGATAGGGTACGGGTGAGGTTACGGCGTAGGGTAGGGGTTAGGGTTAGGGTTAGGGTTAGGGTTAGGGTATGGCTTAGGGTACGGGTGAGGGTACGGGTGAGGGTACTGCGTAGGGTATTGGTTAGGGTTAGGGTACGGCTTAGGATACGTGTTAGGGTACGGGTTAGGGTACGGCGTAGAGTGTGGGTTAAGGTTAGGGTTAGTGTTAGGGTTAGGGTTACGGTACGTCTTAGGGTATGTGTTAGGGTACGGGTGAGGGTACGGCGTAGGTTATGGGTTAGGGTTAGGGTTAGGGTTAGGGTTAGGGTACGGCTTAGGATACGGGTTAGGGTACGGGTGAGGGTACGGCGTAGGTTATGGGTTAGGGTTAGGGTTAGTGTTAGGGTTATGGTACGGCTTAGGTTATGGGATAGGGTACAGGTGAGGGTATGGCATAGGGTAGGGGTTAGGGTTAGGGTTAGGGTTAGGGTTAGGGTTAGGGTACGGCTTAGGGTACGGGTGAGGCTATGGGTGAGGATACTGCGTAGGGTATTGGTTAGGGTTAGGGTACGGCTTAGGATACGGGTTAGGGTACGTGTTAGGGTATGGCGTACGGTATGGGTTAGGGTTAGGGTTAGGGTTAGGGTTAGGGTTAGGGTTAGGGTACGGCTTAGGGTACGGGTTATGGTACGGGTGAGGTTACGGCGTAGGGTATAGTTTAGGGTTAGGGTTAGGGTTAGGGTACGGCTTAGGATACGGGTTAGGGTACGGGTGAGGGTACGGCTTAGGGTACGGGTTAGGGTACGGGTGAGGGTACGGTGTAGGTTATGGGTTAGGGTTAGGGTTAGGGTTAGGGTTAGTTTTAGGGTTAGGGATTGGTTTAGGGTACGGGTTAGGATTAGCATACGTGTTCGGGTTAGGGTTTTGGTTAGGGTTAGGGTACGCGTTAGGGTTAGGGTATGGGTTAGGTTTAGGGTACACTTTAGGATTAGGGTATTTATTAAACCTATCCCACTCTCTAGATACCACTTAGCACGTAAAGGAATATTATTTGGGGTTCAGCCATGGAGAAGATTTTAGTCACTAGGATAAGATAAAGAATAAACACATTATAAAAAAATCACATAAGGTTTTCTTTTTAACCTGTTCCTTAAAACACTAGTGTTTAGGAAATCTAATGGAGGCAAAAGCAGTAAAGGGTAGTTTAGGGTTAGGGTTAGGGTTAGGGTTAGGGTAGGGCTTAGGATACCGGTGAGGGTACTGGTGAGGGTACTGCGTAGGTTATTGGTTAGGGTTAGGGTACGGCTTAGGATACGGGTTAGGATATGGGTTAGGTTACGGCGTTGGGTATGGGTGAGGGTTAGGGTTAGGGTTAGGGTAAGGCTTTGGGTACGGGTTAGGGTACGGGTGAGGGTACAGCGTAGGGTAGAGGTTAGGGTTAGGTTTAGGGTTAGGGTACGGCTTAGGATACGGGTTACGGTATGGGTGAGGGTACGGCGTAGCGTATGGGTTAGGGTTAGGGTTAGGGTTAGGGTTAGTTTTAGGGTTAGGGATTGGTTTAGGGTACGGGTGAGGATTAGCGTACGTGTTAGGGTTAGGGTTTGGGTTAGGGTTAGGGTACGCATTACGGTTAGGGTTAGGGTACACGTTAGGATTAGGGTATTTATTAAACCTATCCCACTCTCTAGATACCACTTAGCACGTAAAGGAATATTATTTAGGGTCCAGCCATGGAGAAGATTTTCGTTACTAGGATAAGATAAAGAATAAACACATTATAAAAAAATCACATTAGGATTTTCTTTTTAACCTGTTCCTTAAAACACTAGTGCTTAGGAAATCTAATGGAGGCAAAAGCAGTCAAGGGTAGTTTAGGGTTAGGGTTAGGGTTAGGGTTAGTGTTAGGGTTAGGGTACGGCTTAGGGTATGGGATAGGGTATGGGTGAGGGTACGGCATAGTGTAGGGTTTAGGGTTAGGGTTAGTGTTAGGGTTAGGGTTAGGGTATGGCTTAGGGTACGGGTGAGGGTACTGTGTAGGTCATTGGTTAGGGTTAGGTTAAGGCTTAGGATACAGGTTATTGTATGGGTTAGGGTACGGCGCAGGGTATGGGTAAGGGTTAGGGTTAGGGTTAGGGTTAGAGTTAGGGTACGGCTTAGGGTACGGGTTAGGGTACGGGTGAGGGTACGGCGTAGTGTATAGGTTAGGGTTAGGGTTAGGGTACGGCTTTGGGTACGGGTTAGGTTACGGGTGAGGGTACGGCGTAGGGTATGGGTTAGGGTTAGGGTTAGGGTTAGTGTTAGTGTTAGGGTTAGGGTACGGCTTAGCGTATGGGATAGGGTACGGGTGAGGGTACGGCCTAGGGTAGGGGTTAGGGTTAGAGTTAGGGTTAGGGTTGGGGTTAGGGTACGGCTTAGGGTACGGGTGAGGGTACGGGTGAGGGTACTGCGTAGGGTATTGGTTAGGGTTAGGATACGGCTTAGGATACGGGTTAGGGTACGGGTTATGGTATGGCGTAGGGTATGGGTTAGGGTTAGGGTTAGGGTTAGGGTTAGGGTACGGCTTAGAATACGGGTTAGGGTACGCGTGAGGGTACGGCGTAGCGTATGGGTTAGGGTTAGGGTTAGGGTACGTCTTAGGGTACGGGTTAGGGTACGGGTGAGGGTACGGCGTAGGGTAAGGGTTAGGGTTAGGGTTAGGGTTAGGGTTAGTTTTAGGGTTAGGGATTGGTTTAGGGTACGGGTTAGGATTAGCGTACGTGTTAGGGTTAGGTTTTTTGTTAGGGTTAGGGTACGCGTTAGGGTTAGGGTATGGGTTAGGTTTAGGGTACACGTTAGGATTAGGGTATTTATTAAACCTATCCCACTCTCTAGATACCACTTAGCACGTAAAGGAATATTATTAGGGATCCAGCCATGGAGAAGATTTTAGTCACTAGGATAAGATAAAGAATAAACACATTATAAAAAAATCACATCAGGATTTTCTTTTTAACCTGTTCCTTAAAACACTAGTGCTTAGGAAATCTAATAGAGGCAAAAGCAATCAAGGGTAGTTTAGGGTTAGGGTTAGGGTTAGGGTTAGTGTTAGTGTTAGGGTTAGGGTACGGCTTAGCGTATGGGATAGGGTACGGGTGAGGGTACGGCGTAGGGTAGGAGTTAGGGTAAGGGTTAGGGTACGGCTTAGGGTACGGGTTAGGTTACGGGTGAGGGTACGGCGTAGGGTATGGGTTAGGGTTAGGGTTAGGGTTAGTGTTAGTGTTAGGGTTAGGGTACGGCTTAGCGTATGGGATAGGGTACGGGTGAGGTTACGGCGTAGGGTAGGGGTTAGGGTTAGGGTTAGGGTTAGGGTTAGGGTATGGCTTAGGGTACGGGTGAGGGTACGGGTGAGGGTACTGCGTAGGGTATTGGTTAGGGTTAGGGTACGGCTTAGGATACGTGTTAGGGTACGGGTTAGGGTACGGCGTAGAGTGTGGGTTAAGGTTAGGGTTAGTGTTAGGGTTAGGGTTACGGTACGTCTTAGGGTATGTGTTAGGGTACGGGTGAGGGTACGGCGTAGGTTATGGGTTAGGGTTAGGGTTAGGGTTAGGGTTAGGGTACGGCTTAGGATACGGGTTAGGGTACGGGTGAGGGTACGGCGTAGGTTATGGGTTAGGGTTAGGGTTAGTGTTAGGGTTATGGTACGGCTTAGGTTATGGGATAGGGTACAGGTGAGGGTATGGCATAGGGTAGGGGTTAGGGTTAGGGTTAGGGTTAGGGTTAGGGTTAGGGTACGGCTTAGGGTACGGGTGAGGCTATGGGTGAGGATACTGCGTAGGGTATTGGTTAGGGTTAGGGTACGGCTTAGGATACGGGTTAGGGTACGTGTTAGGGTATGGCGTACGGTATGTGTTAGGGTTAGGGTTAGGGTTAGGGTTAGGGTTAGGGTTAGGGTTAGGGTACGGCTTAGGGTACGGGTTATGGTACGGGTGAGGTTACGGCGTAGGGTATAGTTTAGGGTTAGGGTTAGGGTTAGGGTACGGCTTAGGATACGGGTTAGGGTACGGGTGAGGGTACGGCTTAGGGTACGGGTTAGGGTACGGGTGAGGGTACGGTGTAGGTTATGGGTTAGGGTTAGGGTTAGGGTTAGGGTTAGTTTTAGGGTTAGGGATTGGTTTAGGGTACGGGTTAGGATTAGCATACGTGTTCGGGTTAGGGTTTTGGTTAGGGTTAGGGTACGCGTTAGGGTTAGGGTATGGGTTAGGTTTAGGGTACACTTTAGGATTAGGGTATTTATTAAACCTATCCCACTCTCTAGATACCACTTAGCACGTAAAGGAATATTATTTGGGGTTCAGCCATGGAGAAGATTTTAGTCACTAGGATAAGATAAAGAATAAACACATTATAAAAAAATCACATAAGGTTTTCTTTTTAACCTGTTCCTTAAAACACTAGTGTTTAGGAAATCTAATGGAGGCAAAAGCAGTAAAGGGTAGTTTAGGGTTAGGGTTAGGGTTAGGGTTAGGGTAGGGCTTAGGATACCGGTGAGGGTACTGGTGAGGGTACTGCGTAGGTTATTGGTTAGGGTTAGGGTACGGCTTAGGATACGGGTTAGGATATGGGTTAGGTTACGGCGTTGGGTATGGGTGAGGGTTAGGGTTAGGGTTAGGGTAAGGCTTTGGGTACGGGTTAGGGTACGGGTGAGGGTACGGCGTAGGGTAGAGGTTAGGGTTAGGTTTAGGGTTAGGGTACGGCTTAGGATACGGGTTACGGTATGGGTGAGGGTACGGCGTAGCGTATGGGTTAGGGTTAGGGTTAGGGTTAGGGTTAGTTTTAGGGTTAGGGATTGGTTTAGGGTACGGGTGAGGATTAGCGTACGTGTTAGGGTTAGGGTTTGGGTTAGGGTTAGGGTACGCATTAGGGTTAGGGTTAGGGTACACGTTAGGATTAGGGTATTTATTAAACCTATCCCACTCTCTAGATACCACTTAGCACGTAAAGGAATATTATTTAGGGTCCAGCCATGGAGAAGATTTTCGTTACTAGGATAAGATAAAGAATAAACACATTATAAAAAAATCACATTAGGATTTTCTTTTTAACCTGTTCCTTAAAACACTAGTGCTTAGGAAATCTAATGGAGGCAAAAGCAGTCAAGGGTAGTTTAGGGTTAGGGTTAGGGTTAGGGTTAGTGTTAGGGTTAGGGTACGGCTTAGGGTATGGGATAGGGTATGGGTGAGGGTACGGCATAGTGTAGGGTTTAGGGTTAGGGTTAGTGTTAGGGTTAGGGTTAGGGTATGGCTTAGGGTACGGGTGAGGGTACTGTGTAGGTCATTGGTTACGGTTAGGTTAAGGCTTAGGATACAGGTTATTGTATGGGTTAGGGTACGGCGCAGGGTATGGGTAAGGGTTAGGGTTAGGGTTAGGGTTAGAGTTAGGGTACGGCTTAGGGTACGGGTTAGGGTACGGGTGAGGGTACGGCGTAGTGTATAGGTTAGGGTTAGGGTTAGGGTACGGCTTTGGGTACGGGTTAGGTTACGGGTGAGGGTACGGCGTAGGGTATGGGTTAGGGTTAGGGTTAGGGTTAGTGTTAGTGTTAGGGTTAGGGTACGGCTTAGCGTATGGGATAGGGTACGGGTGAGGGTACGGCCTAGGGTAGGGGTTAGGGTTAGAGTTAGGGTTAGGGTTGGGGTTAGGGTACGGCTTAGGGTACGGGTGAGGGTACGGGTGAGGGTACTGCGTAGGGTATTGGTTAGGGTTAGGATACGGCTTAGGATACGGGTTAGGGTACGGGTTATGGTATGGCGTAGGGTATGGGTTAGGGTTAGGGTTAGGGTTAGGGTTAGGGTACGGCTTAGAATACGGGTTAGGGTACGCGTGAGGGTACGGCGTAGCGTATGGGTTAGGGTTAGGGTTAGGGTACGTCTTAGGGTACGGGTTAGGGTACGGGTGAGGGTACGGCGTAGGGTAAGGGTTAGGGTTAGGGTTAGGGTTAGGGTTAGTTTTAGGGTTAGGGATTGGTTTAGGGTACGGGTTAGGATTAGCGTACGTGTTAGGGTTAGGTTTTTTGTTAGGGTTAGGGTACGCGTTAGGGTTAGGGTATGGGTTAGGTTTAGGGTACACGTTAGGATTAGGGTATTTATTAAACCTATCCCACTCTCTAGATACCACTTAGCACGTAAAGGAATATTATTAGGGATCCAGCCATGGAGAAGATTTTAGTCACTAGGATAAGATAAAGAATAAACACATTATAAAAAAATCACATCAGGATTTTCTTTTTAACCTGTTCCTTAAAACACTAGTGCTTAGGAAATCTAATAGAGGCAAAAGCAATCAAGGGTAGTTTAGGGTTAGGGTTAGGGTTAGGGTTAGTGTTAGTGTTAGGGTTAGGGTACGGCTTAGCGTATGGGATAGGGTACGGGTGAGGGTACGGCGTAGGGTAGGAGTTAGGGTAAGGGTTAGGGTACGGCTTAGGGTACGGGTTAGGTTACGGGTGAGGGTACGGCGTAGGGTATGGGTTAGGGTTAGGGTTAGGGTTAGTGTTAGTGTTAGGGTTAGGGTACGGCTTAGCGTATGGGATAGGGTACGGGTGAGGTTACGGCATAGGGTAGGGGTTAGGGTTAGGGTTAGGGTTAGGGTTAGGGTATGGTTTAGGGTACGGGTGAGGGTACGGGTGAGGGTACTGCGTAGGGTATTGGTTAGGGTTAGGGTACGGCTTAGGATACGTGTTAGGGTACGGGTTAGGGTACGGCGTAGAGTGTGGGTTAAGGTTAGGGTTAGTGTTAGGGTTAGGGTTACGGTACGTCTTAGGGTATGTGTTAGGGTACGGGTGAGGGTACGGCGTAGGTTATGGGTTAGGGTTAGGGTTAGGGTTAGGGTTAGGGTACGGCTTAGGATACGGGTTAGGGTACGGGTGAGGGTACGGCGTAGGTTATGGGTTAGGGTTAGGGTTAGTGTTAGGGTTATGGTACGGCTTAGGTTATGGGATAGGGTACAGGTGAGGGTATGGCATAGGGTAGGGGTTAGGGTTAGGGTTAGGGTTAGGGTTAGGGTTAGGGTACGGCTTAGGGTACGGGTGAGGCTATGGGTGAGGATACTGCGTAGGGTATTGGTTAGGGTTAGGGTACGGCTTAGGATACGGGTTAGGGTACGTGTTAGGGTATGGCGTACGGTATGGGTTAGGGTTAGGGTTAGGGTTAGGGTTAGGGTTAGGGTTAGGGTACGGCTTAGGGTACGGGTTATGGTACGGGTGAGGTTACGGCGTAGGGTATAGTTTAGGGTTAGGGTTAGGGTTAGGGTACGGCTTAGGATACGGGTTAGGGTACGGGTGAGGGTACGGCTTAGGGTACGGGTTAGGGTACGGGTGAGGGTACGGTGTAGGTTATGGGTTAGGGTTAGGGTTAGGGTTAGGGTTAGTTTTAGGTTTAGGGATTGGTTTAGGGTACGGGTTAGGATTAGCATACGTGTTCGGGTTAGGGTTTTGGTTAGGGTTAGGGTACGCGTTAGGGTTAGGGTATGGGTTAGGTTTAGGGTACACTTTAGGATTAGGGTATTTATTAAACCTATCCCACTCTCTAGATACCACTTAGCACGTAAAGGAATATTATTTGGGGTTCAGCCATGGAGAAGATTTTAGTCACTAGGATAAGATAAAGAATAAACACATTATAAAAAAATCACATAAGGTTTTCTTTTTAACCTGTTCCTTAAAACACTAGTGTTTAGGAAATCTAATGGAGGCAAAAGCAGTAAAGGGTAGTTTAGGGTTAGGGTTAGGGTTAGGGTTAGGGTAGGGCTTAGGATACCGGTGAGGGTACTGGTGAGGGTACTGCGTAGGTTATTGGTTAGGGTTAGGGTACGGCTTAGGATACGGGTTAGGATATGGGTTAGGTTACGGCGTTGGGTATGGGTGAGGGTTAGGGTTAGGGTTAGGGTAAGGCTTTGGGTACGGGTTAGGGTACGGGTGAGGGTACGGCGTAGGGTAGAGGTTAGGGTTAGGTTTAGGGTTAGGGTACGGCTTAGGATACGGGTTACGGTATGGGTGAGGGTACGGCGTAGCGTATGGGTTAGGGTTAGGGTTAGGGTTAGGGTTAGTTTTAGGGTTAGGGATTGGTTTAGGGTACGGGTGAGGATTAGCGTACGTGTTAGGGTTAGGGTTTGGGTTAGGGTTAGGGTACGCATTAGGGTTAGGGTTAGGGTACACGTTAGGATTAGGGTATTTATTAAACCTATCCCACTCTCTAGATACCACTTAGCACGTAAAGGAATATTATTTAGGGTCCAGCCATGGAGAAGATTTTCGTTACTAGGATAAGATAAAGAATAAACACATTATAAAAAAATCACATTAGGATTTTCTTTTTAACCTGTTCTTTAAAACACTAGTGCTTAGGAAATCTAATGGAGGCAAAAGCAGTCAAGGGTAGTTTAGGGTTAGGGTTAGGGTTAGGGTTAGTGTTAGGGTTAGGGTACGGCTTAGGGTATGGGATAGGTTATGGGTGAGGGTACGGCATAGTGTAGGGTTTAGGGTTAGGGTTAGTGTTAGGGTTAGGGTTAGGGTATGGCTTAGGGTACGGGTGAGGGTACTGTGTAGGTCATTGGTTAGGGTTAGGTTAAGGCTTAGGATACAGGTTATTGTATGGGTTAGGGTACGGCGCAGGGTATGGGTAAGGGTTAGGGTTAGGGTTAGGGTTAGAGTTAGGGTACGGCTTAGGGTACGGGTTAGGGTACGGGTGAGGGTACGGCGTAGTGTATAGGTTAGGGTTAGGGTTAGGGTACGGCTTTGGGTACGGGTTAGGTTACGGGTGAGGGTACGGCGTAGGGTATGGGTTAGGGTTAGGGTTAGGGTTAGTGTTAGTGTTAGGGTTAGGGTACGGCTTAGCGTATGGGATAGGGTACGGGTGAGGGTACGGCCTAGGGTAGGGGTTAGGGTTAGAGTTAGGGTTAGGGTTGGGGTTAGGGTACGGCTTAGGGTACGGGTGAGGGTACGGGTGAGGGTACTGCGTAGGGTATTGGTTAGGGTTAGGATACGGCTTAGGATACGGGTTAGGGTACGGGTTATGGTATGGCGTAGGGTATGGGTTAGGGTTAGGGTTAGGGTTAGGGTTAGGGTACGGCTTAGAATATGGGTTAGGGTACGGGTGAGGGTACGGCGTAGCGTATGGGTTAGGGTTAGTGTACGTCTTAGGGTACGGGTTAGGGTACGGGTGAGGGTACGGCGTAGGGTAAGGGTTAGGGTTAGGGTTAGGGTTAGGGTTAGTTTTAGGGTTAGGGATTGGTTTAGGGTACGGGTTAGGATTAGCGTACGTGTTAGGGTTAGGTTTTTTGTTAGGGTTAGGGTACGCGTTAGGGTTAGGGTATGGGTTAGGTTTAGGGTACACGTTAGGATTAGGGTATTTATTAAACCTATCCCACTCTCTAGATACCACTTAGCACGTAAAGGAATATTATTAGGGATCCAGCCATGGAGAAGATTTTAGTCACTAGGATAAGATAAAGAATAAACACATTATAAAAAAATCACATCAGGATTTTCTTTTTAACCTGTTCCTTAAAACACTAGTGCTTAGGAAATCTAATAGAGGCAAAAGCAATCAAGGGTAGTTTAGGGTTAGGGTTAGGGTTAGGGTTAGTGTTAGGGTTAGGGTACGGCTTAGGGTATCGGATAGGGTACGGGTGAGGGTACGGCGTAGGGTAGGGGTTAGGGTAAGGGTTAGGGTACGGCTTAGGGTACGGGTTAGGTTACGGGTGAGGGTACGGCGTAGGGTATGGGTTAGGGTTAGGGTTAGGGTTAGTGTTAGTGTTAGGGTTAGGGTACGGCTTAGCGTATGGGATAGGGTACGTGTGAGGGTACGGCGTAGGGTAGGGGTTAGGGTTAGGGTTAGGGTTAGGGTTAGGGTATGGCTTAGGGTACGGGTGAGGGTACGGGTGAGGGTACTGCGTAGGGTATTGGTTAGGGTTAGGGTACGGCTTAGGATACGTGTTAGGGTACGGGTTAGGGTACGGCGTAGAGTGTGGGTTAAGGTTAGGGTTAGTGTTAGGGTTAGGGTTACGGTACGTCTTAGGGTATGTGTTAGGGTACGGGTGAGGGTACGGCGTAGGTTATGGGTTAGGGTTAGGGTTAGGGTTAGGGTACGGCTTAGGATACGGGTTAGGGTACGGGTGAGGGTACGGCGTAGGTTATGGGTTAGGGTTAGGGTTAGTGTTAGGGTTATGGTACGGCTTAGGTTATGGGATAGGGTACTGGTGAGGGTATGGCATAGGGTAGGGGTTAGGGTTAGGGTTAAGGTTAGGGTTAGGGTTAGGGTACGGCTTAGGGTACGGGTGAGGCTATGGGTGAGGATACTGCGTAGGGTATTGTTTAGGGTTAGGGTACGGCTTAGGATACGGGTTAGGGTACCTGTTAGGGTATGGCGTACGGTATGGGTTAGGGTTAGGGTTAGGGTTAGGGTTAGGGTTAGGGTTAGGGTACGGCTTAGGGTACGGGTTATGGTACGGGTGAGGTTACGGCGTAGGGTATAGTTTAGGGTTAGGGTTAGGGTTAGGGTACGGCTTAGGGTACGGGTTAGGTTACGGGTGAGGGTACGGCGTAGGGTATGGGTTAGGGTTAGGGTTAGGGTTAGTGTTAGTGTTAGGGTTAGGGTACGGCTTAGCGTATGGGATAGGGTACGGGTGAGGGTACGGCGTAGGGTAGGGGTTAGGGTTAGAGTTAGGGTTAGGGTTGGGGTTAGGGTACGGCTTAGGGTACGGGTGAGGGTACGGGTGAGGGTACTGCGTAGGGTATTGGTTAGGGTTAGGATACGGCTTAGGATACGGGTTAGGGTACGGGTTATGGTATGGCGTAGGGTATGGGTTAGGGTTAGGGTTAGGGTTAGGGTTAGGGTACGGCTTAGAATACGGGTTAGGGTACGGGTGAGGGTACGGCGTAGCGTATGTGTTAGGGTTAGGGTTAGGGTACGTCTTAGGGTACGGGTTAGGGTACGGGTGAGGGTACGGCGTAGGGTAAGGGTTAGGGTTAGGGTTAGGGTTAGGGTTAGTTTTAGGGTTAGGGATTGGTTTAGGGTACGGGTTAGGATTAGCGTACGTGTTAGGGTTAGGTTTTTTGTTAGGGTTAGGGTACGCGTTAGGGTTAGGGTATGGGTTAGGTTTAGGGTACACGTTAGGATTAGGGTATTTATTAAATCTATCCCACTCTCTAGATACCACTTAGCACGTAAAGGAATATTATTTGGGGTTCAGCCATGGAGAAGATTTTAGTCACTAGGATAAGATAAAGAATAAACACATTATAAAAAAATCACATAAGGTTTTCTTTTTAACCTGTTCCTTAAAACACTAGTGTTTAGGAAATCTAATGGAGGCAAAAGCAGTAAAGGGTAGTTTAGGGTTAGGGTTAGGGTAGGGCTTAGGATACGGGTGAGGGTACTGGTGAGGGTACTGCGTAGTTTATTGGTTAGGGTTAGGGTACGGCTTAGGATACGGGTTAGGATATGGGTTAGGTTACGGCGTTGGGTATGGGTGAGGATTAGGGTTAGGGTTAGGGTAAGGCTTTGGGTACGGGTTAGGGTACGGGTGAGGGTACGGCGTAGGGTAGAGGTTAGGGTTAGGTTTAGGGTTAGGGTACGGCTTAGGATACGGGTTAGGGTATGGGTGAGGGTAGGGCGTAGCGTATGGGTTAGGGTTAGGGTTAGGGTTAGGGTTAGTTTTAGGGTTAGGGATTGGTTTAGGGTACGGGTGAGGATTAGCGTACGTGTTAGGGTTAGGGTTTGGGTTAGGGTTAGGGTACGCATTAGGGTTAGGGTTAGGGTACACGTTAGGATTAGGGTATTTATTAAACCTATCCCACTCTCTAGATACCACTTAGCACGTAAAGGAATATTATTTAGGGTCCAGCCATGGAGAAGATTTTCGTTACTAGGATAAGATAAAGAATAAACACATTATAAAAAAATCACATTAGGATTTTCTTTTTAACCTGTTCCTTAAAACACTAGTGCTTAGGAAATCTAATGGAGGCAAAAGCAGTCAAGGGTAGTTTAGGGTTAGGGTTAGGGTTAGGGTTAGTGTTAGGGTTAGGGTACGGCTTAGGGTATGGGATAGGGTATGGGTGAGGGTACGGCATAGGGTAGGGTTTAGGGTTAGGGTTAGTGTTAGGGTTAGGGTTAGGGTATGGCTTAGGGTACGGGTGAGGGTACTGTGTAGGTCATTGGTTAGGGTTAGGTTAAGGCATAGGATACAGGTTATTGTATGGGTTAGGGTACGGCGCAGGGTATGGGTAAGGGTTAGGGTTAGGGTTAGGGTTAGAGTTAGGGTACGGCTTAGGGTACGGGTTAGGGTACGGGTGAGGGTACGGCGTAGTGTATAGGTTAGGGTTAGGGTTAGGGTACGGCTTTGGGTACGGGTTAGGTTACGGGTGAGGGTACGGCGTAGGGTATGGGTTAGGGTTAGGGTTAGGGTTAGTGTTAGTGTTAGGGTTAGGGTACGGCTTAGCGTATGGGATAGGGTACGGGTGAGGGTACGGCGTAGGGTAGGGGTTAGGGTTAGAGTTAGGGTTAGGGTTGGGGTTAGGGTACGGCTTAGGGTACGGGTGAGGGTACGGGTGAGGGTACTGCGTAGGGTATTGGTTAGGGTTAGGATACGGCTTAGGATACGGGTTAGGGTACGGGTTAGGGTATGGCATAGGGTATGGGTTAGGGTTAGGGTTAGGGTTAGGGTTAGGGTTAGGGTTAGGGTACGGCTTAGGATACGGGTTAGGGTACGGGTGAGGGTACGGCGTAGCGTATGGGTGAGGGTTAGGGTTAGGGTACGTCTTAGGGTACGGGTTAGGGTACGGGTGAGGGTACGGCGTAGGGTAAGGTTTAGGGTTAGGGTTAGGGTTAGGGTTAGTTTTAGGGTTAGGGATTGGTTTAGGGTACGGGTTAGGATTAGCGTACGTGTTAGGGTTAGGTTTTCGGTTAGGGTTAGGGTACGCGTTAGGGTTAGGGTATGTGTTAGGGTTAGGGTACACGTTAGGATTAGGGTATTTATTAAACCTATCCCACTCTCTAGATACCACTTAGCACGTAAAGGAATATTATTAGGGATCCAGCCATGGAGAAGATTTTAGTCACTAGGATAAGATAAAGAATAAACACATTATAAAAAAATCACATTAGGATTTTCTTTTTAACCTGTTCCTTAAAACACTAGTGCTTAGGAAATCTAATAGAGGCAAAAGCAATCAAGGGTAGTTTAGGGTTAGTGTTAGGGTTAGGGTTAGTGTTAGGGTTAGGGTACGGCTTAGGGTATGGGATAGGGTACGGGTGAGGGTACGGCGTAGGGTAGGGGTTAGGGTTAGGCTTAGGGCTATGGTTAGGGTATGGCTTAGGGTACGGGTGAGGGTACGGGTGAGGGTACTGCGTAGGGTATTGCTTAGGGTTAGGGTACGGCTTAGGATACGTGTTAGGGTACGGGTTAGGGTACGGCGTAGAGTGTGGGTTAGGGTTAGGGTTAGTGTTAGGGTTAGGGTTACGGTACTTCTTAGGGTACGTGTTAGGGTACGGGTGAGGGTACGGCGTAGGTTATGGGTTAGGGTTAGGGTTAGGGTTAGGGTTAGGGTACGGCTTAGGATACGGGTTAGGGTACGGGTGAGGGTACGGCGTAGGTTATGGGTTAGGGTTAGGGTTAGTGTTAGGGTTATGGTACGGCTTAAGTTATGGGATAGGGTACAGGTGAGGGTATGGCATAGGGTAGGTGTTAGGGTTAGTGTTAGGGTTAGGGTTAGGGTTAGGGTACGGCTTAGGGCACGGGTGAGGCTATGGGTGAGGATACTGCGTAGGGTATTGGTTAGGGTTAGGGTACGGCTTAGGATACGGGTTAGGGTACGTGTTAGGGTATGGCGTACGGTATGGGTTAGGGTTAGGGTTAGGGTTAGGGTTAGGGTTAGGGTTAGGGTACGGCTTAGGGTACGGGTTAGGGTACGGGTGAGGTTACGGCGTAGAGTATAGTTTAGGGTTAGTGTTAGGGTTAGGGTACGGCTTAGGATACGGGTTAGGGTAAGGGTGAGGGTACGGCGTAGCATATGTTTTAGGGTTAGGGTTAGGGTACGGCTTAGGGTACGGGTTAGGGTACGGGTGAGGGTACGGTGTAGGTTATGGGTTAGGGTTAGGGTTAGGGTTAGGGTTAGTTTTAGGGTTAGGGATTGGTTTAGGGTACGGGTTAGGATTAGCATACGTGTTCGGGTTAGGGTTTTGGTTAGGGTTAGGGTACGCGTTAGGGTTAGGGTATGGGTTAGGTTTAGGGTACACTTTAGGATTAGGGTATTTATTAAACCTATCCCACTCTCTAGATACCACTTAGCACGTAAAGGATTATTATTTGGGGTTCAGCCATGGAGAAGATTTTAGTCACTAGGATAAGATAAAGAATAAACACATTATAAAAAAATCACATAAGGTTTTCTTTTTAACCTGTTCCTTAAAACACTAGTGTTTAGGAAATCTTATGGAGGCAAAAGCAGTAAAGGGTAGTTTAGGGTTAGGGTTAGGGTTAGGGTTAGGGGAGGGCTTAGGATACCGGTGAGGGTACTGGTGAGTGTACTGCGTAGGTTATTGGTTAGGGTTAGGGTACGGCTTAGGATACGGGTTAGGATATGGGTTAGGTTACGGCGTTGGGTATGGGTGAGGGTTAGGGTTAGGGTTAGGGTAAGGCTTTGGGTACGGGTTAGGGTACGGGTGAGGGTACGGCGTAGGGTAGAGGTTAGGGTTAGGTTTAGGGTTAGGGTACGGCTTAGGATACGGGTTAGGGTATGGGTGAGGGTACGGCGTAGCGTATGGGTTAGGGTTAGGGTTAGGGTTAGGGTTAGTTTTAGGGTTAGGGATTGGTTTAGGGTATGGGTGAGGATTAGCGTACGTGTTAGGGTTAGGGTTTGGGTTAGGGTTAGGGTACGCATTAGGGTTAGGGTTAGGGTACACGTTAGGATTAGGGTATATATTAAACCTATCCCACTCTCTAGATACCACTTAGCACGTAAAGGAATATTATTTAGGGTCCAGCCATGGAGAAGATTTTCGTTACTAGGATAAGATAAAGAATAAACACATTATAAAAAAATCACATTAGGATTTTCTTTTTAACCTGTTCCTTAAAACACTAGTGCTTAGGAAATCTAATGGAGGCAAAAGCAGTCAAGGGTAGTTTAGGGTTAGGGTTAGTGTTAGGGTTAGGGTACGGCTTAGGGTATGGGATAGGGTATGGGTGAGGGTACGGCATAGGGTAGGGTTTAGGGTTAGGGTTAGTGTTAGGGTTAGGGTTAGGGTATGGCTTAGGGTACGGGTGAGGGTACTGTGTAGGTCATTGGTTAGGGTTAGGTTAAGGCTTAGGATACAGGTTATTGTATGGGTTAGGGTACGGCGCAGGGTATGGGTAAGGGTTAGGGTTAGGGTTAGGGTTAGAGTTAGGGTACGGCTTAGGGTACGGGTTAGGGTACGGGTGAGGGTACGGCGTAGTGTATAGGTTAGGGTTAGGGTTAGGGTACGGCTTTGGGTACGGGTTAGGTTACGGGTGAGGGTACGGCGTAGGGTATGGGTTAGGGTTAGGGTTAGGGTTAGTGTTAGTGTTAGGGTTAGGGTACGGCTTAGCGTATGGGATAGGGTACGGGTGAGGGTACGGCGTAGGGTAGGGGTTAGGGTTAGAGTTAGGGTTAGGGTTGGGGTTAGGGTACGGCTTAGGGTACGGGTGAGGGTACGGGTGAGGGTACTGCGTAGGGTATTGGTTAGGGTTAGGATACGGCTTAGGATACGGGTTAGGGTACGGGTTAGGGTATGGCGTAGGGTATGGTTTAGGGTTAGGGTTAGGGTTAGGGTTAGGGTTAGGGTACGGCTTAGGATACGGGTTAGGGTACGGGTGAGGGTACGGCGTAGCGTATGGGTTAGGGTTAGGGTTAGGGTACGTCTTAGGGTACGGGTTAGGGTACGGGTGAGGGTACGGCGTAGGGTAAGGTTTAGGGTTAGGGTTAGGGTTAGGGTTAGTTTTAGGGTTAGGGATTGGTTTAGGGTACGGGTTAGGATTAGCGTACCTGTTAGGGTTAGGTTTTCGGTTAGGGTTAGGGTACGCGTTAGGGTTAGGGTATGGGTTAGGGTTAGGGTACACGTTAGGATTAGGGTATTTATTAAACCTATCCCACTCTCTAGATACCACTTAGCACGTAAAGGAATATTATTAGGGATCCAGCCATGGAGAAGATTTTAGTCACTAGGATAAGATAAAGAATAAACACATTATAAAAAAATCACATTAGGATTTTCTTTTTAACCTGTTCCTTAAAACACTAGTGCTTAGGAAATCTAATAGAGGCAAAAGCAATCAAGGGTAGTTTAGGGTTAGGGTTAGGGTTAGGGTTAGTGTTAGGGTTAGGGTACGGCTTAGGGTATGGGATAGGGTACGGGTGAGGGTACGGCGTAGGGTAGGGGTTAAGGTTAGGCTTAGGGTTATGGTTAGGGTATGGCTTAGGGTACGGGTGAGGGTACGGGTGAGGGTACTGCGTAGGGTATTGCTTAGGGTTAGGGTACGGCTTAGGATACGTGTTAGGGTACGGGTTAGGGTACGGCGTAGAGTGTGGGTTAGGGTTAGGGTTAGTGTTAGGGTTAGGGTTACGGTACGTCTTAGGGTACGTGTTAGGGTACGGGTGAGGGTACGGCGTAGGTTATGGGTTAGGGTTAGGGTTAGGGTTAAGGTACGGCTTAGGATACGGGTTAGGGTACTGGTGAGGGTACGGCGTAGGTTATGGGTTAGGGTTAGGGTTAGTGTTAGGGTTATGGTATGGCTTAGGTTATGGGATAGGGTACAGGTGAGGGTATGGCATAGGGTAGGTGTTAGGGTTAGGGTTAGGGTTAGGGTTAGGGTTAGGGTACGGCTTAGGGCACGGGTGAGGCTATGGGTGAGGATACTGCGTAGGGTATTGGTTAGGGTTAGGGTACGGCTTAGGATACGGGTTAGGGTACGTGTTAGGGTATGGCGTACGGTATGGGTTAGGGTTAGGGTTAGGGTTAGGGTTAGGGTTAGGGTTAGGGTACGGCTTAGGGTACGGGTTAGGGTACGGGTGAGGTTACGGCGTAGGGTATAGTTTAGGGTTAGTGTTAGGGTTAGGGTACGGCTTAGGATACGGGTTAGGGTACGGGTGAGGGTACGGCGTAGCATATGGTTTAGGGTTAGGGTTAGGGTACGGCTTAGGGTACGGGTTAGGGTACGGGTGAGGGTACGGTGTAGGTTATGGGTTAGGGTTAGGGTTAGGGTTAGGGTTAGTTTTAGGGTTAGGGATTGGTTTAGGGTACGGGTTAGGTTTAGCATACGTGTTCAGGTTAGGGTTTTGGTTAGGGTTAGGGTACGCGTTAGGGTTAGGGTATGGGTTAGGTTTAGGGTACACTTTAGGATTAGGGTATTTATTAAACCTATCCCACTCTCTAGATACCACTTAGCACGTAAAGGAATATTATTTGGGGTTCAGCCATGGAGAAGATTTTAGTCACTAGGATAAGATAAAGAATAAACACATTATAAAAAAATCACATAAGGTTTTCTTTTTAACCTGTTCCTTAAAACACTAGTGTTTAGGAAATCTAATGGAGGCAAAAGCAGTAAAGGGTAGTTTAGGGTTAGGGTTAGGGTTAGGGTTAGGGGAGGGCTTAGGATACCGGTGAGGGTACTGGTGAGGGTACTGCGTAGGTTATTGGTTAGGGTTAGGATACGGCTTAGGATACGGGTTAGGATATGGGTTAGGTTACGGCGTTGGGTATGGGTGAGGGTTAGGGTTAGGGTTAGGGTAAGGCTTTGCGTACGGGTTAGGGTACGGGTGAGGGTACGGCGTGGGGTAGAGGTTAGGGTTAGGTTTAGGGTTAGGGTACGGCTTAGGATACGGGTTAGGGTATGGGTGAGGGTACGGCGTAGCGTATGGGTTAGGGTTAGGGTTAGGGTTAGGGTTAGTTTTAGGGTTAGGGATTGGTTTAGGGTACGGGTGAGGATTAGCGTACGTGTTAGGTTTAGGGTTTGGGTTAGGGTTAGGGTACGCATTAGGGTTAGGGTTAGGGTACACGTTAGGATTAGGGTATTTATTAAACCTATCCCACTCTCTAGATACCACTTAGCACGTAAAGGAATATTATTTAGGGTCCAGCCATGGAGAAGATTTTCGTTACTAGGATAAGATAAAGAATAAACACATTATAAAAAAATCACATTAGGATTTTCTTTTTAACCTGTTCCTTAAAACACTAGTGCTTAGGAAATCTAATGGAGGCAAAAGCAGTCAAGGGTAGTTTAGGGTTAGGGTTAGGGTTAGGGTTAGTGTTAGGGTTAGGGTACGGCTTAGGGTATGGGATAGGGTATGGGTGAGGGTACGGCATAGGGTAGGGTTTAGGGTTAGGGTTAGTGTTAGGGTTAGGGTTAGGGTATGGCTTAGGGTACAGGTGAGGGTACTGTGTAGGTCATTGGTTAGGGTTAGGTTAAGGCTTAGGATACAGGTTATTGTATGGGTTAGGGTACGGCGCAGGCTATGGGTAAGGGTTAGGGTTAGGGTTAGGGTTAGAGTTAGGGTACGGCTTAGGGTACGGGTTAGGGTACGGGTGAGGGTACGGCGTAGTGTATAGGTTAGGGTTAGGGTTAGGGTACGGCTTTGGGTATGGGTTAGGTTACGGGTGAGGGTACGGCGTAGGGTATGGGTTAGGGTTAGGGTTAGGGTTAGTGTTAGTGTTAGGGTTAGGGTACGGCTTAGCGTATGGGATAGGGTACGGGTGAGGGTACGGCCTAGGGTAGGGGTTAGGGTTAGAGTTAGGGTTAGGGTTGGGGTTAGGGTACGGCTTAGGGTACGGGTGAGGGTACGGGTGAGGGTACTGCGTAGGGTATTGGTTAGGGTTAGGATACGGCTTAGGATACGGGTTAGGGTACGGGTTATGGTATGGCGTAGGGTATGGGTTAGGGTTAGGGTTAGGGTTAGGGTTAGGGTACGGCTTAGAATACGGGTTAGGGTACGCGTGAGGGTACGGCGTAGCGTATGGGTTAGGGTCAGGGTTAGGGTACGTCTTAGGGTACGGGTTAGGGTACGGGTGAGGGTACGGCGTAGGGTAAGGGTTAGGGTTAGGGTTAGGGTTAGGGTTAGTTTTAGGGTTAGGGATTGGTTTAGGGTACGGGTTAGGATTAGCGTACGTGTTAGGGTTAGGTTTTTTGTTAGGGTTAGGGTACGCGTTAGGGTTAGGGTATGGGTTAGGTTTAGGGTACACGTTAGGATTAGGGTATTTATTAAACCTATCCCACTCTCTAGATACCACTTAGCACGTAAAGGAATATTATTAGGGATCCAGCCATGGAGAAGATTTTAGTCACTAGGATAAGATAAAGAATAAACACATTATAAAAAAATCACATTAGGATTTTCTTTTTAACCTGTTCCTTAAAACACTAGTGCTTAGGAAATCTAATAGAGGCAAAAGCAATCAAGGGTAGTTTAGGGTTAGGGTTAGGGTTAGGGTTAGTGTTAGGGTTAGGGTACGGCTTAGGGTATGGGATAGGGTACGGGTGAGGGTACGGCGTAGGGTAGGAGTTAGGGTAAGGGTTAGGGTACGGCTTAGGGTACGGGTTAGGTTACGGGTGAGGGTACGGCGTAGGGTATGGGTTAGGGTTAGGGTTAGGGTTAGTGTTAGTGTTAGGGTTAGGGTACGGCTTAGCGTATGGGATAGGGTACGGGTGAGGTTACGGCGTAGGGTAGGAGTTAGGGTTAGGGTTAGGGTTAGGGTATGGCTTAGGGTACGGGTGAGGGTACGGGTGAGGGTACTGCGTAGGGTATTTGTTAGGGTTAGGGTACGGCTTAGGATACGTGTTAGGGTACGGGTTAGGGTACGGCGTAGAGTGTGGGTTAAGGTTAGGGTTAGTGTTAGGGTTAGGGTTACGGTACGTCTTAGGGTATGTGTTAGGGTACGGGTGAGGGTACGGCGTAGGTTATGGGTTAGGGTTAGGGTTAGGGTTAGGGTTACGGTACGGCTTAGGATACGGGTTAGGGTACGGGTGAGGGTACGGCGTAGGTTATGGGTTAGGGTTAGGGTTAGTGTTAGGGTTATGGTACGGCTTAAGTTATGGGATAGGGTACAGGTGAGGGTATGGCATAGGGTAGGGGTTAGGGTTAGGGTTAGGGTTAGGGTTAGGGTTAGGGTACGGCTTAGGGTACGGGTGAGGCTATGGGTGAGGATACTGCGTAGGGTATTGGTTAGGGTTAGGGTACGGCTTAGGATACGGGTTAGGGTACGTGTTAGGGTATGGCGTACGGTATGGGTTAGGGTTAGGGTTAGGGTTAGGGTTAGGGTTAGGGTTAGGGTACGGCTTAGGGTACGGGTTATGGTACGGGTGAGGTTACGGCGTAGGGTATAGTTTAGGGTTAGGGTTAGGGTTAGGGTACGGCTTAGGATACGGGTTAGGGTACGGGTGAGGGTACGGCTTAGGGTACGGGTTAGGGTACGGGTGAGGGTACGGTGTAGGTTATGGGTTAGGGTTAGGGTTAGGGTTAGGGTTAGTTTTAGGGTTAGGGATTGGTTTAGGGTACGGGTTAGGATTAGCATACGTGTTCGGGTTAGGGTTTTGGTTAGGGTTAGGGTACGCGTTAGGGTTAGGGTATGGGTTAGGTTTAGGGTACACTTTAGGATTAGGGTATTTATTAAACCTATCCCACTCTCTAGATACCACTTAGCACGTAAAGGAATATTATTTGGGGTTCAGCCATGGAGAAGATTTTAGTCACTAGGATAAGATAAAGAATAAACACATTATAAAAAAATCACATAAGGTTTTCTTTTTAACCTGTTCCTTAAAACACTAGTGTTTAGGAAATCTAATGGAGGCAAAAGCAGTAAAGGGTAGTTTAGGGTTAGGGTTAGGGTTAGGGTTAGGGGAGGGCTTAGGATACCGGTGAGGGTACTGGTGAGGGTACTGCGTAGGTTATTGGTTAGGGTTAGGATACGGCTTAGGATACGGGTTAGGATATGGGTTAGGTTACGGCGTTGGGTATGGGTGAGGGTTAGGGTTAGGGTTAGGGTAAGGCTTTGCGTACGGGTTAGGGTACGGGTGAGGGTACGGCGTGGGGTAGAGGTTAGGGTTAGGTTTAGGGTTAGGGTACGGCTTAGGATACGGGTTACGGTATGGGTGAGGGTACGGCGTAGCGTATGGGTTAGGGTTAGGGTTAGGGTTAGGGTTAGTTTTAGGGTTAGGGATTGGTTTAGGGTACGGGTGAGGATTAGCGTACGTGTTAGGGTTAGGGTTTGGGTTAGGGTTAGGGTACGCATTAGGGTTAGGGTTAGGGTACACGTTAGGATTAGGGTATTTATTAAACCTATCCCACTCTCTAGATACCACTTAGCACGTAAAGGAATATTATTTAGGGTCCAGCCATGGAGAAGATTTTCGTTACTAGGATAAGATAAAGAATAAACACATTATAAAAAAATCACATTAGGATTTTCTTTTTAACCTGTTCCTTAAAACACTAGTGCTTAGGAAATCTAATGGAGGCAAAAGCAGTCAAGGGTAGTTTAGGGTTAGGGTTAGGGTTAGGGTTAGTGTTAGGGTTAGGGTACGGCTTAGGGTATGGGATAGGGTATGGGTGAGGGTACGGCATAGGGTAGGGTTTAGGGTTAGGGTTAGTGTTAGGGTTAGGGTTAGGGTATGGCTTAGGGTACAGGTGAGGGTACTGTGTAGGTCATTGGTTAGGGTTAGGTTAAGGCTTAGGATACAGGTTATTGTATGGGTTAGGGTACGGCGCAGGCTATGGGTAAGGGTTAGGGTTAGGGTTAGGGTTAGAGTTAGGGTACGGCTTAGGGTACGGGTTAGGGTACGGGTGAGGGTACGGCGTAGTGTATAGGTTAGGGTTAGGGTTAGGGTACGGCTTTGGGTATGGGTTAGGTTACGGGTGAGGGTACGGCGTAGGGTATGGGTTAGGGTTAGGGTTAGGGTTAGTGTTAGTGTTAGGGTTAGGGTACGGCTTAGCGTATGGGATAGGGTACGGGTGAGGGTACGGCCTAGGGTAGGGGTTAGGGTTAGAGTTAGGGTTAGGGTTGGGGTTAGGGTACGGCTTAGGGTACGGGTGAGGGTACGGGTGAGGGTACTGCGTAGGGTATTGGTTAGGGTTAGGATACGGCTTAGGATACGGGTTAGGGTACGGGTTATGGTATGGCGTAGGGTATGGGTTAGGGTTAGGGTTAGGGTTAGGGTTAGGGTACGGCTTAGAATACGGGTTAGGGTACGCGTGAGGGTACGGCGTAGCGTATGGGTTAGGGTCAGGGTTAGGGTACGTCTTAGGGTACGGGTTAGGGTACGGGTGAGGGTACGGCGTAGGGTAAGGGTTAGGGTTAGGGTTAGGGTTAGGGTTAGTTTTAGGGTTAGGGATTGGTTTAGGGTACGGGTTAGGATTAGCGTACGTGTTAGGGTTAGGTTTTTTGTTAGGGTTAGGGTACGCGTTAGGGTTAGGGTATGGGTTAGGTTTAGGGTACACGTTAGGATTAGGGTATTTATTAAACCTATCCCACTCTCTAGATACCACTTAGCACGTAAAGGAATATTATTAGGGATCCAGCCATGGAGAAGATTTTAGTCACTAGGATAAGATAAAGAATAAACACATTATAAAAAAATCACATTAGGATTTTCTTTTTAACCTGTTCCTTAAAACACTAGTGCTTAGGAAATCTAATAGAGGCAAAAGCAATCAAGGGTAGTTTAGGGTTAGGGTTAGGGTTAGGGTTAGTGTTAGGGTTAGGGTACGGCTTAGGGTATGGGATAGGGTACGGGTGAGGGTACGGCGTAGGGTAGGAGTTAGGGTAAGGGTTAGGGTACGGCTTAGGGTACGGGTTAGGTTACGGGTGAGGGTACGGCGTAGGGTATGGGTTAGGGTTAGGGTTAGGGTTAGTGTTAGTGTTAGGGTTAGGGTACGGCTTAGCGTATGGGATAGGGTACGGGTGAGGTTACGGCGTAGGGTAGGAGTTAGGGTTAGGGTTAGGGTTAGGGTATGGCTTAGGGTACGGGTGAGGGTACGGGTGAGGGTACTGCGTAGGGTATTTGTTAGGGTTAGGGTACGGCTTAGGATACGTGTTAGGGTACGGGTTAGGGTACGGCGTAGAGTGTGGGTTAAGGTTAGGGTTAGTGTTAGGGTTAGGGTTACGGTACGTCTTAGGGTATGTGTTAGGGTACGGGTGAGGGTACGGCGTAGGTTATGGGTTAGGGTTAGGGTTAGGGTTAGGGTTACGGTACGGCTTAGGATACGGGTTAGGGTACGGGTGAGGGTACGGCGTAGGTTATGGGTTAGGGTTAGGGTTAGTGTTAGGGTTATGGTACGGCTTAAGTTATGGGATAGGGTACAGGTGAGGGTATGGCATAGGGTAGGGGTTAGGGTTAGGGTTAGGGTTAGGGTTAGGGTTAGGGTACGGCTTAGGGTACGGGTGAGGCTATGGGTGAGGATACTGCGTAGGGTATTGGTTAGGGTTAGGGTACGGCTTAGGATACGGGTTAGGGTACGTGTTAGGGTATGGCGTACGGTATGGGTTAGGGTTAGGGTTAGGGTTAGGGTTAGGGTTAGGGTTAGGGTACGGCTTAGGGTACGGGTTATGGTACGGGTGAGGTTACGGCGTAGGGTATAGTTTAGGGTTAGGGTTAGGGTTAGGGTACGGCTTAGGATACGGGTTAGGGTACGGGTGAGGGTACGGCTTAGGGTACGGGTTAGGGTACGGGTGAGGGTACGGTGTAGGTTATGGGTTAGGGTTAGGGTTAGGGTTAGGGTTAGTTTTAGGGTTAGGGATTGGTTTAGGGTACGGGTTAGGATTAGCATACGTGTTCGGGTTAGGGTTTTGGTTAGGGTTAGGGTACGCGTTAGGGTTAGGGTATGGGTTAGGTTTAGGGTACACTTTAGGATTAGGGTATTTATTAAACCTATCCCACTCTCTAGATACCACTTAGCACGTAAAGGAATATTATTTGGGGTTCAGCCATGGAGAAGATTTTAGTCACTAGGATAAGATAAAGAATAAACACATTATAAAAAAATCACATAAGGTTTTCTTTTTAACCTGTTCCTTAAAACACTAGTGTTTAGGAAATCTAATGGAGGCAAAAGCAGTAAAGGGTAGTTTAGGGTTAGGGTTAGGGTTAGGGTTAGGGGAGGGCTTAGGATACCGGTGAGGGTACTGGTGAGGGTACTGCGTAGGTTATTGGTTAGGGTTAGGATACGGCTTAGGATACGGGTTAGGATATGGGTTAGGTTACGGCGTTGGGTATGGGTGAGGGTTAGGGTTAGGGTTAGGGTAAGGCTTTGCGTACGGGTTAGGGTACGGGTGAGGGTACGGCGTGGGGTAGAGGTTAGGGTTAGGTTTAGGGTTAGGGTACGGCTTAGGATACGGGTTACGGTATGGGTGAGGGTACGGCGTAGCGTATGGGTTAGGGTTAGGGTTAGGGTTAGGGTTAGTTTTAGGGTTAGGGATTGGTTTAGGGTACGGGTGAGGATTAGCGTACGTGTTAGGGTTAGGGTTTGGGTTAGGGTTAGGGTACGCATTAGGGTTAGGGTTAGGGTACACGTTAGGATTAGGGTATTTATTAAACCTATCCCACTCTCTAGATACCACTTAGCACGTAAAGGAATATTATTTAGGGTCCAGCCATGGAGAAGATTTTCGTTACTAGGATAAGATAAAGAATAAACACATTATAAAAAAATCACATTAGGATTTTCTTTTTAACCTGTTCCTTAAAACACTAGTGCTTAGGAAATCTAATGGAGGCAAAAGCAGTCAAGGGTAGTTTAGGGTTAGGGTTAGGGTTAGGGTTAGTGTTAGGGTTAGGGTACGGCTTAGGGTATGGGATAGGGTATGGGTGAGGGTACGGCATAGGGTAGGGTTTAGGGTTAGGGTTAGTGTTAGGGTTAGGGTTAGGGTATGGCTTAGGGTACGGGTGAGGGTACTGTGTAGGTCATTGGTTAGGGTTAGGTTAAGGCTTAGGATACAGGTTATTGTATGGGTTAGGGTACGGCGCAGGCTATGGGTAAGGGTTAGGGTTAGGGTTAGGGTTAGAGTTAGGGTACGGCTTAGGGTACGGGTTAGGGTACGGGTGAGGGTACGGCGTAGTGTATAGGTTAGGATTAGGGTTAGGGTACGGCTTTGGGTATGGGTTAGGTTACGGGTGAGGGTACGGCGTAGGGTATGGGTTAGGGTTAGGGTTAGGGTTAGTGTTAGTGTTAGGGTTAGGGTACGGCTTAGCGTATGGGATAGGGTACGGGTGAGGGTACGGCCTAGGGTAGGGGTTAGGGTTAGAGTTAGGGTTAGGGTTGGGGTTAGGGTACGGCTTAGGGTACGGGTGAGGGTACGGGTGAGGGTACTGCGTAGGGTATTGGTTAGGGTTAGGATACGGCTTAGGATACGGGTTAGGGTACGGGTTATGGTATGGCGTAGGGTATGGGTTAGGGTTAGGGTTAGGGTTAGGGTTAGGGTACGGCTTAGAATACGGGTTAGGGTACGGGTGAGGGTACGGCGTAGCGTATGGGTTAGGGTCAGGGTTAGGGTACGTCTTAGGGTACGGGTTAGGGTACGGGTGAGGGTACGGCGTAGGGTAAGGGTTAGGGTTAGGGTTAGGGTTAGGGTTAGTTTTAGGGTTAGGGATTGGTTTAGGGTACGGGTTAGGATTAGCGTACGTGTTAGGGTTAGGTTTTTTGTTAGGGTTAGGGTACGCGTTAGGGTTAGGGTATGGGTTAGGTTTAGGGTACACGTTAGGATTAGGGTATTTATTAAACCTATCCCACTCTCTAGATACCACTTAGCACGTAAAGGAATATTATTAGGGATCCAGCCATGGAGAAGATTTTAGTCACTAGGATAAGATAAAGAATAAACACATTATAAAAAAATCACATTAGGATTTTCTTTTTAACCTGTTCCTTAAAACACTAGTGCTTAGGAAATCTAATAGAGGCAAAAGCAATCAAGGGTAGTTTAGGGTTAGGGTTAGGGTTAGGGTTAGTGTTAGGGTTAGGGTACGGCTTAGGGTATGGGATAGGGTACGGGTGAGGGTACGGCGTAGGGTAGGAGTTAGGGTAAGGGTTAGGGTACGGCTTAGGGTACGGGTTAGGTTACGGGTGAGGGTACGGCGTAGGGTATGGGTTAGGGTTAGGGTTAGGGTTAGTGTTAGTGTTAGGGTTAGGGTACGGCTTAGCGTATGGGATAGGGTACGGGTGAGGTTACGGCGTAGGGTAGGGGTTAGGGTTAGGGTTAGGGTTAGGGTATGGCTTAGGGTACGGGTGAGGGTACGGGTGAGGGTACTGCGTAGGGTATTTGTTAGGGTTAGGGTACGGCTTAGGATACGTGTTAGGGTACGGGTTAGGGTACGGCGTAGAGTGTGGGTTAAGGTTAGGGTTAGTGTTAGGGTTAGGGTTACGGTACGTCTTAGGGTATGTGTTAGGGTACGGGTGAGGGTACGGCGTAGGTTATGGGTTAGGGTTAGGGTTAGGGTTAGGGTTAGGGTACGGCTTAGGATACGGGTTAGGGTACGGGTGAGGGTACGGCGTAGGTTATGGGTTAGGGTTAGGGTTAGTGTTAGGGTTATGGTACGGCTTAAGTTATGGGATAGGGTACAGGTGAGGGTATGGCATAGGGTAGGGGTTAGGGTTAGGGTTAGGGTTAGGGTTAGGGTTAGGGTACGGCTTAGGGTACGGGTGAGGCTATGGGTGAGGATACTGCGTAGGTTATTGGTTAGGGTTAGGGTACGGCTTAGGATACGGGTTAGGGTACGTGTTAGGGTATGGCGTACGGTATGGGTTAGGGTTAGGGTTAGGGTTAGGGTTAGGGTTAGGGTTAGGGTACGGCTTAGGGTACGGGTTATGGTACGGGTGAGGTTACGGCGTAGGGTATAGTTTAGGGTTAGGGTTAGGGTTAGGGTACGGCTTAGGATACGGGTTAGGGTACGGGTGAGGGTACGGCTTAGGGTACGGGTTAGGGTACGGGTGAGGGTACGGTGTAGGTTATGGGTTAGGGTTAGGGTTAGGGTTAGGGTTAGTTTTAGGGTTAGGGATTGGTTTAGGGTACGGGTTAGGATTAGCATACGTGTTCGGGTTAGGGTTTTGGTTAGGGTTAGGGTACGCGTTAGGGTTAGGGTATGGGTTAGGTTTAGGGTACACTTTAGGATTAGGGTATTTATTAAACCTATCCCTCTCTCTAGATACCACTTAGCACGTAAAGGAATATTATTTGGGGTTCAGCCATGGAGAAGATTTTAGTCACTAGGATAAGATAAAGAATAAACACATTATAAAAAAATCACATAAGGTTTTCTTTTTAACCTGTTCCTTAAAACACTAGTGTTTAGGAAATCTAATGGAGGCAAAAGCAGTAAAGGGTAGTTTAGGGTTAGGGTTAGGGTTAGGGTTAGGGTAGGGCTTAGGATACCAGTGAGGGTACTGGTGAGGGTACTGCGTAGGTTATTGGTTAGGGTTAGGGTACGGCTTAGGATACGGGTTAGGATATGGGTTAGGTTACGGCGTTGGGTATGGGTGAGGGTTAGGGTTAGGGTTAGGGTAAGGCTTTGGGTACGGGTTAGGGTACGGGTGAGGGTACGGCGTAGGGTAGAGGTTAGGGTTAGGTTTAGGGTTAGGGTACGGCTTAGGATACGGGTTACGGTATGGGTGAGGGTACGGCGTAGCGTATGGGTTAGGGTTAGGGTTAGGGTTAGGGTTAGTTTTAGGGTTAGGGATTGGTTTAGGGTACGGGTGAGGATTAGCGTACGTGTTAGGGTTAGGGTTTGGGTTAGGGTTAGGGTACGCATTAGGGTTAGGGTTAGGGTACACATTAGGATTAGGGTATTTATTAAACCTATCCCACTCTCTAGATACCACTTAGCACGTAAAGGAATATTATTTAGGGTCCAGCCATGGAGAAGATTTTCGTTACTAGGATAAGATAAAGAATAAACACATTATAAAAAAATCACATTAGGATTTTCTTTTTAACCTGTTCCTTAAAACACTAGTGCTTAGGAAATCTAATGGAGGCAAAAGCAGTCAAGGGTAGTTTAGGGTTAGGGTTAGGGTTAGGGTTAGTGTTAGGGTTAGGGTACGGCTTAGGGTATGGGATAGGGTATGGGTGAGGGTACGGCATAGGGTAGGGTTTAGGGTTAGGGTTAGTGTTAGGGTTAGGGTTAGGGTATGGCTTAGGGTACAGGTGAGGGTACTGTGTAGGTCATTGGTTAGGGTTAGGTTAAGGCTTAGGATACAGGTTATTGTATGGGTTAGGGTACGGCGCAGGCTATGGGTAAGGGTTAGGGTTAGGGTTAGGGTTAGAGTTAGGGTACGGCTTAGGGTACGGGTTAGGGTACGGGTGAGGGTACGGCGTAGTGTATAGGTTAGGGTTAGGGTTAAGGTACGGCTTTGGGTATGGGTTAGGTTACGGGTGAGGGTACGGCGTAGGGTATGGGTTAGGGTTAGGGTTAGGGTTAGTGTTAGTGTTAGGGTTAGGGTACGGCTTAGCGTATGGGATAGGGTACGGGTGAGGGTACGGCCTAGGGTAGGGGTTAGGGTTAGAGTTAGGGTTAGGGTTGGGGTTAGGGTACGGCTTAGGGTACGGGTGAGGGTACGGGTGAGGGTACTGCGTAGGGTATTGGTTAGGGTTAGGATACGGCTTAGGATACGGGTTAGGGTACGGGTTATGGTATGGCGTAGGGTATGGGTTAGGGTTAGGGTTAGGGTTAGGGTTAGGGTACGGCTTAGAATACGGGTTAGGGTACGGGTGAGGGTACGGCGTAGCGTATGGGTTAGGGTCAGGGTTAGGGTACGTCTTAGGGTACGGGTTAGGGTACGGGTGAGGGTACGGCGTAGGGTAAGGGTTAGGGTTAGGGTTAGGGTTAGGGTTAGTTTTAGGGTTAGGGATTGGTTTAGGGTACGGGTTAGGATTAGCGTACGTGTTAGGGTTAGGTTTTTTGTTAGGGTTAGGGTACGCGTTAGGGTTAGGGTATGGGTTAGGTTTAGGGTACACGTTAGGATTAGGGTATTTATTAAACCTATCCCACTCTCTAGATACCACTTAGCACGTAAAGGAATATTATTAGGGATCCAGCCATGGAGAAGATTTTAGTCACTAGGATAAGATAAAGAATAAACACATTATAAAAAAATCACATTAGGATTTTCTTTTTAACCTGTTCCTTAAAACACTAGTGCTTAGGAAATCTAATAGAGGCAAAAGCAATCAAGGGTAGTTTAGGGTTAGGGTTAGGGTTAGGGTTAGTGTTAGGGTTAGGGTACGGCTTAGGGTATGGGATAGGGTACGGGTGAGGGTACGGCGTAGGGTAGGAGTTAGGGTAAGGGTTAGGGTACGGCTTAGGGTACGGGTTAGGTTACGGGTGAGGGTACGGCGTAGGGTATGGGTTAGGGTTAGGGTTAGGGTTAGTGTTAGTGTTAGGGTTAGGGTACGGCTTAGCGTATGGGATAGGGTACGGGTGAGGTTACGGCGTAGGGTAGGAGTTAGGGTTAGGGTTAGGGTTAGGGTATGGCTTAGGGTACGGGTGAGGGTACGGGTGAGGGTACTGCGTAGGGTATTTGTTAGGGTTAGGGTACGGCTTAGGATACGTGTTAGGGTACGGGTTAGGGTACGGCGTAGAGTGTGGGTTAAGGTTAGGGTTAGTGTTAGGGTTAGGGTTACGGTACGTCTTAGGGTATGTGTTAGGGTACGGGTGAGGGTACGGCGTAGGTTATGGGTTAGGGTTAGGGTTAGGGTTAGGGTTACGGTACGGCTTAGGATACGGGTTAGGGTACGGGTGAGGGTACGGCGTAGGTTATGGGTTAGGGTTAGGGTTAGTGTTAGGGTTATGGTACGGCTTAAGTTATGGGATAGGGTACAGGTGAGGGTATGGCATAGGGTAGGGGTTAGGGTTAGGGTTAGGGTTAGGGTTAGGGTTAGGGTACGGCTTAGGGTACGGGTGAGGCTATGGGTGAGGATACTGCGTAGGGTATTGGTTAGGGTTAGGGTACGGCTTAGGATACGGGTTAGGGTACGTGTTAGGGTATGGCGTACGGTATGGGTTAGGGTTAGGGTTAGGGTTAGGGTTAGGGTTAGGGTTAGGGTACGGCTTAGGGTACGGGTTATGGTACGGGTGAGGTTACGGCGTAGGGTATAGTTTAGGGTTAGGGTTAGGGTTAGGGTACGGCTTAGGATACGGGTTAGGGTACGGGTGAGGGTACGGCTTAGGGTACGGGTTAGGGTACGGGTGAGGGTACGGTGTAGGTTATGGGTTAGGGTTAGGGTTAGGGTTAGGGTTAGTTTTAGGGTTAGGGATTGGTTTAGGGTACGGGTTAGGATTAGCATACGTGTTCGGGTTAGGGTTTTGGTTAGGGTTAGGGTACGCGTTAGGGTTAGGGTATGGGTTAGGTTTAGGGTACACTTTAGGATTAGGGTATTTATTAAACCTATCCCACTCTCTAGATACCACTTAGCACGTAAAGGAATATTATTTGGGGTTCAGCCATGGAGAAGATTTTAGTCACTAGGATAAGATAAAGAATAAACACATTATAAAAAAATCACATAAGGTTTTCTTTTTAACCTGTTCCTTAAAACACTAGTGTTTAGGAAATCTAATGGAGGCAAAAGCAGTAAAGGGTAGTTTAGGGTTAGGGTTAGGGTTAGGGTTAGTGTTAGGGTTAGGGTACGGCTTAGGGTATGGGATAGGGTATGGGTGAGGGTACGGCATAGGGTAGGGTTTAGGGTTAGGGTTAGTGTTAGGGTTAGGGTTAGGGTATGGCTTAGGGTACAGGTGAGGGTACTGTGTAGGTCATTGGTTAGGGTTAGGTTAAGGCTTAGGATACAGGTTATTGTATGGGTTAGGGTACGGCGCAGGCTATGGGTAAGGGTTAGGGTTAGGGTTAGGGTTAGAGTTAGGGTACGGCTTAGGGTACGGGTTAGGGTACGGGTGAGGGTACGGCGTAGTGTATAGGTTAGGGTTAGGGTTAGGGTACGGCTTTGGGTATGGGTTAGGTTACGGGTGAGGGTACGGCGTAGGGTATGGGTTAGGGTTAGGGTTAGGGTTAGTGTTAGTGTTAGGGTTAGGGTACGGCTTAGCGTATGGGATAGGGTACGGGTGAGGGTACGGCCTAGGGTAGGGGTTAGGGTTAGAGTTAGGGTTAGGGTTGGGGTTAGGGTACGGCTTAGGGTACGGGTGAGGGTACGGGTGAGGGTACTGCGTAGGGTATTGGTTAGGGTTAGGATACGGCTTAGGATACGGGTTAGGGTACGGGTTATGGTATGGCGTAGGGTATGGGTTAGGGTTAGGGTTAGGGTTAGGGTTAGGGTACGGCTTAGAATACGGGTTAGGGTACGGGTGAGGGTACGGCGTAGCGTATGGGTTAGGGTCAGGGTTAGGGTACGTCTTAGGGTACGGGTTAGGGTACGGGTGAGGGTACGGCATAGGGTAAGGGTTAGGGTTAGGGTTAGGGTTAGGGTTAGTTTTAGGGTTAGGGATTGGTTTAGGGTACGGGTTAGGATTAGCGTACGTGTTAGGGTTAGGTTTTTTGTTAGGGTTAGGGTACGCGTTAGGGTTAGGGTATGGGTTAGGTTTAGGGTACACGTTAGGATTAGGGTATTTATTAAACCTATCCCACTCTCTAGATACCACTTAGCACGTAAAGGAATATTATTAGGGATCCAGCCATGGAGAAGATTTTAGTCACTAGGATAAGATAAAGAATAAACACATTATAAAAAAATCACATTAGGATTTTCTTTTTAACCTGTTCCTTAAAACACTAGTGCTTAGGAAATCTAATAGAGGCAAAAGCAATCAAGGGTAGTTTAGGGTTAGGGTTAGGGTTAGGGTTAGTGTTAGGGTTAGGGTACGGCTTAGGGTATGGGATAGGGTACGGGTGAGGGTACGGCGTAGGGTAGGAGTTAGGGTAAGGGTTAGGGTACGGCTTAGGGTACGGGTTAGGTTACGGGTGAGGGTACGGCGTAGGGTATGGGTTAGGGTTAGGGTTAGGGTTAGTGTTAGTGTTAGGGTTAGGGTACGGCTTAGCGTATGGCATAGGGTACGGGTGAGGTTACGGCGTAGGGTAGGGGTTAGGGTTAGGGTTAGGGTTAGGGTATGGCTTAGGGTACGGGTGAGGGTACGGGTGAGGGTACTGCGTAGGGTATTTGTTAGGGTTAGGGTACGGCTTAGGATACGTGTTAGGGTACGGGTTAGGGTACGGCGTAGAGTGTGGGTTAAGGTTAGGGTTAGTGTTAGGGTTAGGGTTACGGTACGTCTTAGGGTATGTGTTAGGGTACGGGTGAGGGTACGGCGTAGGTTATGGGTTAGGGTTAGGGTTAGGGTTAGGGTTAGGGTACGGCTTAGGATACGGGTTAGGGTACGGGTGAGGGTACGGCGTAGGTTATGGGTTAGGGTTAGGGTTAGTGTTAGGGTTATGGTACGGCTTAAGTTATGGGATAGGGTACAGGTGAGGGTATGGCATAGGGTAGGGGTTAGGGTTAGGGTTAGGGTTAGGGTTAGGGTTAGGGTACGGCTTAGGGTACGGGTGAGGCTATGGGTGAGGATACTGCGTAGGGTATTGGTTAGGGTTAGGGTACGGCTTAGGATACGGGTTAGGGTACGTGTTAGGGTATGGCGTACGGTATGGGTTAGGGTTAGGGTTAGGGTTAGGGTTAGGGTTAGGGTTAGGGTACGGCTTAGGGTACGGGTTATGGTACGGGTGAGGTTACGGCGTAGGGTATAGTTTAGGGTTAGGGTTAGGGTTAGGGTACGGCTTAGGATACGGGTTAGGGTACGGGTGAGGGTACGGCTTAGGGTACGGGTTAGGGTACGGGTGAGGGTACGGTGTAGGTTATGGGTTAGGGTTAGGGTTAGGGTTAGGGTTAGTTTTAGGGTTAGGGATTGGTTTAGGGTACGGGTTAGGATTAGCATACGTGTTCGGGTTAGGGTTTTGGTTAGGGTTAGGGTACGCGTTAGGGTTAGGGTATGGGTTAGGTTTAGGGTACACTTTAGGATTAGGGTATTTATTAAACCTATCCCTCTCTCTAGATACCACTTAGCACGTAAAGGAATATTATTTGGGGTTCAGCCATGGAGAAGATTTTAGTCACTAGGATAAGATAAAGAATAAACACATTATAAAAAAATCACATAAGGTTTTCTTTTTAACCTGTTCCTTAAAACACTAGTGTTTAGGAAATCTAATGGAGGCAAAAGCAGTAAAGGGTAGTTTAGGGTTAGGGTTAGGGTTAGGGTTAGGGTAGGGCTTAGGATACCAGTGAGGGTACTGGTGAGGGTACTGCGTAGGTTATTGGTTAGGGTTAGGGTACGGCTTAGGATACGGGTTAGGATATGGGTTAGGTTACGGCGTTGGGTATGGGTGAGGGTTAGGGTTAGGGTTAGGGTAAGGCTTTGGGTACGGGTTAGGGTACGGGTGAGGGTACGGCGTAGGGTAGAGGTTAGGGTTAGGTTTAGGGTTAGGGTACGGCTTAGGATACGGGTTACGGTATGGGTGAGGGTACGGCGTAGCGTATGGGTTAGGGTTAGGGTTAGGGTTAGGGTTAGTTTTAGGGTTAGGGATTGGTTTAGGGTACGGGTGAGGATTAGCGTACGTGTTAGGGTTAGGGTTTGGGTTAGGGTTAGGGTACGCATTAGGGTTAGGGTTAGGGTACACATTAGGATTAGGGTATTTATTAAACCTATCCCACTCTCTAGATACCACTTAGCACGTAAAGGAATATTATTTAGGGTCCAGCCATGGAGAAGATTTTCGTTACTAGGATAAGATAAAGAATAAACACATTATAAAAAAATCACATTAGGATTTTCTTTTTAACCTGTTCCTTAAAACACTAGTGCTTAGGAAATCTAATGGAGGCAAAAGCAGTCAAGGGTAGTTTAGGGTTAGGGTTAGGGTTAGGGTTAGTGTTAGGGTTAGGGTACGGCTTAGGGTATGGGATAGGGTATGGGTGAGGGTACGGCATAGTGTAGGGTTTAGGGTTAGGGTTAGTGTTAGGGTTAGGGTTAGGGTATGGCTTAGGGTACGGGTGAGGGTACTGTGTAGGTCATTGGTTAGGGTTAGGTTAAGGCTTAGGATACAGGTTATTGTATGGGTTAGGGTACGGCGCAGGGTATGGGTAAGGGTTAGGGTTAGGGTTAGGGTTAGAGTTAGGGTACGGCTTAGGGTACGGGTTAGGGTACGGATGAGGGTATGGCGTAGTGTATAGGTTAGGGTTAGGGTTAGGGTACGGCTTTGGGTACGGGTTAGGTTACGGGTGAGGGTACGGCATAGGGTATGGGTTAGGGTTAGGGTTAGGGTTAGTGTTAGTGTTAGGGTTAGGGTACGGCTTAGCGTATGGGATAGGGTACGGGTGAGGGTACGGCGTAGGGTAGGGGTTAGGGTTAGAGTTAGGGTTAGGGTTGGGGTTAGGGTACGGCTTAGGGTACGGGTGAGGGTACGGGTGAGGGTACTGCGTAGGGTATTGGTTAGGGTTAGGATACGGCTTAGGATACGGGTTAGGGTACGGGTTATGGTATGGCGTAGGGTATGGGTTAGGGTTAGGGTTAGGGTACGGCTTAGAATATGGGTTAGGGTACGGGTGAGGGTACGGCGTAGCGTATGGGTTAGGGTTAGGGTTAGGGTACGTCTTAGGGTATGGGTTAGGGTACGGGTGAGGGTACGGCGTAGGGTAAGGGTTAGGGTTAGGGTTAGGGTTAGGGTTAGTTTTAGGGTTAGGGATTGGTTTAGGGTACGGGTTAGGATTAGCGTACGTGTTAGGGTTAGGTTTTTTGTTAGGGTTAGGGTACGCGTTAGGGTTAGGGTATGGGTTAGGTTTAGGGTACACGTTAGGATTAGGGTATTTATTAAACCTATCCCACTCTCTAGATACCACTTAGCACGTAAAGGAATATTATTAGGGATCCAGCCATGGAGAAGATTTTAGTCACTAGGATAAGATAAAGAATAAACACATTATAAAAAAATCACATCAGGATTTTCTTTTTAACCTGTTCCTTAAAACACTAGTGCTTAGGAAATCTAATAGAGGCAAAAGCAATCAAGGGTAGTTTAGGGTTAGGGTTAGGGTTAGGGTTAGTGTTAGTGTTAGGGTTAGGGTACGGCTTAGCGTATGGGATAGGGTACGGGTGAGGTTACGGCGTAGGGTAGGGGTTAGGGTTAGGGTTAGGGTTAGGGTTAGGGTATGGCTTAGGGTACGGGTGAGGGTACGGGTGAGGGTACTGCGTAGGGTATTGGTTAGGGTTAGGGTACGGCTTAGGATACGTGTTAGGGTACGGGTTAGGGTACGGCGTAGAGTGTGGGTTAAGTTTAGGGTTAGTGTTAGGGTTAGGGTTACGGTACGTCTTAGGGTATGTGTTAGGGTACGGGTGAGGGTACGGCGTAGGTTATGGGTTAGGGTTAGGGTTAGGGTTAGGGTTAGGGTACGGCTTAGGATACGGGTTAGGGTACGGGTGAGGGTACGGCGTAGGTTATGGGTTAGGGTTAGGGTTAGTGTTAGGGTTATGGTACGGCTTAGGTTATGGGATAGGGTACAGGTGAGGGTATGGCATAGGGTAGGGGTTAGGGTTAGGGTTAGGGTTAGGGTTAGGGTTAGGGTACGGCTTAGGGTACGGGTGAGGCTATGGGTGAGGATACTGCGTAGGGTATTGGTTAGGGTTAGTGTACGGCTTAGGATACGGGTTAGGGTACGTGTTAGGGTATGGCGTACGGTATGGGTTAGGGTTAGGGTTAGGGTTAGGGTTAGGGTACGGCTTAGGGTACGGGTTATGGTACGGGTGAGGTTACGGAGTAGGGTATAGTTTAGGGTTAGGGTTAGGGTTAGGGTACGGCTTAGGATACGGGTTAGGGTACGGGTGAGGGTACGGCTTAGGGTACGGGTTAGGGTACGGGTGAGGGTACGGTGTAGGTTATGGGTTAGGGTTAGGGTTAGGGTTAGGGTTAGTTTTAGGGTTAGGGATTGGTTTAGGGTACGGGTTAGGATTAGCATATGTGTTCGGGTTAGGGTTTTGGTTAGGGTTAGGGTACGCGTTAGGGTTAGGGTATGGGTTAGGTTTAGGGTACACTTTAGGATTAGGGTATTTATTAAACCTATCCCACTCTCTAGATACCACTTAGCACGTAAAGGAATATTATTTGGGGTTCAGCCATGGAGAAGATTTTAGTCACTAGGATAAGATAAAGAATAAACACATTATAAAAAAATCACATAAGGTTTTCTTTTTAACCTGTTCCTTAAAACACTAGTGTTTAGGAAATCTAATGGAGGCAAAAGCAGTAAAGGGTAGTTTAGGGTTAGGGTTAGGGTTAGGGTTAGGGTAGGGCTTAGGATACCGGTGAGGGTACTGGTGAGGGTACTGCGTAGGTTATTGGTTAGGGTTAGGGTACGGCTTAGGATACGGGTTAGGATATGGGTTAGGTTACGGTGTTGGGTATGGGTGAGGGTTAGGGTTAGGGTTAGGGTAAGGCTTTGGGTACGGGTTAGGGTACGGGTGAGGGTACGGCGTAGGGTAGAGGTTAGGGTTAGGTTTAGGGTTAGGGTACGGCTTAGGATACGGGTTACGGTATGGGTGAGGGTACGGCGTAGCGTATGGGTTAGGGTTAGGGTTAGGGTTAGGGTTAGTTTTAGGGTTAGGGATTGGTTTAGGGTACGGGTGAGGATTAGCGTACGTGTTAGGGTTAGGGTTTGGGTTAGGGTTAGGGTACGCATTAGGGTTAGGGTTAGGGTACACGTTAGGATTAGGGTATTTATTAAACCTATCCCACTCTCTAGATACCACTTAGCACGTAAAGGAATATTATTTAGGGTCCAGCCATGGAGAAGATTTTCGTTACTAGGATAAGATAAAGAATAAACACATTATAAAAAATCACATTAGGATTTTCTTTTTAACCTGTTCCTTAAAACACTAGTGCTTAGGAAATCTAATGGAGGCAAAAGCAGTCAAGGGTAGTTTAGGGTTAGGGTTAGGGTTAGGGTTAGTGTTAGGGTTAGGGTACGGCTTAGGGTATGGGATAGGGTATGGGTGAGGGTACGGCATAGTGTAGGGTTTAGGGTTAGGGTTAGTGTTAGGGTTAGGGTTAGGGTATGGCTTAGGGTACGGGTGAGGGTACTGTGTAGGTCATTGGTTAGGGTTAGGTTAAGGCTTAGGATACAGGTTATTGTATGGGTTAGGGTACGGCGCAGGGTATGGGTAAGGGTTAGGGTTAGGGTTAGGGTTAGAGTTAGGGTACGGCTTAGGGTACGGGTTAGGGTACGGGTGAGGGTACGGCGTAGTGTATAGGTTAGGGTTAGGGTTAGGGTACGGCTTTGGGTACGGGTTAGGTTACGGGTGAGGGTACGGCATAGGGTATGGGTTAGGGTTAGGGTTAGGGTTAGTGTTAGTGTTAGGGTTAGGGTACGGCTTAGCGTATGGGATAGGGTACGGGTGAGGGTACGGCCTAGGGTAGGGGTTAGGGTTAGAGTTAGGGTTAGGGTTGGGGTTAGGGTACGGCTTAGGGTACGGGTGAGGGTACGGGTGAGGGTACTGCGTAGGGTATTGGTTAGGGTTAGGATACGGCTTAGGATACGGGTTAGGGTACGGGTTATGGTATGGTGTAGGGTATGGGTTAGGGTTAGGGTTAGGGTTAGGGTTAGGGTACGGCTTAGAATATGGGTTAGGGTACGGGTGAGGGTACGGCGTAGCGTATGGGTTAGGGTTAGGGTACGTCTTAGGGTACGGGTTAGGGTACGGGTGAGGGTACGGCGTAGGGTAAGGGTTAGGGTTAGGGTTAGGGTTAGGGTTAGTTTTAGGGTTAGGGATTGGTTTAGGGTACGGGTTAGGATTAGCGTACGTGTTAGGGTTAGGTTTTTTGTTAGGGTTAGGGTACGCGTTAGGGTTAGGGTATGGGTTAGGTTTAGGGTACACGTTAGGATTAGGGTATTTATTAAACCTATCCCACTCTCTAGATACCACTTAGCACGTAAAGGAATATTATTAGGGATCCAGCCATGGAGAAGATTTTAGTCACTAGGATAAGATAAAGAATAAACACATTATAAAAAATTCACATCAGGATTTTCTTTTTAACCTGTTCCTTAAAACACTAGTGCTTAGGAAATCTAATAGAGGCAAAAGCAATCAAGGGTAGTTTAGGGTTAGGGTTAGGGTTAGGGTTAGTGTTAGGGTTAGGGTACGGCTTAGGGTATGGGATAGGGTACGGGTGAGGGTACGGTGTAGGGTAGGGGTTAGGGTAAGGGTTAGGGTACGGCTTAGGGTACGGGTTAGGTTACGGGTGAGGGTACGGCGTAGGGTATGGGTTAGGGTTAGGGTTAGGGTTAGTGTTAGTGTTAGGGTTAGGGTACGGCTTAGCGTATGGGATAGGGTACGGGTGAGGGTACGGCGTAGGGTAGGGGTTAGGGTTAGGGTTAGGGTTAGGGTTAGGGTATGGCTTAGGGTACGGGTGAGGGTACGGGTGAGGTTACTGCGTAGGGTATTGGTTAGGGTTAGGGTACGGCTTAGGATACGTGTTAGGGTACGGGTTAGGGTACGGCGTAGAGTGTGGGTTAAGGTTAGGGTTAGTGTTAGGGTTAGGGTTACGGTACGTCTTAGGGTATGTGTTAGGGTACGGGTGAGGGTACGGCGTAGGTTATGGGTTAGGGTTAGGGTTAGGGTTAGGGTACGGCTTAGGATACGGGTTAGGGTACGGGTGAGGGTACGGCGTAGGTTATGGGTTAGGGTTAGGGTTAGTGTTAGGGTTATGGTACGGCTTAGGTTATGGGATAGGGTACAGGTGAGGGTATGGCATAGGGTAGGGGTTAGGGTTAGGGTTAGGGTTAGGGTTAGGGTTAGGGTACGGCTTAGGGTACGGGTGAGGCTATGGGTGAGGATACTGCGTAGGGTATTGTTTAGGGTTAGGGTACGGCTTAGGATACTGGTTAGGGTACCTGTTAGGGTATGGCGTACGGTATGGGTTAGGGTTAGGGTTAGGGTTAGGGTTAGGGTTAGGGTTAGGGTACGGCTTAGGGTACAGGTTATGGTACGGGTGAGGTTACGGCGTAGGGTATAGTTTAGGGTTAGGGTTAGGGTTAGGGTACGGCTTAGGATACGGGTTAGGGTACGGGTGAGGGTACGGCTTAGGGTACGGTTTAGGGTACGGGTGAGGGTACGGTGTAGGTTATGGGTTAGAGTTAGGGTTAGGGTTAGGGTTAGTTTTAGGGTTAGGGATTGGTTTAGGGTACGGGTTAGGATTAGCATACGTGTTCGGGTTAGGGTTTTGGTTAGGGTTAGGGTACGCGTTAGGGTTAGGGTATGGGTTAGGTTTAGGGTACACTTTAGGATTAGGGTATTTATTAAACCTATCCCACTCTCTAGATACCACTTAGCACGTAAAGGAATATTATTTGGGGTTCAGCCATGGAGAAGATTTTAGTCACTAGGATAAGATAAAGAATAAACACATTATAAAAAAATCACATAAGGTTTTCTTTTTAACCTGTTCCTTAAAACACTAGTGTTTAGGAAATCTAATGGAGGCAAAAGCAGTAAAGGGTAGTTTAGGGTTAGGGTTAGGGTTAGGGTTAGGGTAGGGCTTAGGATACCGGTGAGGGTACTGGTGAGGGTACTGCGTAGGTTATTGGTTAGGGTTAGGGTACGGCTTAGGATACGGGTTAGGATATGGGTTAGGTTACGGCGTTGGGTATGGGTGAGGGTTAGGGTTAGGGTTAGGGTAAGGCTTTGGGTACGGGTTAGGGTACGGGTGAGGGTACGGCGTAGGGTAGAGGTTAGGGTTAGGTTTAGGGTTAGGGTACGGCTTAGGATACGGGTTAGGGTATGGGTGAGGGTACGGCGTAGCGTATGGGTTAGGGTTAGGGTTAGGGTTAGGGTTAGTTTTAGGGTTAGGGATTGGTTTAGGGTACGGGTGAGGATTAGCGTACGTGTTAGGGTTAGGGTTTGGGTTAGGGTTAGGGTACGCATTAGGGTTAGGGTTAGGGTACACGTTAGGATTAGGGTATTTATTAAACCTATCCCACTCTCTAGATACCACTTAGCACGTAAAGGAATATTATTTAGGGTCCAGCCATGGAGAAGATTTTCGTTACTAGGATAAGATAAAGAATAAACACATTATAAAAAAATCACATTAGGATTTTCTTTTTAACCTGTTCCTTAAAACACTAGTGCTTAGGAAATCTAATGGAGGCAAAAGCAGTCAAGGGTAGTTTAGGGTTAGGGTTAGGGTTAGGGTTAGTGTTAGGGTTAGGGTACGGCTTAGGGTATGGGATAGGGTATGGGTGAGGGTACGGCATAGGGTAGGGTTTAGGGTTAGGGTTAGTGTTAGGGTTAGGGTTAGGGTATGGCTTAGGGTACGGGTGAGGGTACTGTGTAGGTCATTGGTTAGGGTTAGGTTAAGGCTTAGGATACAGGTTATTGTATGGGTTAGGGTACGGCGCAGGGTATGGGTAAGGGTTAGGGTTAGGGTTAGGGTTAGAGTTAGGGTACGGCTTAGGGTACGGGTTAGGGTACGGGTGAGGGTACGGCATAGTGTATAGGTTAGGGTTAGGGTTAGGGTACGGCTTTGGGTACGGGTTAGGTTACGGGTGAGGGTACGGCGTAGGGTATGGGTTAGGGTTAGGGTTAGGGTTAGTGTTAGTGTTAGGGTTAGGGTACGGCTTAGCGTATGGATAGGGTATGGGTGAGGGTACGGCGTAGGGTAGGGGTTAGGGTTAGAGTTAGGGTTAGGGTTGGGGTTAGGGTACGGCTTAGGGTACGGGTGAGGGTACGGGTGAGGGTACTGCGTAGGGTATTGGTTAGGGTTAGGATACGGCTTAGGATACGGGTTAGGGTACGGGTTATGGTATGGCGTAGGGTATGGGTTAGGGTTAGGGTTAGGGTTAGGGTTAGGGTACGGCTTAGAATACGGGTTAGGGTACGGGTGAGGGTACGGCGTAGCGTATGGGTTAGGGTTAGGGTTAGGGTACGTCTTAGGGTACGGGTTAGGGTACGGGTGAGGGTACGGCGTAGGGTAAGGGTTAGGGTTAGGGTTAGGGTTAGGGTTAGTTTTAGGGTTAGGGATTGGTTTAGGGTACGGGTTAGGATTAGCGTACGTGTTAGGGTTAGGTTTTTTGTTAGGGTTAGGGTACGCGTTAGGGTTAGGGTATGGGTTAGGTTTAGGGTACACGTTAGGATTAGGGTATTTATTAAATCTATCCCACTCTCTAGATACCACTTAGCACGTAAAGGAATATTATTAGGGATCCAGCCATGGAGAAGATTTTAGTCACTAGGATAAGATAAAGAATAAACACATTATAAAAAAATCACATTAGGATTTTCTTTTTAACCTGTTCCTTAAAACACTAGTGCTTAGGAAATCTAATAGAGGCAAAAGCAATCAAGGGTAGTTTAGGGTTAGGGTTAGGGTTAGGGTTAGTGTTAGGGTTAGGGTACGGCTTAGGGTATGGGATAGGGTACGGGTGAGGGTACGGCGTAGGGTAGGGGTTAGGGTTAGGGTTAGGGTTAAGGTTAGGGTATGGCTTAGGGTACGGGTGAGGGTACGGGTGAGGGTACTGCGTAGGGTATTGGTTAGGGTTAGGGTACGGCTTAGGATACGTGTTAGGGTACGGGTTAGGGTACGGCGTAGAGTGTGGGTTAAGGTTAGGGTTAGTGTTAGGGTTAGGGTTACGGTACGTCTTAGGGTATGTGTTAGGGTACGGGTGAGGGTACGGCGTAGGTTATGGGTTAGGGTTAGGGTTAGGGTTAGGGTTATGGTACGGCTTAGGATACGGGTTAGGGTACGGGTGAGGGTACGGCGTAGGTTATGGGTTAGGGTTAGGGTTAGTGTTAGGGTTATGGTACGGCTTAGGTTATGGGATAGGGTACAGGTGAGGGTATGGCATAGTGTAGGGGTTAGGGTTAGGGTTAGGGTTAGGGCTAGGGTTAGGGTACGGCTTAGGGTACGGGTGAGGCTATGGGTGAGGATACTGCGTAGGGTATTGGTTAGGGTTAGGGTACGGCTTAGGATACGGGTTAGGGTACGAGTTAGGGTATGGCGTACGGTATGGCTTAGGGTTAGGGTTAGGGTTAGGGTTAGGGTTAGGGTTAGGGTACGGCTTAGGGTACGGGTTATGGTACGGGTGAGGTTACGGCGTAGGGTATAGTTTAGGGTTAGGGTTAGGGTTAGGGTACGGCTTAGGATACGGGTTAGGGTACGGGTGAGGGTACGGCTTAGGGTACGGGTTAGGGTACGGGTGAGGGTACGGTGTAGGTTATGGGTTAGGGTTAGGGTTAGGGTTAGGGTTAGTTTTAGGGTTAGGGATTGGTTTAGGGTACGGGTTAGGATTAGCATACGTGTTCGGGTTAGGGTTTTGGTTAGGGTTAGGGTACGCGTTAGGGTTAGGGTATGGGTTAGGTTTAGGGTACACTTTAGGATTAGGGTATTTATTAAACCTATCCCACTCTCTAGATACCACTTAGCACGTAAAGGAATATTATTTGGGGTTCAGCCATGGAGAAGATTTTAGTCACTAGGATAAGATAAAGAATAAACACATTATAAAAAAATCACATAAGGTTTTCTTTTTAACCTGTTCCTTAAAACACTAGTGTTTAGGAAATCTAATGGAGGCAAAAGCAGTAAAGGGTAGTTTAGGGTTAGGGTTAGGGTTACGGTTAGGGGAGGGCTTAGGATACCAGTGAGGGTACTGGTGAGGGTACTGCGTAGGTTATTGGTTAGGGTTAGGGTACGGCTTAGGATACGGGTTAGGATATGGGTTAGGTTACGGCGTTGGGTATGGGTGAGGGTTAGGGTTAGGGTTAGGGTAAGGCTTTGGGTACGGGTTAGGGTACGGGTGAGGGTACGGCGTAGGGTAGAGGTTAGGGTTAGGTTTAGGGTTAGGGTACGGCTTAGGATACGGGTTACGGTATGGGTGAGGGTACGGCGTAGCGTATGGGTTAGGGTTAGGGTTAGGGTTAGGGTTAGTTTTAGGGTTAGGGATTGGTTTAGGGTACGGGTGAGGATTAGCGTACGTGTTAGGGTTAGGGTTTGGGTTAGGGTTAGGGTACGCATTAGGGTTAGGGTTAGGGTACACGTTAGGATTAGGGTATTTATTAAACCTATCCCACTCTCTAGATACCACTTAGCACGTAAAGGAATATTATTTAGGGTCCAGCCATGGAGAAGATTTTCGTTACTAGGATAAGATAAAGAATAAACACATTATAAAAAATCACATTAGGATTTTCTTTTTAACCTGTTCCTTAAAACACTAGTGCTTAGGAAATCTAATGGAGGCAAAAGCAGTCAAGGGTAGTTTAGGGTTAGGGTTAGGGTTAGGGTTAGTGTTAGGGTTAGGGTACGGCTTAGGGTATGGGATAGGGTATGGGTGAGGGTACGGCATAGTGTAGGGTTTAGGGTTAGGGTTAGTGTTAGGGTTAGGGTTAGGGTATGGCTTAGGGTACGGGTGAGGGTACTGTGTAGGTCATTGGTTAGGGTTAGGTTAAGGCTTAGGATACAGGTTATTGTATGGGTTAGGGTACGGCGCAGGGTATGGGTAAGGGTTAGGGTTAGGGTTAGGGTTAGAGTTAGGGTACGGCTTAGGGTACGGGTTAGGGTACGGGTGAGGGTACGGCGTAGTGTATAGGTTAGGGTTAGGGTTAGGGTACGGCTTTAGGTACGGGTTAGGTTACGGGTGAGGGTACGGCATAGGGTATGGGTTAGGGTTAGGGTTAGGGTTAGTGTTAGTGTTAGGGTTAGGGTACGGCTTAGCGTATGGGATAGGGTACGGGTGAGGGTACGGCCTAGGGTAGGGGTTAGGGTTAGAGTTAGGGTTAGGGTTGGGGTTAGGGTACGGCTTAGGGTACGGGTGAGGGTACGGGTGAGGGTACTGCGTAGGGTATTGGTTAGGGTTAGGATACGGCTTAGGATACGGGTTAGGGTACGGGTTATGGTATGGTGTAGGGTATGGGTTAGGGTTAGGGTTAGGGTTAGGGTTAGGGTACGGCTTAGAATATGGGTTAGGGTACGGGTGAGGGTACGGCGTAGCGTATGGGTTAGGGTTAGGGTACGTCTTAGGGTACGGGTTAGGGTACGGGTGAGGGTACGGCGTAGGGTAAGGGTTAGGGTTAGGGTTAGGGTTAGGGTTAGTTTTAGGGTTAGGGATTGGTTTAGGGTACGGGTTAGGATTAGCGTACGTGTTAGGGTTAGGTTTTTTGTTAGGGTTAGGGTACGCGTTAGGGTTAGGGTATGGGTTAGGTTTAGGGTACACGTTAGGATTAGGGTATTTATTAAACCTATCCCACTCTCTAGATACCACTTAGCACGTAAAGGAATATTATTAGGGATCCAGCCATGGAGAAGATTTTAGTCACTAGGATAAGATAAAGAATAAACACATTATAAAAAATTCACATCAGGATTTTCTTTTTAACCTGTTCCTTAAAACACTAGTGCTTAGGAAATCTAATAGAGGCAAAAGCAATCAAGGGTAGTTTAGGGTTAGGGTTAGGGTTAGGGTTAGTGTTAGGGTTAGGGTACGGCTTAGGGTATGGGATAGGGTACGGGTGAGGGTACGGTGTAGGGTAGGGGTTAGGGTAAGGGTTAGGGTACGGCTTAGGGTACGGGTTAGGTTACGGGTGAGGGTACGGCGTAGGGTATGGGTTAGGGTTAGGGTTAGGGTTAGTGTTAGTGTTAGGGTTAGGGTACGGCTTAGCGTATGGGATAGGGTACGGGTGAGGGTACGGCGTAGGGTAGGGGTTAGGGTTAGGGTTAGGTTTAGGGTTAGGGTATGGCTTAGGGTACGGGTGAGGGTACGGGTGAGGTTACTGCGTAGGGTATTGGTTAGGGTTAGGGTACGGCTTAGGATACGTGTTAGGGTACGGGTTAGGGTACGGCGTAGAGTGTGGGTTAAGGTTAGGGTTAGTGTTAGGGTTAGGGTTACGGTACGTCTTAGGGTATGTGTTAGGGTACGGGTGAGGGTACGGCGTAGGTTATGGGTTAGGGTTAGGGTTAGGGTTAGGGTACGGCTTAGGATACGGGTTAGGGTACGGGTGAGGGTACGGCGTAGGTTATGGGTTAGGGTTAGGGTTAGTGTTAGGGTTATGGTACGGCTTAGGTTATGGGATAGGGTACAGGTGAGGGTATGGCATAGGGTAGGGGTTAGGGTTAGGGTTAGGGTTAGGGTTAGGGTTAGGGTACGGCTTAGGGTACGGGTGAGGCTATGGGTGAGGATACTGCGTAGGGTATTGTTTAGGGTTAGGGTACGGCTTAGGATACTGGTTAGGGTACCTGTTAGGGTATGGCGTACGGTATGGGTTAGGGTTAGGGTTAGGGTTAGGGTTAGGGTTAGGGTTAGGGTACGGCTTAGGGTACAGGTTATGGTACGGGTGAGGTTACGGCGTAGGGTATAGTTTAGGGTTAGGGTTAGGGTTAGGGTACGGCTTAGGATACGGGTTAGGGTACGGGTGAGGGTACGGCTTAGGGTACGGTTTAGGGTACGGGTGAGGGTACGGTGTAGGTTATGGGTTAGAGTTAGGGTTAGGGTTAGGGTTAGTTTTAGGGTTAGGGATTGGTTTAGGGTACGGGTTAGGATTAGCATACGTGTTCGGGTTAGGGTTTTGGTTAGGGTTAGGGTACGCGTTAGGGTTAGGGTATGGGTTAGGTTTAGGGTACACTTTAGGATTAGGGTATTTATTAAACCTATCCCACTCTCTAGATACCACTTAGCACGTAAAGGAATATTATTTGGGGTTCAGCCATGGAGAAGATTTTAGTCACTAGGATAAGATAAAGAATAAACACATTATAAAAAAATCACATAAGGTTTTCTTTTTAACCTGTTCCTTAAAACACTAGTGTTTAGGAAATCTAATGGAGGCAAAAGCAGTAAAGGGTAGTTTAGGGTTAGGGTTAGGGTTAGGGTTAGGGTAGGGCTTAGGATACCGGTGAGGGTACTGGTGAGGGTACTGCGTAGGTTATTGGTTAGGGTTAGGGTACGGCTTAGGATACGGGTTAGGATATGGGTTAGGTTACGGCGTTGGGTATGGGTGAGGGTTAGGGTTAGGGTTAGGGTAAGGCTTTGGGTACGGGTTAGGGTACGGGTGAGGGTACGGCGTAGGGTAGAGGTTAGGGTTAGGTTTAGGGTTAGGGTACGGCTTAGGATACGGGTTAGGGTATGGGTGAGGGTACGGCGTAGCGTATGGGTTAGGGTTAGGGTTAGGGTTAGGGTTAGTTTTAGGGTTAGGGATTGGTTTAGGGTACGGGTGAGGATTAGCGTACGTGTTAGGGTTAGGGTTTGGGTTAGGGTTAGGGTACGCATTAGGGTTAGGGTTAGGGTACACGTTAGGATTAGGGTATTTATTAAACCTATCCCACTCTCTAGATACCACTTAGCACGTAAAGGAATATTATTTAGGGTCCAGCCATGGAGAAGATTTTCGTTACTAGGATAAGATAAAGAATAAACACATTATAAAAAAATCACATTAGGATTTTCTTTTTAACCTGTTCCTTAAAACACTAGTGCTTAGGAAATCTAATGGAGGCAAAAGCAGTCAAGGGTAGTTTAGGGTTAGGGTTAGGGTTAGGGTTAGTGTTAGGGTTAGGGTACGGCTTAGGGTATGGGATAGGGTATGGGTGAGGGTACGGCATAGGGTAGGGTTTAGGGTTAGGGTTAGTGTTAGGGTTAGGGTTAGGGTATGGCTTAGGGTACGGGTGAGGGTACTGTGTAGGTCATTGGTTAGGGTTAGGTTAAGGCTTAGGATACAGGTTATTGTATGGGTTAGGGTACGGCGCAGGGTATGGTTAAGGGTTAGGGTTAGGGTTAGGGTTAGAGTTAGGGTACGGCTTAGGGTACGGGTTAGGGTACGGGTGAGGGTACGGCATAGTGTATAGGTTAGGGTTAGGGTTAGGGTACGGCTTTGGGTACGGGTTAGGTTACGGGTGAGGGTACGGCGTAGGGTATGGGTTAGGGTTAGGGTTAGGGTTAGTGTTAGTGTTAGGGTTAGGGTACGGCTTAGCGTATGGATAGGGTATGGGTGAGGGTACGGCGTAGGGTAGGGGTTAGGGTTAGAGTTAGGGTTAGGGTTGGGGTTAGGGTACGGCTTAGGGTACGGGTGAGGGTACGGGTGAGGGTACTGCGTAGGGTATTGGTTAGGGTTAGGATACGGCTTAGGATACGGGTTAGGGTACGGGTTATGGTATGGCGTAGGGTATGGGTTAGGGTTAGGGTTAGGGTTAGGGTTAGGGTACGGCTTAGAATACGGGTTAGGGTACGGGTGAGGGTACGGCGTAGCGTATGGGTTAGGGTTAGGGTTAGGGTACGTCTTAGGGTACGGGTTAGGGTACGGGTGAGGGTACGGCGTAGGGTAAGGGTTAGGGTTAGGGTTAGGGTTAGGGTTAGTTTTAGGGTTAGGGATTGGTTTAGGGTACGGGTTAGGATTAGCGTACGTGTTAGGGTTAGGTTTTTTGTTAGGGTTAGGGTACGCGTTAGGGTTAGGGTATGGGTTAGGTTTAGGGTACACGTTAGGATTAGGGTATTTATTAAATCTATCCCACTCTCTAGATACCACTTAGCACGTAAAGGAATATTATTAGGGATCCAGCCATGGAGAAGATTTTAGTCACTAGGATAAGATAAAGAATAAACACATTATAAAAAAATCACATTAGGATTTTCTTTTTAACCTGTTCCTTAAAACACTAGTGCTTAGGAAATCTAATAGAGGCAAAAGCAATCAAGGGTAGTTTAGGGTTAGGGTTAGGGTTAGGGTTAGTGTTAGGGTTAGGGTACGGCTTAGGGTATGGGATAGGGTACGGGTGAGGGTACGGCGTAGGGTAGGGGTTAGGGTTAGGGTTAGGGTTAAGGTTAGGGTATGGCTTAGGGTACGGGTGAGGGTTCGGGTGAGGGTACTGCGTAGGGTATTGGTTAGGGTTAGGGTACGGCTTAGGATACGTGTTAGGGTACGGGTTAGGGTACGGCGTAGAGTGTGGGTTAAGGTTAGGGTTAGTGTTAGGGTTAGGGTTACGGTACGTCTTAGGGTATGTGTTAGGGTACGGGTGAGGGTACGGCGTAGGTTATGGGTTAGGGTTAGGGTTAGGGTTAGGGTTATGGTACGGCTTAGGATACGGGTTAGGGTACGGGTGAGGGTACGGCGTAGGTTATGGGTTAGGGTTAGGGTTAGTGTTAGGGTTATGGTACGGCTTAGGTTATGGGATAGGGTACAGGTGAGGGTATGGCATAGTGTAGGGGTTAGGGTTAGGGTTAGGGTTAGGGCTAGGGTTAGGGTACGGCTTAGGGTACGGGTGAGGCTATGGGTGAGGATACTGCGTAGGGTATTGGTTAGGGTTAGGGTACGGCTTAGGATACGGGTTAGGGTACGAGTTAGGGTATGGCGTACGGTATGGCTTAGGGTTAGGGTTAGGGTTAGGGTTAGGGTTAGGGTTAGGGTACGGCTTAGGGTACGGGTTATGGTACGGGTGAGGTTACGGCGTAGGGTATAGTTTAGGGTTAGGGTTAGGGTTAGGGTACGGCTTAGGATACGGGTTAGGGTACGGGTGAGGGTACGGCTTAGGGTACGGGTTAGGGTACGGGTGAGGGTACGGTGTAGGTTATGGGTTAGGGTTAGGGTTAGGGTTAGGGTTAGTTTTAGGGTTAGGGATTGGTTTAGGGTACGGGTTAGGATTAGCATACGTGTTCGGGTTAGGGTTTTGGTTAGGGTTAGGGTACGCGTTAGGGTTAGGGTATGGGTTAGGTTTAGGGTACACTTTAGGATTAGGGTATTTATTAAACCTATCCCACTCTCTAGATACCACTTAGCACGTAAAGGAATATTATTTGGGGTTCAGCCATGGAGAAGATTTTAGTCACTAGGATAAGATAAAGAATAAACACATTATAAAAAAATCACATAAGGTTTTCTTTTTAACCTGTTCCTTAAAACACTAGTGTTTAGGAAATCTAATGGAGGCAAAAGCAGTAAAGGGTAGTTTAGGGTTAGGGTTAGGGTTACGGTTAGGGGAGGGCTTAGGATACCAGTGAGGGTACTGGTGAGGGTACTGCGTAGGTTATTGGTTAGGGTTAGGGTACGGCTTAGGATACGGGTTAGGATATGGGTTAGGTTACGGCGTTGGGTATGGGTGAGGGTTAGGGTTAGGGTTAGGGTAAGGCTTTGGGTACGGGTTAGGGTACGGGTGAGGGTACGGCGTAGGGTAGAGGTTAGGGTTAGGTTTAGGGTTAGGGTACGGCTTAGGATACGGGTTAGGGTATGGGTGAGGGTACGGCGTAGCGTATGGGTTAGGGTTAGGGTTAGGGTTAGGGTTAGTTTTAGGGTTAGGGATTGGTTTAGGGTACGGGTGAGGATTAGCGTACGTGTTAGGGTTAGGGTTTGGGTTAGGGTTAGGGTACGCATTAGGGTTAGGGTTAGGGTACACGTTAGGATTAGGGTATTTATTAAACCTATCCCACTCTCTAGATACCACTTAGCACGTAAAGGAATATTATTTAGGGTCCAGCCATGGAGAAGATTTTTGTTACTAGGATAAGATAAAGAATAAACACATTATAAAAAAATCTCATTAGGATTTTCTTTTTAACCTGTTCCTAAAAACACTAGTGCTTAGGAAATCTAATGGAGGCAAAAGCAGTCAAGGGTAGTTTAGGGTTAGGGTTAGGGTTAGGGTTAGTGTTAGGGTTAGGGTACGGCTTAGGGTATGGGATAGGGTATGGGTGAGGGTACGGCATGGGGTAGGGTTTAGGGTTAGGGTTAGTGTTAGGGTTAGGGTTAGGGTATGGCTTAGGGTACGGGTGAGGGTACTGTGTAGGTCATTGGTTAGGGTTAGGTTAAGGCTTAGGATACAGGTTATTGTATGGGTTAGGGTACGGCGCAGGGTATGGGTAAGGGTTAGGGTTAGGGTTAGGGTTAGAGTTAGGGTACGGCTTAGGGTACGGGTTAGGGTACGGGTGAGGGTACGGCGTAGTGTATAGGTTAGGGTTAGGGTTAGGGTACGGCTTTGGGTACGGGTTAGGTTACGGGTGAGGGTACGGCGTAGGGTATGGGTTAGGGTTAGGGTTAGGGTTAGTGTTAGTGTTAGGGTTAGGGTACGGCTTAGCGTATGGGATAGGGTACGGGTGAGGGTACGGCGTAGGGTAGGGGTTAGGGTTAGAGTTAGGGTTAGGGTTGGGGTTAGGGTACGGCTTAGGGTACGGGTGAGGGTACGGGTGAGGGTACTGCGTAGGGTATTGGTTAGGGTTAGGATACGGCTTAGGATACGGGTTAGGGTACGGGTTATGGTATGGCGTAGGGTATGGGTTAGGGTTAGGGTTAGGGTTAGGGTTAGGGTATGGCTTAGAATACGGGTTAGGGTACGGGTGAGGGTACGGCGTAGCGTATGGGTTAGGGTTAGGGTTAGGGTACGTCTTAGGGTACGGGTTAGGGTACGGGTGAGGGTACGGCGTAGGGTAAGGGTTAGGGTTAGGGTTAGGGTTAGGGTTAGTTTTAGGGTTAGGGATTGGTTTAGGGTACGGGTTAGGATTAGCGTACGTGTTAGGGTTAGGTTTTTTGTTAGGGTTAGGGTACGCATTAGGGTTAGGGTATGGGTTAGGTTTAGGGTACACGTTAGGATTAGGGTATTTATTAAACCTATCCCACTCTCTAGATACCACTTAGCACGCAAAGGAATATTACTAGGGATCCAGCCATGGAGAAGATTTTAGTCACTAGGATAAGATAAAGAATAAACACATTATAAAAAAATCACATTAGGATTTTCTTTTTAACCTGTTCCTTAAAACACTAGTGCTTAGGAAATCTAATAGAGGCAAAAGCAATCAAGGGTAGTTTAGGGTTAGGGTTAGGGTTAGGGTTAGTGTTAGGGTTAGGGTACGGCTTAGCGTATGGGATAGGGTACGGGTGAGGGTACGGCGTAGGGTAGGGGTTAGGGTTAGGGTTAGGGTTAGGGTTAGGGTATGGCTTAGGGTACGGGTGAGGGTACGGGTGAGGGTACTGCGTAGGGTATTGGTTAGGGTTACGGTACGTCTTAGGATACGGGTTAGGGTACGGGTGAGGGTACGGCGTAGGTTATGAGTTAGGGTTAGGGTTAGGGTTACGGTTATTGTACGGCTTAGGTTATGGGATAGGGTACAGGTGAGGGTATGGCATAGGGTAGGGGTTAGTGTTAGGGTTAGGGTTAGGGTTAGGGTTACGGTTAGGGTACGGCTTAGGGTACGGGTGAGGGTATGGGTGAGGATACTGTGTAGGGTATTGGTTAGGGTTAGGGTACGGCTTAGGATACGAGTTAGGGTACGTGTTAGGTTATGGCGTACGGTATGGGTTAGGGTTAGGGTTAGGGTTAGGGTTAGGGTACGGCTTAGGATACGGGTTAGGGTACGGGTGAGGGTACGGCGTAGCGTATGGTTAGGGTTAGGGTTAGGGTTAGGGTACGGCTTAGCATACGGGTTAGGGTACGGGTGAGGGTACGGCGTAGCGTATGGTTTAGGGTTAGGGTTAGGGTTAGGTTTAGGGTACGGCTTAGGGTACGGGTTAGGGTACGAGTGAGGGTATGGCGTAGTGTATAGGTTAGGGTTAGGGTTAGGGTTAGCGTATGGCTTAGGGTACGGGTTAGGGTACGAGTGAGTGTATGGCGTAGTGTATAGGTTAGGGTTAGGGTTAGGGTTAGTGTACGGCTTAGGGTACGGGTTAGGGTACGGGTGAGGTTACGGCATAGAGTATAGTTTAGGGTTAGTGTTAGGGTTAGGGTACGGCTTAGGATACGGGTTAGGGCACGGGTGAGGGTACGGGTGAGGGTACGGCGTAGGGTAGAGGTTAGGGTTAGGTTTAGGGTTAGGGTACGGCTTAGGATACGGGTTAGGGTATGGGTGAGGGTACGGCGTAGCGTATGGGTTAGGGTTAGGGTTAGGGTTAGGGTTAGTTTTAGGGTTAGGGATTGGTTTAGTGTACGGGTGAGGATTAGCGTACGTGTTAGGGTTAGGGTTTGGGTTAGGGTTAGGGTACGCATTAGGGTTAGGGTTAGGGTACACGTTAGGATTAGGGTATTTATTAAACCTATCCCACTCTCTAGATACCACTTAGCACGTAAAGGAATATTATTTAGGGTCCAGCCATGGAGAAGATTTTCTTTACTAGGATAAGATAAAGAATAAACACATTATAAAAAAATCACATTAGGATTTTCTTTTTAACCTGTTCCTTAAAACACTAGTGCTTAGGAAATCTAATGGAGGCAAAAGCAGTCAAGGGTAGTTTAGGGTTAGGGTTAGGGTTAGGGTTAGGGTTAGTGTTAGGGTTAGGGTACGGCTTAGGGTATGGGATAGGGTATGGGTGAGGGTACGGCATAGAGTAGGGTTTAGGGTTAGGGTTAGTGTTAGGGTTAGGGTTAGGGTATGGCTTAGGGTACGGGTGAGGGTACTGTGTAGGTCATTGGTTAGGGTGAGGTTAAGGCTTAGGATACAGGTTATTGTATGGGTTAGGGTAAGGCGCAGGGTATGGGTAAGGGTTAGGGTTAGGGTTAGGGTTAGAGTCAGGGTACGGCTTAGGGTACGGGTTAGGGTACGGGTGAGGGTACGGCGTAGTGTATAGGTTAGGGTTAGGGTTAGGGTACGGCTTTGGGTACGGGTTAGGTTACGGGTGAGGGTACAGCGTAGGGTATGGGTTAGGGTTAGGGTTAGGGTTAGTGTTAGTGTTAGGGTTAGGGTACGGCTTAGCGTATGGAATAGGGTACGGGTGAGGGTACGGCGTAGGGTAGGGGTTAGGGTTAGAGTTAGGGTTAGGGTTGGGGTTAGGGTACGGCTTAGGGTACGGGTGAGGGTACGGGTGAGGGTACTGCGTAGGGTATTGGTTAGGGTTAGGATACGGCTTAGGATACGGGTTAGGGTACGGGTTATGGTATGGCGTAGGGTATGGGTTAGGGTTAGGGTTAGGGTTAGGGTTAGGGTTAGGGTACGGCTTAGGATACGGGTTAGGGTACGGGTGAGGGTACGGTGTAGCGTATGGGTTAGGGTTAGGGTTAGGGTACGTCTTAGGGTACGGGTTAGGGTACGGGTGAGGGTACGGCGTAGGGTAAGTGTTAGGGTTAGGGTTAGGGTTAGGGTTAGTTTTAGGGTTAGGGATTGGTTTAGGGTACGGGTTAGGATTAGCGTACGTGTTAGGGTTAGGTTTTTTGTTAGGGTTAGGGTACGCGTTAGGGTTAGGGTATGGGTTAGGTTTAGGTTACACGTTAGGATTAGGGTATTTATTAAACCTATCCCACTCTCTAGATACCACTTAGCACGTAAAGGAATATTATTAGGGATCCAGCCATGGAGAAGATTTTAGTCACTAGGATAAGATAAAGAATAAACACATTATAAAAAAATCACATTAGGATTTTCTTTTTAACCTGTTCCTTAAAACACTAGTGCTTAGGAAATCTAATAGAGGCAAAAGCAATCAAGGGTAGTTTAGGGTTAGGGTTAGGGTTAGGGTTAGTGTTAGTGTTAGGGTATGGCTTAGGGTATGGGATAGGGTACGGGTGAGGGTACGGCGTAGGGTAGGGGTTACGGTAAGGGTTAGGGTACGGCTTAGGGTACGGGTTAGGTTACGGGTGAGGGTACGGCGTAGGGTATGGGTTAGGGTTAGGGTTAGGGTTAGTGTTAGTGTTAGGGTTAGGGTACGGCTTAGCGTATGGGATAGGGTACGGGTGAGGGTACGGCGTAGGGTAGGGGTTAGGGTTAGGGTTAGGGTTAGGGTTAGGGTATGGCTTAGGGTACGGGTGAGGGTACGGGTGAGGGTACTGCGTAGGGTATTGGATAGGGTTAGGGTACGGCTTAGGATACGTGTTAGGGTACGGGTTAGGGTACGGTGTAGAGTGTGGATTAGGGTTAGGGTTAGTGTTAGGGTTAGGGTTACGGTACATTTTAGGGTACGTGTTAGGGTACGGATGAGGGTACGGCGTAGGTTATGGTTTAGGGTTAGGGTTAGGGTTAGGGTTAGGGTACGGCTTAGGATACGGGTTAGGGTACGGGTTAGGGTACGGCGTAGGGTATGGGTTAGGGTTAGGGTTAGGGTTAGGGCTGGGTGCGGCTTAGGGTACGGGTTAGGGTACGGGTGAGGGTACGGCATAGTGTATAGGTTAGGGTTAGGTTTAGGGTTAGGGTACGGCTTAGGGTACGGGTTAGGGTACGGGTGAGGGTATGGCGTAGTGTATAGGTTAGGGTTAGGGTTAGGGTTAGGGTACGGCTTAGGGTATGGGATAGGGTACGGGTGAGGGTACGGCGTAGGGTAGGGTTTAGGTTTAGGGTTAGGGTTAGTGTTAGGGTTAGGGTACGGCTTAGGGTATGGGATAGGGTACGGGTGAGGGTACGGCGTAGGGTAGGGGTTAGGGTTAGGTTTAGGGTTAGTGTTAGGGTTAGGGTACCGCTTAGGTTTTGGGATAGGGTACGGCGTAGGGTAGCGGTTAGGGTTAGGGTTAGGGTTAGGGTTAGGGTACGGCTTAGGATACGGGTTAGGGTACGGGTGAGGGTACGGCGTAGCGTATGTGTTAGGGTTCGGGTTAGGGTACGGCTTAGGGTATGGGTTAGGATACGTGTGTGGTTACGGCGTAGAGTATGGTTTAGGGTTAGGATTAGTGTTAGGGTTAGGGTACCGCTTAGGGTATGGGATAGGGTACGGCGTAGGGTAGCGGTTAGGGTTAGGGTTAGGCTTAGGGTTAGGGTACGGCTTAGGGTACGGGTTAGGGTACGCGTGAGGGTACGGCGTAGGGTATGGGTTAGGGTTAGGGTTAGGGTTAGGGTTAGTTTTAGGGTTAGGGATAGTTTTGGGTACGGGTTAGGATTAGCGTATGTGTTAGGGTTAGGATTTGGGTTAGGTTTAGGGTACGCGTTCGGGTTAGCGTATGGGTTAGGGCTAGGGTACACGTTAGGATTAGGGTATTTATTAAACCTATCCCACTCTCTAGATACCACTTAGCACGTAAAGGAATATTATTTGGTGTCCAGCCATGGAGAAGATTTTAGTCACTAGGATAAGATAAAAATAAACACATTATAAAAAAATCACATTAGGATTTTCTTTTTAACCTGTTCCTTAAAACACTAGTGCTTAGGAAATCTAATGGAGGCAAAAGCAGTCAAGGGTAGTTTAGGGTTAGGGTTAGGGTTAGGGTTAGTGTTAGGGTTAGGGTACGGCTTAGGGTATGGGATAGGGTACGGGTGAGGGTACGGCATAGGGTAGGGTTTAGGGTTAGGGTTAGTGTTAGGGTTAGGGTTAGGGTATGGCTTAGGGTACGGGTGAGGGTACTGTGTAGGTCATTGGTTAGGATTAGGGTATGGCTTAGGATACGGGTTAGGGTACGGGTGAGGGTACGGCGTAGCGTATGGGTTTGGGTTAGGGTTAGGGTACGACTTAGGGTACGGGTTAGGGTACGGGTGACGGTACGGCGTAGGGTATATGTTAGGGTTACGCTTAGTTTTAGGGTTACGTCAAGGTATAGGGTACAGGTTAGGATTAGGGTACTTGTTAGGGTTAGGCTATGGGTTAGGGTTAGGGTTCACGTTAGGGTTAGGTCATTTATTAAACCTATCCCACTCTCTACATACCACTTAGCGCGTAAAGGAATGTAATTTGGGTTCCAACCATGGAGAAAATTTTAGACACTAGGATAAGATAAAGAATACACACATTATAAATAAGTCACATTAGCATTTTATTTTTAACCTGTTCCTTAAAACACTAGTGCTTAGGAAATCTATTGGAGGCAAAAGCAGTCAAGGGTAGTTTACAGTTAGTGTTAGGGTTAGGGTTAGGGTTAGGGTATGGCTTAGAGTAAGGGTGAGGGTACGGCGTAGGATATGTGTTAGGGTTAGTCTTAGGGTTAGGGTTAGAGTTAGGGTACGGCTTAGGGTACGGGTTAGGGTAAGAGTGAGGGTACGGAGTAGGGTATGGGTTAGGATTACGGTTAGGGTTAGGGTACGGCTTAGGATACGGGTTAGGGTAAGGGTGAGGGTATGGCAAAGGATATGGGTTAGGCTATGAGTTATTGTTAGGGTTAGGGTACGGCTTTGGGTACGGGTTAGGGAACGCGTGAGTGTACGGCGTAGGGTATGGGTTAGGTTTAGAGTTAGGGTTAGGGTTAGGGTTAGGGTACGGGTTAGGGTACGGTTGAGGGTACGGGTTAGTGTATTGATTAGGGTTAGGGTTAGGGTTCGGGTTAGGGTAAGGGTGAGGGTACGGCATAGGATATGGGTTAGGCTTAGTGTTATGGTTAGGGTTAGGGTACGGCTTTGGGTATGGGTTAGGGAACACGTGAGTGTACGGCGTAGGGTATGGGTTAGGGTGAGGGTTAGGGTTAGGGTTAGGGTTAGGGTTAGGGTACGGCTTTGGGTACGGGTGAGGGTTCCTCGTTGGGTATGTGTTAGGGTTAGGGGTAGGGTACGACTTCGGGTACGGTTTAGGGTCCGGGTTAGGTTACGGCATAGGGTATGGCTTAAGGTTAGTTTTAGGGTTAGGGTTAGGGTACTGCTTATGGTACGGGTTAGAGTACGGGTGAGAGGTTTAGGGTATGGGTAAGGGTTAGTGTATGCATTAGAGTTAGGGTATTTATTAAACATATCCCACTCTCTAGATACCATTTAGCACGTAAAGTGAAGAGGCTGGAATGGCGAACCCGAGCACAAGGAGAGGAGAAATGAGGTGCGTTTTAGAAACCTTTCCCGATCTCACGGCATACCATCTTCTGGGTTTCCCATGCATGTTTTGATGTAGGAAGATGCCCTTGTACCTGGAGATTTGAGACCCATGGTGTGGGTACCCCGCGGTGTTACTTTAAAGTATCTGGGTTTGCTCACCCAACCTCACCAATCCTCTCAGCCCCAAGAGTGTCCAGCCTTATGTCTCATCCAGCTGTGGGTCTAGATATGGTCAATCCAAGTTGCATCAGAGACCCTGAACGGATTTTGTAAGAATTTCTCTTTCACTGTCTTTGTTTTGTGGGTTTTTAAAAGTAATTTATGTTTAGAATGGTGCTTGGCTGCTTTTCCCTGCTGTGTTTATTCCGCTTTACACCCTCTTGATTCACTTGCAGAGAGATATCGATACATAGGTTTTCAGATTCTTACTAGTCAGATATATTCTTGTGCGGTGACTAGGGGGTGTTGAGTCCAGTTCACTGAGCAGGGAGTAGGCCTTGTCTATTACATATTTGGCTTATGGAGCGGTGTCTGAGCTAATTTCAAACCCTTGTTCTATGCATCATCCCACCTAACCTTTCCCGTTAAGCAGCCATAGTGTGTCTTCTAAAGGTGTGACTCTGTTCTGTTTTGTAATTCAGTTCAAGTGTAGCGATTTTGACATTCCCTCTATAAGCGATATCTTAGGATAAGTGTCTTTTTCTGTGTGACTTATTTCACTTAGAATCATCGTCGCTAAATCCACTCATCATGCTGCTAACTAGCCTTATGACATTGATTTCATGGCTGAGTGATATTCCATTGTGCCAAGTACCACCATTTCTTTATCCATTTTTCTCTTTCCTGGGATATTGAAGGTGTACCGAAGTGGAGGTTCTTGGAAACAGAGCAGCCGTAAAGTTTGGGGTGCCTGTGTCTTGTTGATTTTTAGTTTTCCCAATTTATACGCCCATGAGTGGAAGTGCCCTATGCTCTCTAAGCTGTGTTTATTACTTGTTTCAGGACACACCGTACACTTCTCCAGAGTGCCTGTTGTCAATTTACATCCTGCCCATTAGCGTAGCAAGGCTCCCATGTCTCCATGGCCTGTCCTGCTTTTCTGGTTTTTACACTTTTTTCAGCATGGCTTTTTTGACCGAGGGCAAGCGAGATTTCTTTGTAGCACTGATTTGCCCTTCCGGCTTGCTTGGTTGGCCTAAAAGGGCGTATGCGTTTTTTCCTGAATATATTCAGGAAAAAACGCATACGCCCTTTTTGGCCAAGGGCATCATTGTCAACGTTTTGCCGCTTTTCATGTGCTTTAAAGGCGAGTCGAATCTACCTCCTGAAATCTGTTTCCTGCAAATCTGCCTTGCTTTCAAATCCTCTTCGTTGCCTTCCCTCAATATATTTGTGGACGAGAGTTCTCATTTATAACTCTGCACGTTTGTGAATTGCAGTGCCCCTGAGCTCCATTTGTCTCCTCGCTTTTTTGGGAGCTGGCCGCAAAAGCGCAGGATTGCTTCAGGCCCTATTTTGGTTCTGGGGGGCAGGCTGAGCCTGTGGTTCATTCTTCTTCCTGATGGGAAAATGGAGTGACCTATGCCTGTCCCAACACCTAGGGCTCGTCTCTCGTTGGTTCCGCATCTTCCCGTTCATCCTCAGGACAAATTGCAACCTGGACGAAACAGGAGGTTAAAGGTGCCGATTCTCCAAGTAGGGAGATGGTTAGTCAAGTGGCTGGAATGGCGAACCCGAGCACAAGGAGAGGAGAAATGAGATGCGTTTTAGAAACCTTTCCCAATCTCACGGCATACCATCTTCTGGGTTTCCCATGCATTTTTTGATGTAGGAAGATGCCCTTGTACCTGGAGATTTGAGACCCATGGGGTGTGTACCCCGCGGTGTTACTTTAAAATATCTGGGTTTGCTCACCCAACCTCACCAATCCTCTCAGCCCCAAGAGTGTCCAGCCTTATGTCTCATCCAGCTGTGGGTCTAGATATGGTCAATCCAAGTTGCATCAGAGACCCTGAACGGATTTTGTAAGAATTTCTATTTCACTGTCTTTGTTTTGTGGGTTTTTTAAAGTAATTTATGTTTAGAATGGGGCTTGGCTGCTTTTCCCTGCTGTGTTTATGCCGCTTTACACACTCTTGATTCACTTGCAGAGAGATATCGATACATAGGTTTTCAGATTCTTACTAGTCAGATATATTCTAGTGCGGTGACTAGGGGGTGTTGAGTCCAGTTCACTGAGCAGGGAGTAGGCTTTGTCTATTACATATTTGGCTTATGGAGCGGTCTCTGAGCTAATTTCAAACCCTCGTTTTATGCATCACCCCACCTCACCTTTCCCGTTAAGCAGCCATAGTGTGTCTTCTAAAGGTGTGACTCTGTTCTGTTTTGTAATTCAGTTCAAGTGTAGCGATTTTGACATTCCCTCTATAAGCGATATCTTAGGATAAGTGTCTTTTTCTGTGTGACTTATTTCACTTAGAATCATCGTCGCTAAATCCACTCATCATGCTGCTAACTAGCCTTATGACATTGATCTCATGGCTGAGTGATATTCCATTGGGCCAAGTACCACTATTTCTTTATCCATTTTTCTCTTTCTGGGATATTGAAGGTGTACCGAAGTGATGGTTCTTGGAAGCAGAGCAGCCGTAAACTTTGGGGTGCCTGTGTCTTGTTGATTTTTAGTTTTCCCAATTTATACGCCCATGAGTGGAAGTTCCCTATGCTCTCTAAGCTATGTTTATTACTTGTTTCAGGACACACCGTACACTTCTCCAGAGTGCCTGTTGGCAAATTACATCCCGCCCATCAGCGTAGCAAGGCTCCCATGTCTCCATGGACTGTCCTGCTTTTCTGGTTTTTACACTTTTTTCAGCATGGCCCTTTTGACCGAGGGCAAGCGAGACTTCTTTGTAGCGCTGATTTGCCCTTCCGGCTTGCTTGGTTGGCCAAAAAGGGCGTATGCGTTTTTTCCTGAATATATTCAGGAAAAAACGCATACGCCCTTTTTGGCCAAGGTCATCATTGTCAACGTTGTGCCGCTTTTCATGTGCTTTAAAGGCGAGTCGAATCTACCTCCTGAAATCTGTTTCTTGCAAATCTGCCTTGCTTTCGAATCCTCTTCATTGCCTTCCCTCAATATAATTGTGGACGAGAGTTATCATTTATAACTCTGCACGTTTCTGAATTGCAGTGCCCCTGAGCTCCATTTTTCTACTCGCTTTTTTGGGAGCTGGCCGCAAAAGCGCAGGATGCTTCAGGCTCTATATTGGTTCTGGGGGGCAGGCTGAGCCTGTGGTTCATTCTTCTTCCTGATGGGAAAATGGAGTGACCTGTGCCTGTCCCAACACCTAGAGCTAGTCTCTCGTTGGTTCCCCGTCTTCCCGTTCATCCTCAGGACAAATTGCAACCTGGACGAAACAGGAGGTTAAAGGTGCTGATTCTCCAAGTAGGGAGATGGTTAGTCAAGCGGCTGGAATGGGGAACCCGAGCACAAGGAGAGGAGAAATGAGGTGCGTTTTAGAAACCTTTCCCGATCTCACGGCATACCATCTTCTGGGTTTCCCATGCATGTTTTGATGTAGGAAGATGCCCTTGTACCTGGAGATTTGAGACCCATGGGGTGGGTACCCCGCAGTATTACTTTAAAGTATCTGCGTTTGCTCACCCAACCTCACCAATCCTCTCAGCCCCAAGAGTGTCCAGCCTTAAGTCTCATCCAGTTGTGGGTCTAGATATGGTCTATCCAGGTGGCATCAGAGCCCCTGAACTGATTTTGTAAGAATTTCTCTCTCTTTCACTGTCTTTGTTTTGTGGGTTTTTTTAAGTAATTTATGTTTAGAATGGGGCTTAGCTGCTTTTCCCTGCTGTGTTTATGCCGCTTTACACCCTCTTCATTCACTTGCAGAGAGATATCGATACATAGGTTTTCAGATTTTTACTAGTCAGATATATTCTTGTGCGGTGACTAGGGGGTGTTGAGTCCAATTCACTGAGCAGGGAGTAGGCCTTGTCTATTACTTATTTGGCTTATGGAGCGGTCTCTGAGCTAATTTCAAACCCTTGTTGTATGCATCACCCCACCTCACCTTTCCCGTTAAGCAGCCATAGTGTGTCTTCTAAAGGTGTGACTCTGTTCTGTTTTGTACTTCAGTTCAAGTGTAGCGATTTTGACATTCCCTCTATAAGCGATATCTTAGGATAAGTGTCTTTTTCTGTGTGACTTATTTCACTTAGAATCATCGTCGCTAAATCCACTCATCATGCTGCTAACTAGCCTTATGACATTGATTTCATGGCTGAGTGATATTCCATTGGGCCAAGTAGCACCATTTCTTTATCCATTTTTCTCTTTCCCGCGATATTGAAGGTGTACCGAAGTGGAGGTTCTTGGAAACAGAGCAGCCATAAAGTTTGGGGTTCCTGTGTCTTGTTGATTTTTAGTTTTCCCAATTTATACGCCCATGAGTGGAAGTGCCCTATGCTCTCTAAGCTGTGTTTATTACTTGTTTCAGGACACACCGTACACTTCTTCAGAGTGCCTGTTGGCAAATTACATCCCGCCCATCAGCGTAGCAAGGCTCCCATGTCTCCATGGCCTGTCCTGCTTTTCTGGTTTTTACACTTTTTTCAGCATGGCCCTTTTGACCGAGGGCAAGCGAGACTTCTTTGTAGCGCTGATTTGCCCTTCCGGCTTGCTTGGTTGGCCAAAAAGGGCGTATGCGTTTTTTCCTGAATATATTCAGGAAAAAACGCATACGCCCTTTTTGGCCAAGGGCATTATTGTCAACGTTTTGCCACTTTTCATGTGCTTTAAAGGCGAGTCGAATCTACCTCCTGAAATCTGTTTCCTGCAAATCTGCCTTGCTTTCAAATCCTCTTCGTTGCCTTCCCTCAATATATTTGTGGACGAGAGTTCTCATTTATAACTCTGCACGTTTGTGAATTGCAGTGCCCCTGAGCTCCATTTGTCTACTCGCTTTTTTGGGAGCTGGCCGCAAAAGCGCAGGATTGCTTCAGGCCCTATTCGGCTTCCAGGGGGCCGCCGGAGCCTGTGGTTCTTTCTTCTTCCTGATGGGAAAATGGAGTGACCTGTGCCTGTCCCAACACCTAGGGCTAGTCTCTCGTTGGTTCCCCGTCTTCCCGTTCATCCTCAGGACAAATTGTAACCTGTACGAAACAGGAGGTTAAAGGTGCTGATTCTCCAATTAGGGAGATGGTTAGTCAAGTGGCTGGAATGGCGAACCCGAGCACAAGGAGAGGAGAAATGAGGTGCGTTTTAGAAACCTTTCCCGATCTCACGGCATACCATCTTCTGGGTTTCCCATGCATGTTTTGATGTAGGAAGATGCCCTTGTACCTGGAGATTTGAGACCCATGGGGTGTGTACCCCGCGGTGTTACTTTAAAGTATCTGGGTTTGCTCACTGAACCTCACCAACCCTCTCAGCCCCAAGAGTGTCCAGCCTTATGTCTCATCCAGCTGTGGGTCTAGATATGGTCAATCCAGGTTGCATCAGAGACCCTGAACGGATTTTGTAAGAATTTCTCTTTCACTGTCTTTGTTTTGTGGGTTTTTTAAAGTAATTTATGTTTAGAATGGGGCTTGGCGGCTTTTCCCTGCTGTGTTTATTCCGCTTTACACCCTCTTGATTCACTTGCAGAGAGATATTGATACATAGGTTTTCAGATTCTTACTAGTCAGATATATTCTTGTGCGGTGACTAAGGGGTGTTGAGTCCAGTTCACTGAGCAGGGAGTAGGCCTTGTCTATTACATATTTGGCTTATGGAGCGGTCTCTGAGCTAATTTCAAACCCTTGTTTTATGCATCACCCCACCTCACCTTTCCGGTTAAGCAGCCATAGTGTGTCTTCTAAAGGTGTGCCTCTGTTCTGTTTTGTAATTCAGTTCAAGTGTAGCGATTTTGACATTCCCTCTATAAGTGATACCTTAGGATAAGTGTCTTTTTCTGTGTGACTTATTTCACTTAGAATCATCGTCGCTAAATCCACTCATCATGCTCCTAACTAGCCTTATGACATTGATTTCATGGCTGAGTGATATTCCATTGTGCCAAGTACCACCATTTCTTTATCCATTTTTCTCTTTCCTGGGATATTGAAGGTGGACTGAAGTGGAGGTTCTTGGAAACAGAGCAGCCGTAAAGTTTCGGGTGCCTGTGTCTTGTTGATTTTTAGTTTTCCCAATTTATACGCCCTTGACTGGAAGTGCCCTATGCTCTCTAAGCTGTGTTTATTACTTGTTTCAGGACACACCGTACACTTCTCCAGAGGGCCTGTTGGCAATTTACATCCCGCCCATCAGCGTAGCAAGGCTCCCATGTCTCCATGGCCTGTCCTGCTTTTCTGGTTTTTACACTTTCTTCAGCATGGCCCTTTTGACCGAGGGCAAGCGAGATTTCTTTGTAGCGCTGATTTGCCCTTCCGGCTTGCTTGGTTGGCCAAAAAGGGCATATGCGTTTTTTCCTGAATATATTCAGGAAAAAACGCATATGCCCTTTTTGGCCCAGGGCATCATTGTCAACGTTTTTCCGCTTTTCATGTGCTTTAAAGGCGAGTCGAATCTAGCTCCTGAAATCTGTTTCCTGCAAATCTGCCTTGCTTTCAAATCCTCTTCGTTGCCTTCCCTCAATATATTTGTGGACGAGAGTTATCATTTATAACTCTGCACATTTGTGAATTGCAGTGCCCCTGAGCTCCATTTGTCTACTCGCTTTTTTGGGAGCTGGCCGCAAAAGCGCAGGATTGCTTCAGGCCCTATTTTGGTTCTGGGGGGCAGGCTGAGCCTGTGGTTCATTCTTCTTCCTGATGGGAAAATGGAGTGACCTGTGCCTGTCCCAACACCTAGGGCTAGTCTCTCGTTGGTTCCCCGTCTTCCCGTTCATCCTCAGGACAAATTGCAACCTGTACGAAACAGGAGGTTAAAGGTGCTGATTCTCCAAGTAGGGAGATGGTTAGTCAAGCGGCTGGAATGGCAAACCCGAGCACAAGGAGAGGAGAAATGAGGTGCGTTTTAGAAACCTTTCCCGATCTCACGGCATACCATCTTCTGGGTTTCCCATGCATGTTTTGATGTAGGAAGATGCCCTTGTACCTGGAGATTTGAGACCCATGGGGTGTGTACCCCGCGGTGTTACTTTAAAGTATCTGGGTTTGGTCACCCAACCTCACCAATCCTCTCAGCCCCAAGTGTGTCCAGCCTTATGTCTCATCCAGCTGTGGGTCTAGATATGGTCAATCCAAGTTGCATCAGAGACCCTGAACGGATTTTGTAAGAATTTCTCTTTCACTGTCTTTGTCTTGTGGGTTTTTTCAAGTAATTTATGTTTAAAATGGGGCTTGGCTGCTTTTCCCTGCTGTGTTTATTCCGCTTTACACCCTATTGATTCACTTGCAGAGAGATATCGATACATAGGTTTTCAGATTCTTACTACTCAGATATATTCTTGTGCGGTGACTAGGGAGTGTTGAGTCTAGTTCACTGAGCAGGGAGTAGGCCTTGTCTATTACATATTTGGCTTATGGAGTGGTCTCTGAGCTAAGTTCAAACCCTTGTTTTATGCATCACCCCACCTCACCTTTCCCGTTAAGCAGCCATAGTGTGTCTTCTAAAGGTGTGACTCTGTTCTGTTTTGTAATTCAGTTCAAGTGTAGCGATTTTGACATTCCCTCTATAAGCGATATCTTAAGATAAGTGTCTTTTTCTGTGTGACTTATTTCACTTAGAATCATCGTCACTAAATCCACTCATCATGCTGCTAACTAGCCTTATGACATTGATTTCATGGCTGAGTGATATTTCATTGGGCCAAGTTCCACCATTTCTTTATCCATTTTTCTCTTTCTGGGATATTGAAGGTGTACCGAAGTGGAGGTTCTTAGAAACAGAGCAGCCGTAAAGGTTGGGGTGCCTGTGTCTTGTTGATTTTTATTTTTCCCAATTTATACGCCCATGAGTGGAAGTGCCCTATGCTCTCTAAGCTGTGTTTATTACTTGTTTCAGGACACACCGTACCCTTCTCCAGAGTGGCTGTTGGCAATTTACAACCTGCCCATCAGCGTAGCAAGGCTCCCATGTCTCCATGGCCTGTCCTGCTTTTCTGGTTTTTACAGTTTGTTCAGCATGGCCCTTTTGACCGAGGGCAAGCGAGAGTAGTTTGTAGCACTGATTTGCCCTTCCGGCTTGCTTGGTAGGCCAAAAAGGGCGTATGCCTTTTTTCTTGAATATATTCAGGAAAAAAGGCATACGCCCTTTTTGGCCAAGGGCATCATTGTCAACGTTTTGCCACTTTTCATGTGCTTTAAAGGCGAGTCGAATCTACCTCCTGAAATCTGTTTCCTGCAAATCTGCCTTGCTTTCAAATCCTCTTCGTTGCCTTCCCTCAATATATTTGTGGACGAGAGTTATCATTGATAACTCTGCACGTTTGTGAATTGCAGTGCCCCTGAGCTCCATTTGTCTACTCGCTTTTTTCGGAGCTGGCCGCAAAAGCGCAGGATTGCTTCAGGCCCTTTTTTGGTTCTGGGGGGCAGGCTGAGCCTGTGGTTCATTCTTCTTCCTGATGGGAAAATGGAGTGACCTGTGCCTGTCCCAACACCTAGGGCTAGTCTCTCGTTGGTTCCCCGTCTTCCCGTTCATCCTCAGGACAAATTGCAACCTGTACGAAACAGGAGGTTAAAGGTGCTGATTCTCCAATTAGGGAGATGGTTAGTCAAGTGGCTGGAATGGCGAACCCGAGCACAAGGAGAGGAGAAATGAGGTGCGTTTTAGAAACCTTTCCCGATCTCACGGCATACCATCTTCTGGGTTTCCCATGCATGTTTTGATGTAGGAAGATGCCCTTGTACCTGGAGATTTGAGACCCATGGGGTGTGTACCCCGCGGTGTTACTTTAAAGTATCTGGGTTTGCTCACTGAACCTCACCAACCCTCTCAGCCCCAAGAGTGTCCAGCCTTATGTCTCATCCAGCTGTGGGTCTAGATATGGTCAATCCAGGTTGCATCAGAGACCCTGAACGGATTTTGTAAGAATTTCTCTTTCACTGTCTTTGTTTTGTGGGTTTTTTAAAGTAATTTATGTTTAGAATGGGGCTTGGCGGCTTTTCCCTGCTGTGTTTATTCCGCTTTACACCCTCTTGATTCACTTGCAGAGAGATATTGATACATAGGTTTTCAGATTCTTACTAGTCAGATATATTCTTGTGCGGTGACTAGGGGGTGTTGAGTCCAGTTCACTGAGCAGGGAGTAGGCTTTGTCTATTACATATTTGGCTTATGGAGCGGTCTCTGAGCTAATTTCAAACCCTTGTTTTATGCATCACCCCACCTCACCTTTCCGGTTAAGCAGCCATAGTGTGTCTTCTAAAGGTGTGCCTCTGTTCTGTTTTGTAATTCAGTTCAAGTGTAGCGATTTTGACATTCCCTCTATAAGTGATACCTTAGGATAAGTGTCTTTTTCTGTGTGACTTATTTCACTTAGAATCATCGTCGCTAAATCCACTCATCATGCTCCTAACTAGCCTTATGACATTGATTTCATGGCTGAGTGATATTCCATTGTGCCAAGTACCACCATTTCTTTATCCATTTTTCTCTTTCCTGGGATATTGAAGGTGTACCGAAGTGGAGGTTCTTGGCAACAGAGCAGCCGTAAACTTTAGGGTGCCTGTGTCTTGTTGATTTTTAGTTTTCCCAATTTATACGCCCATGAGTGGAATTGCCCTATGCTCTCTACGCTGTGTTTATTACTTGTTTCAGGACACACCGTACTCTTCTCCAGAGTGCCTGTTGGCAATTTACATCCCGCCCATCAGCGTAGCAAGGCTCCCATGTCTCCATGGCCTGTCCTGCTTTTCTGGTTTTTACAGTTTGTTCAGCATGGCCCTTTTGACCGAGGGCAAGCGAGACTTCTTTGTAGCGCTGATTTGCCCTTCCGGCTTGCTTGGTTGGCCAAAAAGGGCGTATGCGTTTTTTCCTGAATATATTCAGGAAAAAACGCATACGCCCTTTTTGGCCAAGGGCATCATTGTCAACGTTTTGTCACTTTTCATGTGCTTTAAAGGCGAGTCGAATCTACCTCCTGAAATCTGTTTCCTGCAAATCTGCCTTGCTTTCAAATCCTCTTCGTTGCCTTCCCTCAATATATTTGTGGACGAGAGATCTCATTTATAACTCTGCACGTTTGTGAATTGCAGTGCCCCTGAGCTCCATTTGTCTCCTCGCTTTTTTGGGAGCTGGCCGCAAAAGCGCAGGATTGCTTCAGGCCCTATTTTGGTTTTGGGGGTCAGGCTGAGCCTGTGGTTCATTCTTCTTCCTGATGGGAAAATGGAGTGACCTGTGCCTGTCCCAACACCTAGGGCTAGTCTCTCGTTGGTTCCCCGTCTTCCCGTTCATCCTCAGGACAAACTGCAACCTGTACGAAACAGGAGGTTAAAGGTGCTGATTCTCCAAGTAGGGAGATGGTTAGTCAAGCGGCTGGAATGGCGAACCCGAGCACAAGGAGAGGAGAAATGAGGTGCGTTTAGAAACTTTTCCCGATCTCATGGCATACCATCTTCTGGGTTTCCCATGCATGTTTTGATGTAGGAAGATGCCCTTGTACCTGGAGATTTGAGACCCATGGGGTGGGTACACCGCAGTATTACTTTAAAGTATCTGCATTTGCTCACCCACCTCACCAATCCTCTCAGCCGCAAGAGTGTGCAGCCTTATGTCTCATCCAGCTGTGGGTCTAGATATGGGCAATCCAGGTTGCATCAGAGACCCTGAACGGATTTTGGAAGAATTTCTCTCTCTTTCACTGTCTTTGTTTTGTGGGTTTTTTAAAGAAATTTATGTTTAGAATCGGGCTTGGCTGCTTTTCCCTGCTGTGTTGATGCCGCTTTACACCCTCTTGATTCACTTGCAGAGAGATATCGATACACAGGTTTTCAGATTCTTACTAGTCAGATATATTCTTGTGTGGTGACTAGGGTGTGTTGAGTCCAGTTCACTGAGCAGGGAGTAGGCCTTGTCTATTACATATTTGGCTTATGGAGCGGTCTCTGAGCTAATTTCAAACCCTTGTTTTATGCATCACCCCACCTCACCTTTCCCGTTAAGCAGCCATAGTGTGTCTTCTAAAGGTGTGACTCTGTTCTGTTTTGTAATTCAGTTCAAGTGTAGCGATTTTGACATTCCCTCTATAAGCGATATCTTAGGATAAGTGTCTTTTTCTGTGTGACTTATTTCACTTAGAATCATCGTCGCTAAATCCACTCATCATGCTGCTAACTAGCCTTATGACATTGATTTCATGGCTGAGTGACATTACATTGTGCCAAGTACCACCATTTGTTTATCCATTTTTCTCTTTCTGGGATATTGAAGGTGTACCGAAGTGGAGGTTCTTGGAAACAGAGCAGCTGTAAAGTTTGGGGTGCCTGTGTCTTGTTGATTTTTAGTTTTCCCAATTTATACGCCCATGAGTGGAAGTGCCCTATGCTCTCTAAGCTGTGTTTATTACTTGTTTCAGGACACACCGTACACTTCTCCAGAGTGCCTGTTGGCAATTTACATCCCGCCCATCAGCGTAGCAAGGCTCGCATGTCTCCATGGCCTGTCCTGCTTTTCTGGTTTTTACACTTTTTTCAGCATGGCCCTTTTGACCGAGGGCAAGCGAGTCTTCTTTGTAGCGCTGATTTGCCCTTCCGGCTTGCTTGGTTGGCCAAAAAGGGCATATGCCTTTTTTCCTGAATATATTCAGGAAAAAACGCATACGCCCTTTTTGGCCAAGGGCATCATTGTCACCGTTTTGCCGCTTTTCATGTGCTTTACAGGCGAGTCGAATCTACCTCCTGAAATCTGTTTCCTGCAAATCTGCCTTGCTTTCAAATCCTCTTCGTTGCCTTCCCTCAATATATTTTTGGACGAGAGTTCTCATTTATAACTCTGCACGTTTGTGAATTGCAGTGCCCCTGAGCTCCATTTGTCTCCTCGCTTTTTTGGGAGCTGGCCGCAAAAGCGCAGGATTGCTTCAGGCCCTATTTTGGTTCTGGGGGGCAGGCTGAGCCTGTGGTTCATTCTTCTTCCTGATGGGAAAATGGAGTAACCTGTGCCTGTCCCAACACCTAGGGCTAGTCTCTCGTTGTTTCCCCGTCTTCCCCTTCATCCTCAGGACAAATTGCAACCTGGACGAAAGAGGAGGTTAAAGGTGCTGATTCTCCAATTAGGGAGATGGTTAGTCAAGTGGCTGGAATGGCGAACCCGAGCACAAGGAGAGGAGAAATGAGGTGCGTTTTAGAAACCTTTCCCGATCTCACGGCATACCATCTTCTGGGTTTCACATGCATGTTTGGATGTAGGAAGATGCCCTTGTACCTGGAGATTTGAGACCCATGGTGTGGGTACCCCGCGGTATTACTTTAAAGTATCTGCGTTTGCTCACCCAACCTCACCAATCCTCTCAGCCCCAAGAGTGTCCAGCCTTATGTCTCATCCAGCTGTGGGTCTAGATATGGTCAATCCAGGTTGCATCAGAGACCCTGAACGGATTTTGTAAGAATTTCTCTCTCTTTCATTGTCTTTGCTTTGTGGGTTTTTTAAAGTAATGTATGTTTAGAATGGGGTTTGGCTGCTTTTCCCTGCTGCATTTATGCCGCTTTACACCCTCTTGATTCACTTGCAGAGAGATATCAATACACAGGTTTTCAGATTCATACTAATCAGATATATTCTTGTGCGGTGACTAGGGGGTGTTGAGTCCAGTTCACTGAGCAGGGAGTAGGCCTTGTCTATTACATATTTGGCTTATGGAGCGGTCTCTGAGCTAATTTCAAACCCTTGTTTTATGCATCACCCTACCTCACCTTTCCCGTTAAGCAGCCATAGTGTGTCTTCTAAAGGTGTGCCTCTGTTCTGTTTTGTAATTCAGTTCAAGTGTAGCAATTTTGACATTCCCTCTATAAGCGATATCTTAGGATAAGTGCCTTTTTCTGTGTGACTTATTTCACTTAGAATCATCGTACCTAAATCCACTCATCATGCTGCTAACTAGCCTTATGACATTGATTTCATGGCTGAGTGATATTCCATTGTGCCAAGTACCACCATTTGTTTATCCATTTTTCTCTTTCCTGGGATATTGAAGGTGTACCGAAGCGGAGGTTCTTGGCAACAGAACAGCCGTAAAGTTTGGGGTGCCTGTGTCTTGTTGATTTTTAGTTTTCCCAATTTATACGCCCATGAGTGGAAGTGCCCTATGCTCTCTACGCTGTGTTTATTACTTGTTTCAGGACACACCGTACACTTCTCCAGAGTGCCTGTTGGCAATTTACATTCCGCACATCAGCGTAGCAAGGCTCCCATGTCTCCATGGCCTGTCCTGCTTTTCTTGTTTTTACACTTTGTTCAGCATGGCCCTTTTGACCGAGGGCAAGCGAGACTTCTTTGTAGCGCTGATTTGCCCTTCCGGCTTGCTTGGTTGGCCAAAAAGGGCGTATGCGTTTTTTCCTGAATATATTCAGGAAAAAACGCATACGCCCTTTTTGGCCAAGGGCCTCATTGTCAACGTTTTGCCGCTTTTCATGTGCTTTAAAGGCGAGTCGAATCTACCTCCTGAAATCTGTTTCCTGCAAATCTGCCTTGCTTTCAAATCCTCTTCGTTGCCTTCCCTCAATATATTTGTGGACGAGAGTTCTCATTTATAACTCTGCACGTTTGTGAATTGCAGTGCCCCTGAGCTCCATTTGTCTCCTCGCTTTTTTGGGAGCTGGCCGCAAAAGCGCAGGATTGCTTCAGGCCCTATTTTGGTTCTGGGGGGCAGGCTGAGCCTGTGGTTCATTCTTCTTCCTGATGGGAAAATGGAGTGACCTGTGCCTGTCCCAACACCTAGGGCTAGTCTCTCGTTGGTTGCCTGTCTTCCCGTTCATCCTCAGGAAAATTGCAAACTGTACGATACAGGAGTTTAAAGATGCTGATTCTCCAAGTAGGGAGATGGTGAATCAAGCGGCTGGAATGGGGAACCCGAGCAAAAGGAGAGGAGAAATGAGGTGCGTTTTAGAAACCTTTCCCGATCTCACGGCATACCATCTTCTGGGTTTCACATGCATTTTTGGATGTAGGAAGATGCCCTTGTACCTGGAGATTTGAGACCCATGGGGTGGGTACCCCGCGGTATTACTTTAAAGTATCTGCGTTTGCTCACCCAACCTCACCAATCCTCTCAGCCCCAAGAGTGTCCAGCCTTATGTCTCATCCAGCTGTGGGTCTAGATATGGTCAATCCAGGTTGCATCAGAGACCCTGAACGGATTTTGTAAGAATTTCTCTCTCTTTCACTGTCTTTGCTTTGTGGGGTGTTTAAAGTAATGTATGTTTAGAATGGGGTTTGGCTGCTTTTCCCTGCTGCGTTTATGCCGCTTTACACCCTCTTGATTCACTGGCAGAGAGATATCAATAAACAGGTTTTCAGATTCATACTAGTCAGATATATTCTTGTGCGGTGACTAGGGGGTGTTGAGTCCAGTTCACTGAGCAGGGAGTAGGCCTTGTCTATTACATATTTGGCTTATGGAGCGGTCTCTGAGCTAATTTCAAACCCTTGTTTTATGCATCACCCCACCTCACCTTTCCGGTTAAGCAGCCATAGTGTGTCTTCTAAAGGTGAGCCTCTGTTCTGTTTTGTAATTCAGTTCAAGTTTAGCGATTTTGACATTCCCTCTATAAGCGATATCTTAGGATAAGTGCCTTTTTCTGTGTGACTTATTTCACTTAGAATCATCGTACCTAAATCCACTCATCATGCTGCTAACTAGCCTTATGACATTGATTTCATGGCTGAGTGATATTCCATTGTGCCAAGTACCACCATTTCTTTATCCATTTTTCTCTTTCCTGGGATATTGAAGGTGTACCGAAGCGGAGGTTCTTGGCAACAGAGCAGCCGTAAAGTTTGGGGTGCCTGTGTCTTGTTGATTTTTAGTTTTCCCAATTTATACGCCCATGAGTGGAAGTGCCCTATGCTCTCTACACTGTGTTTATTACTTGTTTCAGGACACACCGTACTCTTCTCCAGAGTGCCTGTTGGCAATTTACATCCCGCCCATCAGCGTAGCAAGGCTCCCATGTCTCCATGGCCTGTCCTGCTTTTCTTGTTTTTACACTTTTTTCAGCATGGCCCTTTTGACCGAGGGCAATCGAGACTTCTTTGTAGCGCTGATTTGCCCTTCCGGCTTGCTTGGTTGGCCAAAAAGGGCGTATGCGTTTTTTCCTGAATATATTCAGGAAAAAACGCATACGCCCTTTTTGGCCAAGGGCATCATTGTCAACGTTTTGCCGCTTTTCATGTGCTTTAAGGTCGAGTAGATTCTACCTCCTGAAATCTGTTTCCTGCAAATCTGCCTTGCTTTCAAATCCTCTTCGTTGCCTTCCCTCAATATATTTGTGGACGAGAGTTCTCATTTATAACTCTGCACGTTTGTGAATTGCAGTGCCCCTGAGCTCCATTTGTCTCCTCGCTTTTTTGGGAGCTGGCCGCAAAAGCGCAGGATTGCTTCAGGCCCTATTTTGGTTCTGGGGGGCAGGCTGAGCCTGTGGTTCATTCTTCTTCCTGATGGGAAAATGGAGTGACCTACGCCTGTCCCAACACCTAGGGCTCGTCTCTCGTTGGTTCCGCGTCTTCCCGTTCATCCTCAGGACAAATTGCAACCTGTACAATCAGGAGGTTAAAGGTGCTGATTCTCCAAGTAGGGAGATGGTTGGTCAAGCAGCTGGAATGGCGTACCCGAGCACAAGGAGAGGAGAAATGAGGTGCGTTTTAGAAACCTTTCCCGATCTCATGGCATACCATCTTCTGGGTTTCCAATGCATGTTTTGATGTAGGAAGATGCCCTTGTACCTGGAGATTTGAGACCCATGGGTGTGTTCCCCGCAGTTTTACTTTAATGTATCTGCGTTTGCTCACCCAACCTCACCAATCCTCTCAGCCCCAAGAGTGTCCATCCTTATGTCTCATCCAGCTGTGGGTCTAGATATGGTCAATCCAGGTTGCATCAGAGACCCTGAACGGATTTTGTAAGAATTTCTCTCTCTTTCACTGTCTTTGTTTTGTGGGTTTTTAAAGTAATTTATGTTTAGAATGGGGTTTGGCTGCTTTTCCCTGCTGTGTTGATGCCGCTTTACACCCTCTTGATTCACTTGCAGAGAGATATCGATACATAGGTTTTCAGATTCATACTAGTCAGATATATTCTTGTGCGGTGACTAGGGGGTGTTGAGTCCAGTTCACTGAGCAGGGAGTAGGCCTTGTCTATTACATATTTGGCTTATGGAGCGGTGTCTGAGCTAATTTCAAACCCTTGTTTTATGCATCACCCCACCTCACCTTTCCCGTTAAGCAGCCATAGTGTGTCTTCTAAAGGTGTGACTCTGTTCTGTTTGTAATTCAGTTCAAGTGTAGCGATTTTGACATTCCCTCTATAAGCGATATCTTAGGATAAGTGCCTTTTTCTGTGTGACTTATTTCACTTAGAATCATCGTACCTAAATCCACTCATCATGCTGCTAACTAGCCTTATGACATTGATTTCATGGCTGAGTGATATTGCATTGTGCCAAGTACCACCATTTCTTTATCCATTTTTCTCTTTCCTGGGATATTGAAGGTGTACCGAAGCGGAGGTTCTTGGAAACAGAGCAGCCGTAAACTTTAGGGTGCCTGTGTCTTGTTGATTTTTAGTTTTCCCAATTTATACGCCCATGAGTGGAAGTGCCCTATGCTCTCTACGCTGTGTTTATTACTTGTTTCAGGACACACCGTACTCTTCTCCAGAGTGCCTGTTGGCAATTTACATCCCGCCCATCAGCGTAGCAAGGCTCCCATGTCTCCATGGCCTGTCCTGCTTTTCTGGTTTTTACACTTTGTTCAGCATGGCCCTTTTGACCGAGGGCAAGCGAGACTTCTTTGTAGCGCTGATTTGCCCTTCCGGCTTGCTTGGTTGGCCAAAAAGGGCGTATGCGTTTTTTCCTGAATATATTCAGGAAAAAACGCATACGCCCTTTTTGGCCAAGGGCCTCATTGTCAACGTTTTGCCGCTTTTCATGTGCTTTAAAGGCGAGTCGAATCTACCTCCTGAAATCTGTTTCCTGCAAATCTGCCTTGCTTTCAAATCCTCTTCGTTGCCTTCCCTCAATATATTTGTGGACGAGAGTTCTCATTTATAACTCTGCACGTTTGTGAATTGCAGTGCCCCTGAGCTCCATTTGTCTCCTCGCTTTTTTGGGAGCTGGCCGCAAAAGCGCAGGATTGCTTCAGGCCCTATTTTAGTTCTGCGGGGCAGGCTGAGCCTGTGGTTCATTCTTCTTCCTGATGGGAAAATGGAGTGACCTGTGCCTGTCCCAACACCTAGGGCTAGTCTCTCGTTGGTTGCCTGTCTTCCCGTTCATCCTCAGGAAAATTGCAACCTGTACGATACAGGAGTTTAAAGATGCTGATTCTCCAAGTAGGGAGATGGTGAATCAAGCGGCTGGAATGGGGAACCCGAGCAAAAGGAGAGGAGAAATGAGGTGCGTTTTAGAAACCTTTCCCGATCTCACGGCATACCATCTTCTGGGTTTCACATGCATTTTTGGATGTAGGAAGATGCCCTTGTACCTGGAGATTTGAGACCCATGGGGTGGGTACCCCGCGGTATTACTTTAAAGTATCTGCGTTTGCTCACCCAACCTCACCAATCCTCTCAGCCCCAAGAGTGTCCAGCCTTATGTCTCATCCAGCTGTGGGTCTAGATATGGTCAATCCAGGTTGCATCAGAGACCCTGAACGGATTTTGTAAGAATTTCTCTCTCTTTCACTGTCTTTGCTTTGTGGGGTGTTTAAAGTAATGTATGTTTAGAATGGGGTTTGGCTGCTTTTCCCTGCTGCGTTTATGCCGCTTTACACCCTCTTGATTCACTGGCAGAGAGATATCAATAAACAGGTTTTCAGATTCATACTAGTCAGATATATTCTTGTGCGGTGACTAGGGGGTGTTGAGTCCAGTTCACTGAGCAGGGAGTAGGCCTTGTCTATTACATATTTGGCTTATGGAGCGGTCTCTGAGCTAATTTCAAACCCTTGTTTTATGCATCACCCCACCTCACCTTTCCGGTTAAGCAGCCATAGTGTGTCTTCTAAAGGTGAGGCTCTGTTCTGTTTTGTAATTCAGTTCAAATTTAGCGATTTTGACATTCCCTCTATAAGCGATATCTTAGGATAAGTGCCTTTTTCTGTGTGACTTATTTCACTTAGAATCATCGTACCTAAATCCACTCATCATGCTGCTAACTAGCCTTATGACATTGATTTCATGGCTGAGTGATATTCCATTGTGCCAAGTACCACCATTTCTTTATCCATTTTTCTCTTTCCTGGGATATTGAAGGTGTACCGAAGCGGAGGTTCTTGGCAACAGAGCAGCCGTAAAGTTTGGGGTGCCTGTGTCTTGTTGATTTTTAGTTTTCCCAATTTATACGCCCATGAGTGGAAGTGCCCTATGCTCTCTACACTGTGTTTATTACTTGTTTCAGGACACACCGTACTCTTCTCCAGAGTGCCTGTTGGCAATTTACATCCCGCCCATCAGCGTAGCAAGGCTCCCATGTCTCCATGGCCTGTCCTGCTTTTCTTGTTTTTACACTTTGTTCAGCATGGCCCTTTTGACCGAGGGCAAGCGAGACTTCTTTGTAGCGCTGATTTGCCCTTCCGGCTTGCTTGGTTGGCCAAAAAGGGCGTATGCGTTTTTTCCTGAATATATTCAGGAAAAAACGCATACGCCCTTTTTGGCCAAGGGCATCATTGTCAACGTTTTGCCGCTTTTCATGTGCTTTAAAGTCGAGTAGATTCTACCTCCTGAAATCTGTTTCCTGCAAATCTGCCTTGCTTTCAAATCCTCTTCGTTGCCTTCCCTCAATATATTTGTGGACGAGAGTTCTCATTTATAACTCTGCACGTTTGTGAATTGCAGTGCCCCTGAGCTCCATTTGTCTCCTCGCTTTTTTGGGAGCTGGCCGCAAAAGCGCAGGATTGCTTCAGGCCCTATTTTGGTTCTGGGGGGCAGGCTGAGCCTGTGGTTCATTCTTCTTCCTGATGGGAAAATGGAGTGACCTACGCCTGTCCCAACACCTAGGGCTCGTCTCTCGTTGGTTCCGCGTCTTCCCGTTCATCCTCAGGACAAATTGCAACCTGTACAATCAGGAGGTTAAAGGTGCTGATTCTCCAAGTAGGGAGATGGTTGGTCAAGCAGCTGGAATGGCGTACCCGAGCACAAGGAGAGGAGAAATGAGGTGCGTTTTAGAAACCTTTCCCGATCTCATGGCATACCATCTTCTGGGTTTCCAATGCATGTTTTGATGTAGGAAGATGCCCTTGTACCTGGAGATTTGAGACCCATGGGTGTGTTCCCCGCAGTTTTACTTTAATGTATCTGCGTTTGCTCACCCAACCTCACCAATCCTCTCAGCCCCAAGAGTGTCCATCCTTATGTCTCATCCAGCTGTGGGTCTAGATATGGTCAATCCAGGTTGCATCAGAGACCCTGAACGGATTTTGTAAGAATTTCTCTCTCTTTCACTGTCTTTGTTTTGTGGGTTTTTAAAGTAATTTATGTTTAGAATGGGGTTTGGCTGCTTTTCCCTGCTGTGTTGATGCCGCTTTACACCCTCTTGATTCACTTGCAGAGAGATATCGATACATAGGTTTTCAGATTCATACTAGTCAGATATATTCTTGTGCGGTGACTAGGGGGTGTTGAGTCCAGTTCACTGAGCAGGGAGTAGGCCTTGTCTATTACATATTTGGCTTATGGAGCGGTGTCTGAGCTAATTCCAAACCCTTGTTTTATGCATCACCCCACCTCACCTTTCCCGTTAAGCAGCCATAGTGTGTCTTCTAAAGGTGTGACTCTGTTCTGTTTTGTAATTCAGTTCAAGTGTAGCGATTTTGACATTCCCTCTATAAGCGATATCTTAGGATAAGTGTCTTTTTCTGTGTGACTTATTTCACTTAGAGTCATCGTACCTAAATCCACTCATCATGCTGCTAACTAGCCTTATGACATTGATTTCATGGCTGAGTGATATTGCATTGTGCCAAGTACCACCATTTCTTTATCCATTTTTCTCTTTCCTGGGATATTGAAGGTGTACCGAAGCGGAGGTTCTTGGAAACAGAGCAGCCGTAAACTTTAGGGTGCCTGTGTCTTGTTGATTTTTAGTTTTCCCAATTTATACGCCCATGAGTGGAAGTGCCCTATGCTCTCTACGCTGTGTTTATTACTTGTTTCAGGACACACCGTACTCTTCTCCAGAGTGCCTGTTGGCAATTTACATCCCGCCCATCAGCGTAGCAAGGCTCCCATGTCTCCATGGCCTGTCCTGCTTTTCTGGTTTTTACACTTTGTTCAGCATGGCCCTTTTGACCGAGGGCAAGCGAGACTTCTTTGTAGCGCTGATTTGCCCTTCCGGCTTGCTTGGTTGGCCAAAAAGGGCGTATGCGTTTTTTCCTGAATATATTCAGGAAAAAACGCATACGCCCTTTTTGGCCAAGGGCCTCATTGTCAACGTTTTGCCGCTTTTCATGTGCTTTAAAGGCGAGTCGAATCTACCTCCTGAAATCTGTTTCCTGCAAATCTGCCTTGCTTTCAAATCCTCTTCGTTGCCTTCCCTCAATATATTTGTGGACGAGAGTTCTCATTTATAACTCTGCACGTTTGTGAATTGCAGTGCCCCTGAGCTCCATTTGTCTCCTCGCTTTTTTGGGAGCTGGCCGCAAAAGCGCAGGATTGCTTCAGGCCCTATTTTAGTTCTGCGGGGCAGGCTGAGCCTGTGGTTCATTCTTCTTCCTGATGGGAAAATGGAGTGACCTGTGCCTGTCCCAACACCTAGGGCTAGTCTCTCGTTGGTTGCCTGTCTTCCCGTTCATCCTCAGGAAAATTGCAACCTGTACGATACAGGAGTTTAAAGATGCTGATTCTCCAAGTAGGGAGATGGTGAATCAAGCGGCTGGAATGGGGAACCCGAGCAAAAGGAGAGGAGAAATGAGGTGCGTTTTAGAAACCTTTCCCGATCTCACGGCATACCATCTTCTGGGTTTCACATGCATTTTTGGATGTAGGAAGATGCCCTTGTACCTGGAGATTTGAGACCCATGGGGTGGGTACCCCGCGGTATTACTTTAAAGTATCTGCGTTTGCTCACCCAACCTCACCAATCCTCTCAGCCCCAAGAGTGTCCAGCCTTATGTCTCATCCAGCTGTGGGTCTAGATATGGTCAATCCAGGTTGCATCAGAGACCCTGAACGGATTTTGTAAGAATTTCTCTCTCTTTCACTGTCTTTGCTTTGTGGGGTGTTTAAAGTAATGTATGTTTAGAATGGGGTTTGGCTGCTTTTCCCTGCTGCGTTTATGCCGCTTTACACCCTCTTGATTCACTGGCAGAGAGATATCAATAAACAGGTTTTCAGATTCATACTAGTCAGATATATTCTTGTGCGGTGACTAGGGGGTGTTGAGTCCAGTTCACTGAGCAGGGAGTAGGCCTTGTCTATTACATATTTGGCTTATGGAGCGGTCTCTGAGCTAATTTCAAACCCTTGTTTTATGCATCACCCCACCTCACCTTTCCGGTTAAGCAGCCATAGTGTGTCTTCTAAAGGTGAGGCTCTGTTCTGTTTTGTAATTCAGTTCAAATTTAGCGATTTTGACATTCCCTCTATAAGCGATATCTTAGGATAAGTGCCTTTTTCTGTGTGACTTATTTCACTTAGAATCATCGTACCTAAATCCACTCATCATGCTGCTAACTAGCCTTATGACATTGATTTCATGGCTGAGTGATATTCCATTGTGCCAAGTACCACCATTTCTTTATCCATTTTTCTCTTTCCTGGGATATTGAAGGTGTACCGAAGCGGAGGTTCTTGGCAACAGAGCAGCCGTAAAGTTTGGGGTGCCTGTGTCTTGTTGATTTTTAGTTTTCCCAATTTATACGCCCATGAGTGGAAGTGCCCTATGCTCTCTACACTGTGTTTATTACTTGTTTCAGGACACACCGTACTCTTCTCCAGAGTGCCTGTTGGCAATTTACATCCCGCCCATCAGCGTAGCAAGGCTCCCATGTCTCCATGGCCTGTCCTGCTTTTCTTGTTTTTACACTTTGTTCAGCATGGCCCTTTTGACCGAGGGCAAGCGAGACTTCTTTGTAGCGCTGATTTGCCCTTCCGGCTTGCTTGGTTGGCCAAAAAGGGCGTATGCGTTTTTTCCTGAATATATTCAGGAAAAAACGCATACGCCCTTTTTGGCCAAGGGCATCATTGTCAACGTTTTGCCGCTTTTCATGTGCTTTAAAGTCGAGTAGATTCTACCTCCTGAAATCTGTTTCCTGCAAATCTGCCTTGCTTTCAAATCCTCTTCGTTGCCTTCCCTCAATATATTTGTGGACGAGAGTTCTCATTTATAACTCTGCACGTTTGTGAATTGCAGTGCCCCTGAGCTCCATTTGTCTCCTCGCTTTTTTGGGAGCTGGCCGCAAAAGCGCAGGATTGCTTCAGGCCCTATTTTGGTTCTGGGGGGCAGGCTGAGCCTGTGGTTCATTCTTCTTCCTGATGGGAAAATGGAGTGACCTACGCCTGTCCCAACACCTAGGGCTCGTCTCTCGTTGGTTCCGCGTCTTCCCGTTCATCCTCAGGACAAATTGCAACCTGTACAATCAGGAGGTTAAAGGTGCTGATTCTCCAAGTAGGGAGATGGTTGGTCAAGCAGCTGGAATGGCGTACCGGAGCACAAGGAGAGGAGAAATGAGGTGAGTTTTAGAAACCTTTCCCGATCTCATGGCATACCATCTTCTGGGTTTCCAATGCATGTTTTGATGTAGGAAGATGCCCTTGTACCTGGAGATTTGAGACCCATGGGGTGTGTTCCCCGCAGTTTTACTTTAATGTATCTGCGTTTGCTCACCCAACCTCACCAATCCTCTCAGCCCCAAGAGTGTCCAGCCTTATGTCTCATCCAGCTGTGGGTCTAGATATGGTCAATCCAGGTTGCATCAGAGACCCTGAACGGATTTTGTAAGAATTTCTCTCTCTTTCACTGTCTTTGTTTTGTGGGTTTTTAAAGTAATTTATGTTTAGAATGGGGTTTGGCTGCTTTTCCCTGCTGTGTTGATGCAGCTTTACACCCTCTTGATTCACTTGCAGAGAGATATCGATACATAGGTTTTCAGATTCATACTAGTCAGATATATTCTTCTGCGGTGACTAGGGGGTGTTGAGTCCAGTTCACTGAGCAGGGAGTAGGCCTTGTCTATTACATATTTGGCTTATGGAGCGGTGTCTGAGCTAATTTCAAACCCTTGTTTTATGCATCACCCCACCTCACCTTTCCCGTTAAGCAGCCATAGTGTGTCTTCTAAAGGTGTGACTCCGTTCTGTTTGTAATTCAGTTCAAGTGTAGCGATTTTGACATTCCCTCTATAAGCGATATCTTAGGATAAGTGCCTTTTTCTGTGTGACTTATTTCACTTAGAATCATCGTACCTAAATCCACTCATCATGCTGCTAACTAGCCTTATGACATTGATTTCATGGCTGAGTGATATTGCATTGTGCCAAGTACCACCATTTCTTTATCCATTTTTCTCTTTCCTGGGATATTGAAGGTGTACCGAAGCGGAGGTTCTTGGCAACAGAGCAGCCGTAAAGTTTGGGGTGCCTGTGTCTTGTTGATTTTTAATTTTCCCAATTTATACGCCCAGGAGTGGAAGTGCCCTATGCTCTCTACGCTGTGTTTATTACTTGTTTCAGGACACACCGTACTCTTCTCCAGAGTGCCTGTTGGCAATTTACATCCCGCCCATCAGCGTAGCAAGGCTCCCATGTCTCCATGGCCTGTCCTGCTTTTCTGGTTTTTACAGTTTGTTCAGCATGGCCCTTTTGACCGAGGGCAAGCGAGACTTCTTTGTAGCGCTGATTTGCCCTTCCGGCTTGCTTGGTTGGCCAAAAAGGGCGTATGCGTTTTTTCCTGAATATATTCAGGAAAAAACGCATACGCCCTTTTTGGCCAAGGGCCTCATTGTCAACGTTTTGCCGCTTTTCATGTGCTTTAAAGGCGAGTCGAATCTACCTCTTGAAATCTGTTTCCTGCAAATCTGCCTTGCTTTCAAATCCTCTTCGTTGCCTTCCCTCAATATATTTGTGGACGAGAGTTCTCATTTATAACTCTGCACGTTTGTGAATTGCAGTGCCCCTGAGCTCCATTTGTCTCCTCGCTTTTTTGGGAGCTGGCCGCAAAAGCGCAGGATTGCTTCAGGCCCTATTTTGGTTCTGGGGGGCAGGCTGAGCCTGTGGTTCATTCTTCTTCCTGATGGGAAAATGGAGTGACCTGTGCCTGTCCCAACACCTAGGGCTAGTCTCTCGTTGTTTCCCCGTCTTCCCCTTCATCCTCAGGACAAATTGCAACCTGGACGAAATAGGAGGTTAAAGGTGCTGATTCTCCAATTAGGGAGATGGTTAGTCAAGTGGCTGGAATGGCGAACCCGAGCACAAGGAGAGGAGAAATGAGGTGCGTTTTAGAAACCTTTCCCGATCTCATGGCATACCATCTTCTGGGTTTCCCATGCATGTTTTGATGTAGGAAGATGCCCTTGTACCTGGAGATTTGAGACCCATGGGGTGTGTTCCCCACAGTATTACTTTAAAGTATCTGCGTTTGCTCACCCAACCTCACCAATCCTCTCAGCCCCAAGAGTGTCCAGCCTTATGTCTCATCCAGCTGTGGGTCTAGATATGGTCAATCCAGGTTGCATCAGAGACCCTGAACGGATTTTGTAAGAATTTCTCTCTCTTTCACTGTCTTTGCTTTGTGGCTTTTTTAAAGTAATGTATGTTTAGAATGGGGTTTGGCTGCTTTTCCCTGCTGTGTTTATGCCGCTTTACACCCTCTTGATTCACTTGCAGAGAGATATCGATACATAGGTTTTCAGATTCATACTAGTCAGATATATTCTTGTGCGGTGACTAGGGGGTGTTGAGTCCAGTTCACTGAGCAGGGAGTAGGCCTTGTCTAGTACATATTTGGCTTATGGAGCGGTGTCTGAGCTAATTTCAAACCCTTGTTTTATGCATCACCCCACCTCACCTTTCCAGTTAAGCAGACATAGTGTGTCTTCTAAAGGTGTGACTCTGTTCTGTTTTGTAATTCAGTTCAAGTGTAGCGATTTTGACATTCCCTCTATAAGCGATATCTTAGGATAAGTGCCTTTTTCTGTGTGACTTATTTCACTTAGAATCATCGTACCTAAATCCACTCATCATGCTGCTAACTAGCCTTATGACATTGATTTCATGGCTGAGTGATATTGCATTGTGCCAAGTACCACCATTTCTTTATCCATTTTTCTCTTTCCTGGGATATTGAAGGTGTACCGAAGCGGAGGTTCTTGGCAACAGAGCAGCCGTAAACTTTAGGGTGCCTGTGTCTTGTTGATTTTTAGTTTTCCCAATTTATACGCCCATGAGTGGAAGTGCCCTATGCTCTCTAAGCTGTGTTTATTACTTGTTTCAGGACACACCATACACTTCTCCAGAGTGCCTGTTGGCAATTTACATCCCGCCCATCAGCGTAGCAAGGCTCCCATGTCTCCATGGCCTGTCCTGCTTTTCTGGTTTTTAAACATTCTTCAGCATTGCCCTTTTGACCGAGGGCAAGCGAGACTTCTTTGTAGCGCTGATTTGCCCTTCCGGCTTGCTTGGTTGGCCAAAAAGGGCGTATGCGTTTTTTCCTGAATATATTCAGGAAAAAACGCATACGCCCTTTTTGGCCAAGGGCCTCATTGTCAACGTTTTGCCGCGTTTCATGTGCTTTACAGGCGAGTCGAATCTACATCCTGAAATCTGTTTCCTGAAAATCTGCCTTGCTTTCAAATCCTCTTCGTTGCCTTCCCTCAATATATTTGTGGACGAGAGTTCTCATTGATAACTCTGCACGTTTGTGAATTGCAGTGCCCCTGAGCTCCATTTGTCTCCTCGCTTTTTTGGGAGCTGGCTGCAAAAGCGCAGGATTGCTTCAGGCCCTATTTTGGTTCTGGGGGGCAGGCTGAGCCTGTGGTTCATTCTTCTTCCTGATGGGAAAATGGAGTGACCTGTGCCTGTCCCAACACCTAGGGCTAGTCTCTCGTTGTTTCCCCGTCTTCCCCTTCATCCTCAGGACAAATTGCAACCTGGACGAAATAGGAGGTTAAAGGTGCTGATTCTCCAATTAGGGAGATGGTTAGTCAAGTGGCTGGAATGGCGAACCCGAGCACAAGGAGAGGAGAAATGATGTGCGTTTTAGAAACCTTTCCCGATCTCATGGCATACCATCTTCTGGGTTTCCCATGCATGTTTTGATGTAGGAAGATGCCCTTGTACCTGGAGATTTGAGACCCATGGGGTGTGTTCCCCACAGTATTACTTTAAAGTATCTGCGTTTGCTCACCCAACCTCACCAATCCTCTCAGCCCCAAGAGTGTCCAGCCTTATGTCTCATCCAGCTGTGGGTCTAGATATGGTCAATCCAGGTTGCATCAGAGACCCTGAACGGATTTTGTAAGAATTTCTCTCTCTTTCACTGTCTTTGTTTTGTGGGTTTTTTAAAGTAATTTATGTTTAGAATCGGGCTTGGCTGCTTTTCCCTGCTGTGTTGATGCCGCTTTACACACTCTTGATTCACTTGCAGAGAGATATCGATACATATGTTTTCAGATTCTTACTACTCAGATATATTCTTGTGTGGTGACTAGGGTGTGTTGAGTCCAGTTCACTGAGCAGGGAGTAGGCCTTGTCTATTACATATTTGGCTTATGGAGCGGTCTCTGAGCTAATTTCAAACCCTTGTTTTATGCATCACCCCACCTCACCTTTCCGGTTAAGCAGCCATAGTGTGTCTTCTAAAGGTGTGACTCTGTTCTGTTTTGTAATTCAGTTCAAGTGTAGCGATTTTGACATTCCCTCTATAAGCGATATCTTAGGATAAGTGTCTTTTTCTGTGTGACTTATTTCACTTAGAATCATCGTACCTAAATCCACTCATCATGCTGCTAACTAGCCTTATGACATTGATTTCATGGCTGAGTGATATTCCATTGTGCCAAGTACCACCATTTCTTTATCCACTTTTCTCTTTCCTGGTATATTGAAGGTGTACCGAAGCGGAGGTTCTTGGAAACAGAGCAGCCGTAAACTTTAGGGTGCCTGTGTCTTGTTGATTTTTAGTTTTCCCAATTTATACTCCCATGAGTGGGAGTGCCCTATGCTCTCTAAGCTGTGTTTATTACTTGTTTCAGGACACACCGTACTCTTCTCCAGAGTGCCTGTTGGCAATTTACATCCCGCCCATCAGCGTAGCAAGGCTCCCTTGTCTCCATGGCCTGTCCTGCTTTTCTGGTTTTTACACTTTGTTCAGCATGGCCCTTTTGACCGAGGGCAAGCGAGACTTCTTTGTGTGCTGATTTGCCCTTCCGGCTTGCTTGGTTGGCCAAAAAGGGCGTATGCGTTTTTTCCTGAATATATTCAGGAAAAAACGCATACGCCCTTTTTGGCCAAGGGCATCATTGTCAACGTTTTGCCACTTTTCATGTGCTTTAAAGGCGAGTTGAATCTACCTCCTGAAATCTGTTTCCTGTAAATCTGCCTTGCTTTCAAATCCTCTTCGTTGCCTTCCCTCAATATATTTGTGGACGAGAGTTCTCATTTATAACTCTGCACGTTTGTGAATTGCAGTTCCCCTGAGCTCCATTTGTCTCCTCGCTTTTTTGGGAGCTGGCCGCAAAAGCGCAAGATTGCTTCAGGCCCTATTTTGGTTCTGGGGGGCAGGCTGAGCCTGTGGTTCATTCTTCTTCCTGATGGGAAAATGGAGTGACCTGTGCCTGTCCCAACACCTAGGGCTAGTCTCTCGTTGGTTCCCCGTCTTCCCCTTCATCCTCAGGACAAATTGCAACCTGGACGAAACAGTAGGTTAAAGGTGCTGATTCTCCAAGTAGGGAGATGGTTAGTCAAGGGGCTGGAATGGTGAACCCGAGCACAAGGAGAGGAGAAATGAGGTGCGTTTTAGAAACCTTTCCCGATCTAATGGCATACCATCTTCTGGGTTTCCCATGCATGTTTTGATGTAGGAAGATTCCCTTGTACCTGGAGATTTGAGACCCATGTGGTGGGTACCCCGCGGTATTACTTTAAAGTATCTGCATTTGCTCACCCAACCTCACCAATCCTCTCAGCCCCAAGAGTGTCCAGCCTTATGTCTCATCCAGCTGTGGGTCTAGATATGGTCAATCCAGGTTGCATCAGAGACCCTGAACGGATTTTGTAAGAATTTCTCTCTCTTTCACTGTCTTCGCTTTGTGGGTTTTTTAAAGTAATGTATGTTTAGAATGGGGTTTGGCTGCTTTTCCCTGCTGTGTTTATGCCGCTTTACACCCTCTTGATTCACTTGCAGAGAGATATCGATACATAGGTTTTCAGATTCATACTAGTCAGATATATTCTTGTGCGGTGACTAGGGTGTGTTGAGTCCAGTTCACTGAGCAGGGAGTAGGCCTTGTCTAGTACATATTTGGCTTATGGAGCGGTGTCTGAGCTAATTTCAAACCCTTGTTTTATGCATCACCCCACCTCACCTTTCCAGTTAAGCAGACATAGTGTGTCTTCTAAAGGTGTGACTCTGTTCTGTTTTGTAATTCAGTTCAAGTGTAGCGATTTTGACATTCCCTCTATAAGCGATATCTTAGGATAAGTGCCTTTTTCTGTGTGACTTATTTCACTTAGAATCATTGTACCTAAATCCACTCATCATGCTGCTAACTAGCCTTATGACATTGATTTCATGGCTGAGTGATATTGCACTGTGCCAAGTACCACCATTTCTTTATCCATTTTTCTCTTTCCTGGTATATTGAAGGTGTACCGAAACGGAGGTTCTTGGCAACAGAGCAGCCGTAAACTTTAGGGTGCCTGTGTCTTGTTGATTTTTAGTTTTCCCAATTTATACGCCCATGAGTGGAAGTGCCCTATGCTCTCTACGCTGTGTTTATTACTTGTTTCAGGACACACCGTACTCTTCTCCAGAGTGCCTGTTGGCAATTTACATCCCGCCCATCAGCGTAGCAAGGCTCCCATGTCTCCATGGCCTGTCCTGCTTTTCTGGTTTTTACAGTTTGTTCAGCATGGCCCTTTTGACCGAGGGCAAGCGAGACTTCTTTGTAGCGCTGATTTCCCCTTCCGGCTTGCTTGGTTGGCCAAAAAGGGCGTATGCGTTTTTTCCTGAATATATTCAGGAAAAAACGCATACGCCCTTTTTGGCCAAGGGCATCATTGTCAACGTTTTGTCACTTTTCATGTGCTTTAAAGGCGAGTCAAATCTACCTCCTGAAATCTGTTTCCTGCAAATCTGCCTTGCTTTCAAATCCTCTTCGTTGCCTTCCCTCAATATATTTGTGGACGAGAGTTCTCATTTATAACTCTGCACGTTTGTGAATTGCAGTGCCCCTGAGCTCCATTTGTCTCCTCGCTTTTTTGGGAGCTGGCCGCAAAAGCGCAGGATTGCTTCAGGCCCTATTTTGGTTCTGGGGGGCAGGCTGAGCCTGTGGTTCATTCTTCTTCCTGATGGGAAAATGGAGTGACCTGTGCCTGTCCCAACACCTAGGGCTAGTCTCTCGTTGTTTCCCCGTCTTCCCCTTCATCCTCAGGACAAATTGCAACCTGGACGAAATAGGAGGTTAAAGGTGCTGATTCTCCAATTAGGGAGATGGTTAGTCAAGTGGCTGGAATGGCGAACCCGAGCACAAGGAGAGGAGAAATGAGGTGCGTTTTAGAAACCTTTCCCGATCTCATGGCATACCATCTTCTGGGTTTCCCATGCATGTTTTGATGTAGGAAGATGCCCTTGTACCTGGAGATTTGAGACCCATGGGGTGTGTTCCCCACAGTATTACTTTAAAGTATCTGCGTTTGCTCACCCAACCTCACCAATCCTCTCAGCCCCAAGAGTGTCCAGCCTTATGTCTCATCCAGCTGTGGGTCTAGATATGGTCAATCCAGGTTGCATCAGAGACCCTGAACGGATTTTGTAAGAATTTCTCTCTCTTTCACTGTCTTTGCTTTGTGGCTTTTTTAAAGTAATGTATGTTTAGAATGGGGTTTGGCTGCTTTTCCCTGCTGTGTTTATGCCGCTTTACACCCTCTTGATTCACTTGCAGAGAGATATCGATACATAGGTTTTCAGATTCATACTAGTCAGATATATTCTTGTGCGGTGACTAGGGGGTGTTGAGTCCAGTTCACTGAGCAGGGAGTAGGCCTTGTCTAGTACATATTTGGCTTATGGAGCGGTGTCTGAGCTAATTTCAAACCCTTGTTTTATGCATCACCCCACCTCACCTTTCCAGTTAAGCAGACATAGTGTGTCTTCTAAAGGTGTGACTCTGTTCTGTTTTGTAATTCAGTTCAAGTGTAGCGATTTTGACATTCCCTCTATAAGCGATATCTTAGGATAAGTGCCTTTTTCTGTGTGACTTATTTCACTTAGAATCATCGTACCTAAATCCACTCATCATGCTGCTAACTAGCCTTATGACATTGATTTCATGGCTGAGTGATATTGCATTGTGCCAAGTACCACCATTTCTTTATCCATTTTTCTCTTTCCTGGGATATTGAAGGTGTACCGAAGCGGAGGTTCTTGGCAACAGAGCAGCCGTAAACTTTAGGGTGCCTGTGTCTTGTTGATTTTTAGTTTTCCCAATTTATACGCCCATGAGTGGAAGTGCCCTATGCTCTCTAAGCTGTGTTTATTACTTGTTTCAGGACACACCATACACTTCTCCAGAGTGCCTGTTGGCAATTTACATCCCGCCCATCAGCGTAGCAAGGCTCCCATGTCTCCATGGCCTGTCCTGCTTTTCTGGTTTTTAAACATTCTTCAGCATTGCCCTTTTGACCGAGGGCAAGCGAGACTTCTTTGTAGCGCTGATTTGCCCTTCCGGCTTGCTTGGTTGGCCAAAAAGGGCGTATGCGTTTTTTCCTGAATATATTCAGGAAAAAACGCATACGCCCTTTTTGGCCAAGGGCCTCATTGTCAACGTTTTGCCGCGTTTCATGTGCTTTACAGGCGAGTCGAATCTACATCCTGAAATCTGTTTCCTGAAAATCTGCCTTGCTTTCAAATCCTCTTCGTTGCCTTCCCTCAATATATTTGTGGACGAGAGTTCTCATTGATAACTCTGCACGTTTGTGAATTGCAGTGCCCCTGAGCTCCATTTGTCTCCTCGCTTTTTTGGGAGCTGGCTGCAAAAGCGCAGGATTGCTTCAGGCCCTATTTTGGTTCTGGGGGGCAGGCTGAGCCTGTGGTTCATTCTTCTTCCTGATGGGAAAATGGAGTGACCTGTGCCTGTCCCAACACCTAGGGCTAGTCTCTCGTTGTTTCCCCGTCTTCCCCTTCATCCTCAGGACAAATTGCAACCTGGACGAAATAGGAGGTTAAAGGTGCTGATTCTCCAATTAGGGAGATGGTTAGTCAAGTGGCTGGAATGGCGAACCCGAGCACAAGGAGAGGAGAAATGATGTGCGTTTTAGAAACCTTTCCCGATCTCATGGCATACCATCTTCTGGGTTTCCCATGCATGTTTTGATGTAGGAAGATGCCCTTGTACCTGGAGATTTGAGACCCATGGGGTGTGTTCCCCACAGTATTACTTTAAAGTATCTGCGTTTGCTCACCCAACCTCACCAATCCTCTCAGCCCCAAGAGTGTCCAGCCTTATGTCTCATCCAGCTGTGGGTCTAGATATGGTCAATCCAGGTTGCATCAGAGACCCTGAACGGATTTTGTAAGAATTTCTCTCTCTTTCACTGTCTTTGTTTTGTGGGTTTTTTAAAGTAATTTATGTTTAGAATCGGGCTTGGCTGCTTTTCCCTGCTGTGTTGATGCCGCTTTACACACTCTTGATTCACTTGCAGAGAGATATCGATACATATGTTTTCAGATTCTTACTACTCAGATATATTCTTGTGTGGTGACTAGGGTGTGTTGAGTCCAGTTCACTGAGCAGGGAGTAGGCCTTGTCTATTACATATTTGGCTTATGGAGCGGTCTCTGAGCTAATTTCAAACCCTTGTTTTATGCATCACCCCACCTCACCTTTCCGGTTAAGCAGCCATAGTGTGTCTTCTAAAGGTGTGACTCTGTTCTGTTTTGTAATTCAGTTCAAGTGTAGCGATTTTGACATTCCCTCTATAAGCGATATCTTAGGATAAGTGTCTTTTTCTGTGTGACTTATTTCACTTAGAATCATCGTACCTAAATCCACTCATCATGCTGCTAACTAGCCTTATGACATTGATTTCATGGCTGAGTGATATTCCATTGTGCCAAGTACCACCATTTCTTTATCCACTTTTCTCTTTCCTGGTATATTGAAGGTGTACCGAAGCGGAGGTTCTTGGAAACAGAGCAGCCGTAAACTTTAGGGTGCCTGTGTCTTGTTGATTTTTAGTTTTCCCAATTTATACTCCCATGAGTGGGAGTGCCCTATGCTCTCTAAGCTGTGTTTATTACTTGTTTCAGGACACACCGTACTCTTCTCCAGAGTGCCTGTTGGCAATTTACATCCCGCCCATCAGCGTAGCAAGGCTCCCTTGTCTCCATGGCCTGTCCTGCTTTTCTGGTTTTTACACTTTGTTCAGCATGGCCCTTTTGACCGAGGGCAAGCGAGACTTCTTTGTGTGCTGATTTGCCCTTCCGGCTTGCTTGGTTGGCCAAAAAGGGCGTATGCGTTTTTTCCTGAATATATTCAGGAAAAAACGCATACGCCCTTTTTGGCCAAGGGCATCATTGTCAACGTTTTGCCACTTTTCATGTGCTTTAAAGGCGAGTTGAATCTACCTCCTGAAATCTGTTTCCTGTAAATCTGCCTTGCTTTCAAATCCTCTTCGTTGCCTTCCCTCAATATATTTGTGGACGAGAGTTCTCATTTATAACTCTGCACGTTTGTGAATTGCAGTTCCCCTGAGCTCCATTTGTCTCCTCGCTTTTTTGGGAGCTGGCCGCAAAAGCGCAAGATTGCTTCAGGCCCTATTTTGGTTCTGGGGGGCAGGCTGAGCCTGTGGTTCATTCTTCTTCCTGATGGGAAAATGGAGTGACCTGTGCCTGTCCCAACACCTAGGGCTAGTCTCTCGTTGGTTCCCCGTCTTCCCCTTCATCCTCAGGACAAATTGCAACCTGGACGAAACAGTAGGTTAAAGGTGCTGATTCTCCAAGTAGGGAGATGGTTAGTCAAGGGGCTGGAATGGTGAACCCGAGCACAAGGAGAGGAGAAATGAGGTGCGTTTTAGAAACCTTTCCCGATCTAATGGCATACCATCTTCTGGGTTTCCCATGCATGTTTTGATGTAGGAAGATTCCCTTGTACCTGGAGATTTGAGACCCATGTGGTGGGTACCCCGCGGTATTACTTTAAAGTATCTGCATTTGCTCACCCAACCTCACCAATCCTCTCAGCCCCAAGAGTGTCCAGCCTTATGTCTCATCCAGCTGTGGGTCTAGATATGGTCAATCCAGGTTGCATCAGAGACCCTGAACGGATTTTGTAAGAATTTCTCTCTCTTTCACTGTCTTCGCTTTGTGGGTTTTTTAAAGTAATGTATGTTTAGAATGGGGTTTGGCTGCTTTTCCCTGCTGTGTTTATGCCGCTTTACACCCTCTTGATTCACTTGCAGAGAGATATCGATACATAGGTTTTCAGATTCATACTAGTCAGATATATTCTTGTGCGGTGACTAGGGTGTGTTGAGTCCAGTTCACTGAGCAGGGAGTAGGCCTTGTCTAGTACATATTTGGCTTATGGAGCGGTGTCTGAGCTAATTTCAAACCCTTGTTTTATGCATCACCCCACCTCACCTTTCCAGTTAAGCAGACATAGTGTGTCTTCTAAAGGTGTGACTCTGTTCTGTTTTGTAATTCAGTTCAAGTGTAGCGATTTTGACATTCCCTCTATAAGCGATATCTTAGGATAAGTGCCTTTTTCTGTGTGACTTATTTCACTTAGAATCATTGTACCTAAATCCACTCATCATGCTGCTAACTAGCCTTATGACATTGATTTCATGGCTGAGTGATATTGCACTGTGCCAAGTACCACCATTTCTTTATCCATTTTTCTCTTTCCTGGTATATTGAAGGTGTACCGAAACGGAGGTTCTTGGCAACAGAGCAGCCGTAAACTTTAGGGTGCCTGTGTCTTGTTGATTTTTAGTTTTCCCAATTTATACGCCCATGAGTGGAAGTGCCCTATGCTCTCTACGCTGTGTTTATTACTTGTTTCAGGACACACCGTACTCTTCTCCAGAGTGCCTGTTGGCAATTTACATCCCGCCCATCAGCGTAGCAAGGCTCCCATGTCTCCATGGCCTGTCCTGCTTTTCTGGTTTTTACAGTTTGTTCAGCATGGCCCTTTTGACCGAGGGCAAGCGAGACTTCTTTGTAGCGCTGATTTCCCCTTCCGGCTTGCTTGGTTGGCCAAAAAGGGCGTATGCGTTTTTTCCTGAATATATTCAGGAAAAAACGCATACGCCCTTTTTGGCCAAGGGCATCATTGTCAACGTTTTGTCACTTTTCATGTGCTTTAAAGGCGAGTCAAATCTACCTCCTGAAATCTGTTTCCTGCAAATCTGCCTTGCTTTCAAATCCTCTTCGTTGCCATCCCTCAATATATTTGTGGACGAGAGATCTCATTTATAACTCTGCACGTTTGTGAATTGCAGTGCCCCTGAGCTCCATTTGTCTCCTCGCTTTTTTGGGAGCTGGCCGCAAAAGCGCAGGATTGCTTCAGGCCCTATTTTGGTTTTGGGGGGCAGGCTGAGCCTGTGGTTCATTCTTCTTCCTGATGGGAAAATGGAGTGACCTGTGCCTGTCCCAACACCTAGGGCTAGTCTCTCGTTGGTTCCCCGTCTTCCCGTTCATCCTCAGGACAAACTGCAACCTGGACGAAACAGGAGGTTAAAGGTGCTGATTCTCCAAGTAGGGAGATGGTTAGTCAAGCGGCTGGAATGGCGAACCCGAGCACAAGGAGAGGAGAAATGAGGTGCGTTTTAGAAACTTTTCCCGATCTCACGGCATACCATCTTCTGGGTTTCCCATGCATGTTTTGATGTAGGAAGATGCCCTTGTACCTGGAGATTTGAGACCCATGGGGTGGGTACCCCGCAGTATTACTTTAAAGTATCTGCATTTGCTCACCCAACCTCACCAATCCTCTCAGCCGCAAGAGTGTCCAGCCTTATGTCTCATCCAGCTGTGGGTCTAGATATGGTCAATCCAGGTTGCATCAGAGACCCTGAACGGATTTTGTAAGAATTTCTCTCTCTTTCACTGTCTTTGCTTTGTGGGTTTTTTAAAGTAATGTATGTTTAGAATGGGGTTTGGCTGCTTTTCCCTGCTGTGTTTATGCCGCTTTACACCCTCTTGATTCACTTGCAGAGAGATATCGATACATAGGTTTTCAGATTCATACTAGTCAGATATATTCTTGTGCGGTGACTAGGGGGTGTTGAGTCCAGTTCACTGAGCAGGGAGTAGGCCTTGTCTAGTACATATTTGGCTTATGGAGCGGTGTCTGAGCTAATTTCAAACCCTTGTTTTATGGATCACCCCACCTCACCTTTCCAGTTAAGCAGACATAGTGTGTCTTCTAAAGGTGTGACTCTGTTCTGTTTTGTAATTCAGTTCAAGTGTAGCGATTTTGACATTCCCTCTATAAGCGATATCTTAGGATAAGTGCCTTTTTCTGTGTGACTTATTTCACTTAGAATCATCGTACCTAAATCCACTCATCATGCTGCTAACTAGCCTTATGACATTGATTTCATGGCTGAGTGATATTGCATTGTGCCAAGTACCACCATTTCTTTATCCATTTTTCTCTTTCCTGGGATATTGAAGGTGTACCGAAGCGGAGGTTCTTGGCAACAGAGCAGCCGTAAACTTTAGGGTGCCTGTGTCTTGTTGATTTTTAGTTTTCCCAATTTATACGCCCATGAGTGGAAGTGCCCTATGCTCTCTACGCTGTGTTTATTACTTGTTTCAGGACACACCGTACTCTTCTCCAGAGTGCCTGTTGGCAATTTACATCCCGCCCATCAGCGTAGCAAGGCTCCCTTGTCTCCATGGCCTGTCCTGCTTTTCTGGTTTTTACACTTTGTTCAGCATGGCCCTTTTGACCGAGGGCAAGCGAGACTTCTTTGTGGCGCTGATTTGCCCTTCCGGCTTGCTTGGTTGGCCAAAAAGGGCGTATGCGTTTTTTCCTGAATATATTCAGGAAAAAACGCATACGCCCTTTTTGGCCAAGGGCATCATTGTCAACGTTTTGCCACTTTTCATGTGCTTTAAAGGCGAGTTGAATCTACCTCCTGAAATCTGTTTCCTGTAAATCTGCCTTGCTTTCAAATCCTCTTCGTTGCCTTCCCTCAATATATTTGTGGACGAGAGTTCTCATTTATAACTCTGCACGTTTGTGAATTGCAGTTCCCCTGAGCTCCATTTGTCTCCTCGCTTTTTTGGGAGCTGGCCGCAAAAGCGCAAGATTGCTTCAGGCCCTATTTTGGTTCTGGGGGGCAGGCTGAGCCTGTGGTTCATTCTTCTTCCTGATGGGAAAATGGAGTGACCTGTGCCTGTCCCAACACCTAGGGCTAGTCTCTCGTTGGTTCCCCGTCTTCCCCTTCATCCTCAGGACAAATTGCAACCTGGACGAAACAGTAGGTTAAAGGTGCTGATTCTCCAAGTAGGGAGATGGTTAGTCAAGGGGCTGGAATGGTGAACCCGAGCACAAGGAGAGGAGAAATGAGGTGCGTTTTAGAAACCTTTCCCGATCTAATGGCATACCATCTTCTGGGTTTCCCATGCATGTTTTGATGTAGGAAGATTCCCTTGTACCTGGAGATTTGAGACCCATGTGGTGGGTACCCCGCGGTATTACTTTAAAGTATCTGCATTTGCTCACCCAACCTCACCAATCCTCTCAGCCCCAAGAGTGTCCAGCCTTATGTCTCATCCAGCTGTGGGTCTAGATATGGTCAATCCAGGTTGCATCAGAGACCCTGAACGGATTTTGTAAGAATTTCTCTCTCTTTCACTGTCTTCGCTTTGTGGGTTTTTTAAAGTAATGTATGTTTAGAATGGGGTTTGGCTGCTTTTCCCTGCTGTGTTTATGCCGCTTTACACCCTCTTGATTCACTTGCAGAGAGATATCGATACATAGGTTTTCAGATTCATACTAGTCAGATATATTCTTGTGCGGTGACTAGGGTGTGTTGAGTCCAGTTCACTGAGCAGGGAGTAGGCCTTGTCTAGTACATATTTGGCTTATGGAGCGGTGTCTGAGCTAATTTCAAACCCTTGTTTTATGCATCACCCCACCTCACCTTTCCAGTTAAGCAGACATAGTGTGTCTTCTAAAGGTGTGACTCTGTTCTGTTTTGTAATTCAGTTCAAGTGTAGCGATTTTGACATTCCCTCTATAAGCGATATCTTAGGATAAGTGCCTTTTTCTGTGTGACTTATTTCACTTAGAATCATTGTACCTAAATCCACTCATCATGCTGCTAACTAGCCTTATGACATTGATTTCATGGCTGAGTGATATTGCACTGTGCCAAGTACCACCATTTCTTTATCCATTTTTCTCTTTCCTGGTATATTGAAGGTGTACCGAAACGGAGGTTCTTGGCAACAGAGCAGCCGTAAACTTTAGGGTGCCTGTGTCTTGTTGATTTTTAGTTTTCCCAATTTATACGCCCATGAGTGGAAGTGCCCTATGCTCTCTACGCTGTGTTTATTACTTGTTTCAGGACACACCGTACTCTTCTCCAGAGTGCCTGTTGGCAATTTACATCCCGCCCATCAGCGTAGCAAGGCTCCCATGTCTCCATGGCCTGTCCTGCTTTTCTGGTTTTTACAGTTTGTTCAGCATGGCCCTTTTGACCGAGGGCAAGCGAGACTTCTTTGTAGCGCTGATTTCCCCTTCCGGCTTGCTTGGTTGGCCAAAAAGGGCGTATGCGTTTTTTCCTGAATATATTCAGGAAAAAACGCATACGCCCTTTTTGGCCAAGGGCATCATTGTCAACGTTTTGTCACTTTTCATGTGCTTTAAAGGCGAGTCAAATCTACCTCCTGAAATCTGTTTCCTGCAAATCTGCCTTGCTTTCAAATCCTCTTCGTTGCCATCCCTCAATATATTTGTGGACGAGAGATCTCATTTATAACTCTGCACGTTTGTGAATTGCAGTTCCCCTGAGCTCCATTTGTCTCCTCGCTTTTTTGGGAGCTGGCCGCAAAAGCGCAGGATTGCTTCAGGCCCTATTTTGGTTTTGGGGGGCAGGCTGAGCCTGTGGTTCATTCTTCTTCCTGATGGGAAAATGGAGTGACCTGTGCCTGTCCCAACACCTAGGGCTAGTCTCTCGTTGGTTCCCCGTCTTCCCGTTCATCCTCAGGACAAACTGCAACCTGGACGAAACAGGAGGTTAAAGGTGCTGATTCTCCAAGTAGGGAGATGGTTAGTCAAGCGGCTGGAATGGCGAACCCGAGCACAAGGAGAGGAGAAATGAGGTGCGTTTTAGAAACTTTTCCCGATCTCACGGCATACCATCTTCTGGGTTTCCCATGCATGTTTTGATGTAGGAAGATGCCCTTGTACCTGGAGATTTGAGACCCATGGGGTGGGTACCCCGCAGTATTACTTTAAAGTATCTGCATTTGCTCACCCAACCTCACCAATCCTCTCAGCCGCAAGAGTGTCCAGCCTTATGTCTCATCCAGCTGTGGGTCTAGATATGGTCAATCCAGGTTGCATCAGAGACCCTGAACGGATTTTGTAAGAATTTCTCTCTCTTTCACTGTCTTTGCTTTGTGGGTTTTTTAAAGTAATGTATGTTTAGAATGGGGTTTGGCTGCTTTTCCCTGCTGTGTTTATGCCGCTTTACACCCTCTTGATTCACTTGCAGAGAGATATCGATACATAGGTTTTCAGATTCATACTAGTCAGATATATTCTTGTGCGGTGACTAGGGGGTGTTGAGTCCAGTTCACTGAGCAGGGAGTAGGCCTTGTCTAGTACATATTTGGCTTATGGAGCGGTGTCTGAGCTAATTTCAAACCCTTGTTTTATGGATCACCCCACCTCACCTTTCCAGTTAAGCAGACATAGTGTGTCTTCTAAAGGTGTGACTCTGTTCTGTTTTGTAATTCAGTTCAAGTGTAGCGATTTTGACATTCCCTCTATAAGCGATATCTTAGGATAAGTGCCTTTTTCTGTGTGACTTATTTCACTTAGAATCATCGTACCTAAATCCACTCATCATGCTGCTAACTAGCCTTATGACATTGATTTCATGGCTGAGTGATATTGCATTGTGCCAAGTACCACCATTTCTTTATCCATTTTTCTCTTTCCTGGGATATTGAAGGTGTACCGAAGCGGAGGTTCTTGGCAACAGAGCAGCCGTAAACTTTAGGGTGCCTGTGTCTTGTTGATTTTTAGTTTTCCCAATTTATACGCCCATGAGTGGAAGTGCCCTATGCTCTCTACGCTGTGTTTATTACTTGTTTCAGGACACACCGTACTCTTCTCCAGATTGCCTGTTGGCAATTTACATCCCGCCCATCAGCGTAGCAAGGCTCCCATGTCTCCATGGCCTGTCCTGCTTTTCTGGTTTTTACAGTTTGTTCAGCATGGCCCTTTTGAACGAGGGCAAGCGAGACTTCTTTGTGGCGCTGATTTGCCCTTCCGGCTTGCTTGGTTGGCCAAAAAGGGCGTATGCGTTTTTTCCTGAATATATTCAGGAAAAAACGCATACGCCCTTTTTGGCCAAGGGCATCATTGTCAACGTTTTGTCACTTTTCATGTGCTTTAAAGGCGAGTCGAATCTACCTCCTGAAATCTGTTTCCTGCAAATCTGCCTTGCTTTCAAATCCTCTTCGTTGCCTTCCCTCAAAATATTTGTGGACGAGAGATCTCATTTATAACTCTGCACGTTTGTGAATTGCAGTGCCCCTGAGCTCCATTTGTCTCCTCGCTTTTTTGGGAGCTGGCCGCAAAAGCGCAGGATTGCTTCAGGCCCTATTTTGGTTTTGGGGGGCAGGCTGAGCCTGTGGTTCATTCTTCTTCCTGATGGGAAAATGGAGTGACCTGTGCCTGTCCCAACACCTAGGGCTAGTCTCTCGTTGGTTCCCCGTCTTCCCGTTCATCCTCAGGACAAACTGCAACCTGGACGAAACAGGAGGTTAAAGGTGCTGATTCTCCAAGTAGGGAGATGATTAGTCAAGCGGCTGGAATGGCGAACCCGAGCACAAGGAGAGGAGAAATGACGTGCGTTTTAGAAACTTTTCCCGATCTCACGGCATACCATCTTCTGGGTTTCCCATGCATGTTTTGATGTAGGAAGATGCCCTTGTACCTGGAGATTTGAGACCCATGGGGTGGGTACCCCGCAGTATTACTTTAAAGTATCTGCATTTGCTCACCCAACCTCACCAATCCTCTCAGCCGCAAGAGTGTCCAGCCTTATGTCTCATCCAGCTGTGGGTCTAGATATGGTCAATCCAGGTTGCATCAGAGACCCTGAACGGATTTTGTAAGAATTTCTCTCTCTTTCACTGTCTTTGCTTTGTGGGTTTTTTAAAGTAATGTATGTTTAGAATGGGGTTTGGCTGCTTTTCCCTGCTGTGTTTATGCCGCTTTACACCCTCTTGATTCACTTGCAGAGAGATATCGATACATAGGTTTTCAGATTCATACTAGTCAGATATATTCTTGTGCGGTGACTAGGGGGTGTTGAGTCCAGTTCACTGAGCAGGGAGTAGGCCTTGTCTAGTACATATTTGGCTTATGGAGCGGTGTCTGAGCTAATTTCAAACCCTTGTTTTATGGATCACCCCACCTCACCTTTCCAGTTAAGCAGACATAGTGTGTCTTCTAAAGGTGTGACTCTGTTCTGTTTTGTAATTCAGTTCAAGTGTAGCGATTTTGACATTCCCTCTATAAGCGATATCTTAGGATAAGTGCCTTTTTCTGTGTGACTTATTTCACTTAGAATCATCGTACCTAAATCCACTCATCATGCTGCTAACTAGCCTTATGACATTGATTTCATGGCTGAGTGATATTGCATTGTGCCAAGTACCACCATTTCTTTATCCATTTTTCTCTTTCCTGGGATATTGAAGGTGTACCGAAGCGGAGGTTCTTGGCAACAGAGCAGCCGTAAACTTTAGGGTGCCTGTGTCTTGTTGATTTTTAGTTTTCCCAATTTATACGCCCATGAGTGGAAGTGCCCTATGCTCTCTACGCTGTGTTTATTACTTGTTTCAGGACACACCGTACTCTTCTCCAGAGTGCCTGTTGGCAATTTACATCCCGCCCATCAGCGTAGCAAGGCTCCCTTGTCTCCATGGCCTGTCCTGCTTTTCTGGTTTTTACACTTTGTTCAGCATGGCCCTTTTGACCGAGGGCAAGCGAGACTTCTTTGTGGCGCTGATTTGCCCTTCCGGCTTGCTTGGTTGGCCAAAAAGGGCGTATGCGTTTTTTCCTGAATATATTCAGGAAAAAACGCATACGCCCTTTTTGGCCAAGGGCATCATTGTCAACGTTTTGCCACTTTTCATGTGCTTTAAAGGCGAGTTGAATCTACCTCCTGAAATCTGTTTCCTGTAAATCTGCCTTGCTTTCAAATCCTCTTCGTTGCCTTCCCTCAATATATTTGTGGACGAGAGTTCTCATTTATAACTCTGCACGTTTGTGAATTGCAGTTCCCCTGAGCTCCATTTGTCTCCTCGCTTTTTTGGGAGCTGGCCGCAAAAGCGCAAGATTGCTTCAGGCCCTATTTTGGTTCTGGGGGGCAGGCTGAGCCTGTGGTTCATTCTTCTTCCTGATGGGAAAATGGAGTGACCTGTGCCTGTCCCAACACCTAGGGCTAGTCTCTCGTTGGTTCCCCGTCTTCCCCTTCATCCTCAGGACAAATTGCAACCTGGACGAAACAGTAGGTTAAAGGTGCTGATTCTCCAAGTAGGGAGATGGTTAGTCAAGGGGCTGGAATGGTGAACCCGAGCACAAGGAGAGGAGAAATGAGGTGCGTTTTAGAAACCTTTCCCGATCTAATGGCATACCATCTTCTGGGTTTCCCATGCATGTTTTGATGTAGGAAGATTCCCTTGTACCTGGAGATTTGAGACCCATGTGGTGGGTACCCCGCGGTATTACTTTAAAGTATCTGCATTTGCTCACCCAACCTCACCAATCCTCTCAGCCCCAAGAGTGTCCAGCCTTATGTCTCATCCAGCTGTGGGTCTAGATATGGTCAATCCAGGTTGCATCAGAGACCCTGAACGGATTTTGTAAGAATTTCTCTCTCTTTCACTGTCTTCGCTTTGTGGGTTTTTTAAAGTAATGTATGTTTAGAATGGGGTTTGGCTGCTTTTCCCTGCTGTGTTTATGCCGCTTTACACCCTCTTGATTCACTTGCAGAGAGATATCGATACATAGGTTTTCAGATTCATACTAGTCAGATATATTCTTGTGCGGTGACTAGGGTGTGTTGAGTCCAGTTCACTGAGCAGGGAGTAGGCCTTGTCTAGTACATATTTGGCTTATGGAGCGGTGTCTGAGCTAATTTCAAACCCTTGTTTTATGCATCACCCCACCTCACCTTTCCAGTTAAGCAGACATAGTGTGTCTTCTAAAGGTGTGACTCTGTTCTGTTTTGTAATTCAGTTCAAGTGTAGCGATTTTGACATTCCCTCTATAAGCGATATCTTAGGATAAGTGCCTTTTTCTGTGTGACTTATTTCACTTAGAATCATTGTACCTAAATCCACTCATCATGCTGCTAACTAGCCTTATGACATTGATTTCATGGCTGAGTGATATTGCACTGTGCCAAGTACCACCATTTCTTTATCCATTTTTCTCTTTCCTGGTATATTGAAGGTGTACCGAAACGGAGGTTCTTGGCAACAGAGCAGCCGTAAACTTTAGGGTGCCTGTGTCTTGTTGATTTTTAGTTTTCCCAATTTATACGCCCATGAGTGGAAGTGCCCTATGCTCTCTACGCTGTGTTTATTACTTGTTTCAGGACACACCGTACTCTTCTCCAGAGTGCCTGTTGGCAATTTACATCCCGCCCATCAGCGTAGCAAGGCTCCCATGTCTCCATGGCCTGTCCTGCTTTTCTGGTTTTTACAGTTTGTTCAGCATGGCCCTTTTGACCGAGGGCAAGCGAGACTTCTTTGTAGCGCTGATTTCCCCTTCCGGCTTGCTTGGTTGGCCAAAAAGGGCGTATGCGTTTTTTCCTGAATATATTCAGGAAAAAACGCATACGCCCTTTTTGGCCAAGGGCATCATTGTCAACGTTTTGTCACTTTTCATGTGCTTTAAAGGCGAGTCAAATCTACCTCCTGAAATCTGTTTCCTGCAAATCTGCCTTGCTTTCAAATCCTCTTCGTTGCCATCCCTCAATATATTTGTGGACGAGAGATCTCATTTATAACTCTGCACGTTTGTGAATTGCAGTTCCCCTGAGCTCCATTTGTCTCCTCGCTTTTTTGGGAGCTGGCCGCAAAAGCGCAGGATTGCTTCAGGCCCTATTTTGGTTTTGGGGGGCAGGCTGAGCCTGTGGTTCATTCTTCTTCCTGATGGGAAAATGGAGTGACCTGTGCCTGTCCCAACACCTAGGGCTAGTCTCTCGTTGGTTCCCCGTCTTCCCGTTCATCCTCAGGACAAACTGCAACCTGGACGAAACAGGAGGTTAAAGGTGCTGATTCTCCAAGTAGGGAGATGGTTAGTCAAGCGGCTGGAATGGCGAACCCGAGCACAAGGAGAGGAGAAATGAGGTGCGTTTTAGAAACTTTTCCCGATCTCACGGCATACCATCTTCTGGGTTTCCCATGCATGTTTTGATGTAGGAAGATGCCCTTGTACCTGGAGATTTGAGACCCATGGGGTGGGTACCCCGCAGTATTACTTTAAAGTATCTGCATTTGCTCACCCAACCTCACCAATCCTCTCAGCCGCAAGAGTGTCCAGCCTTATGTCTCATCCAGCTGTGGGTCTAGATATGGTCAATCCAGGTTGCATCAGAGACCCTGAACGGATTTTGTAAGAATTTCTCTCTCTTTCACTGTCTTTGCTTTGTGGGTTTTTTAAAGTAATGTATGTTTAGAATGGGGTTTGGCTGCTTTTCCCTGCTGTGTTTATGCCGCTTTACACCCTCTTGATTCACTTGCAGAGAGATATCGATACATAGGTTTTCAGATTCATACTAGTCAGATATATTCTTGTGCGGTGACTAGGGGGTGTTGAGTCCAGTTCACTGAGCAGGGAGTAGGCCTTGTCTAGTACATATTTGGCTTATGGAGCGGTGTCTGAGCTAATTTCAAACCCTTGTTTTATGGATCACCCCACCTCACCTTTCCAGTTAAGCAGACATAGTGTGTCTTCTAAAGGTGTGACTCTGTTCTGTTTTGTAATTCAGTTCAAGTGTAGCGATTTTGACATTCCCTCTATAAGCGATATCTTAGGATAAGTGCCTTTTTCTGTGTGACTTATTTCACTTAGAATCATCGTACCTAAATCCACTCATCATGCTGCTAACTAGCCTTATGACATTGATTTCATGGCTGAGTGATATTGCATTGTGCCAAGTACCACCATTTCTTTATCCATTTTTCTCTTTCCTGGGATATTGAAGGTGTACCGAAGCGGAGGTTCTTGGCAACAGAGCAGCCGTAAACTTTAGGGTGCCTGTGTCTTGTTGATTTTTAGTTTTCCCAATTTATACGCCCATGAGTGGAAGTGCCCTATGCTCTCTACGCTGTGTTTATTACTTGTTTCAGGACACACCGTACTCTTCTCCAGATTGCCTGTTGGCAATTTACATCCCGCCCATCAGCGTAGCAAGGCTCCCATGTCTCCATGGCCTGTCCTGCTTTTCTGGTTTTTACAGTTTGTTCAGCATGGCCCTTTTGAACGAGGGCAAGCGAGACTTCTTTGTGGCGCTGATTTGCCCTTCCGGCTTGCTTGGTTGGCCAAAAAGGGCGTATGCGTTTTTTCCTGAATATATTCAGGAAAAAACGCATACGCCCTTTTTGGCCAAGGGCATCATTGTCAACGTTTTGTCACTTTTCATGTGCTTTAAAGGCGAGTCGAATCTACCTCCTGAAATCTGTTTCCTGCAAATCTGCCTTGCTTTCAAATCCTCTTCGTTGCCTTCCCTCAAAATATTTGTGGACGAGAGATCTCATTTATAACTCTGCACGTTTGTGAATTGCAGTGCCCCTGAGCTCCATTTGTCTCCTCGCTTTTTTGGGAGCTGGCCGCAAAAGCGCAGGATTGCTTCAGGCCCTATTTTGGTTTTGGGGGGCAGGCTGAGCCTGTGGTTCATTCTTCTTCCTGATGGGAAAATGGAGTGACCTGTGCCTGTCCCAACACCTAGGGCTAGTCTCTCGTTGGTTCCCCGTCTTCCCGTTCATCCTCAGGACAAACTGCAACCTGGACGAAACAGGAGGTTAAAGGTGCTGATTCTCCAAGTAGGGAGATGATTAGTCAAGCGGCTGGAATGGCGAACCCGAGCACAAGGAGAGGAGAAATGACGTGCGTTTTAGAAACTTTTCCCGATCTCACGGCATACCATCTTCTGGGTTTCCCATGCATGATTTGATGTAGGAAGATGCCCTTGTACCCGGAGATTTGAGACCCATGGGGTGGGTACCCCGCAGTATTACTTTAAAGTATCTGCATTTGCTCACCCAACCTCACCAATCCTCTCAGCCGCAAGAGTGTCCAGCCTTATGTCTCATCCAGCTGTGGGTCTAGATATGGTCAATCCAGGTTGCATCAGAGACCCTGAACGGATTTTGTAAGAATTTCTCTCTCTTTCACTGTCTTTGCTTTGTGGGTTTTTTAAAGTAATGTATGTTTAGAATGGGGTTTGGCTGCTTTTCCCTGCTGTGTTTATGCCGCTTTACACCCTCTTGATTCACTTGCAGAGAGATATCGATACATAGGTTTTCAGATTCATACTAGTCAGATATATTCTTGTGCGGTGACTAGGGGGTGTTGAGTCCAGTTCACTGAGCAGGGAGTAGGCCTTGTCTAGTACATATTTGGCTTATGGAGCGGTGTCTGAGCTAATTTCAAACCCTTGTTTTATGCATCACCCCACCTCACCTTTCCAGTTAAGCAGCCATAGTGTGTCTTCTAAAGGTGTGACTCTGTTCTGTTTTGTAATTCAGTTCAAGTGTAGCGATTTTGACATTCCCTCTATAAGCGATATCTTAGGATAAGTGCCTTTTTCTGTGTGACTTATTTCACTTAGAATCATCGTACCTAAATCCACTCATCATGCTGCTAACTAGCCTTATGACATTGATTTCATGGCTGAGTGATATTTCATTGTGCCAAGTACCACCATTTCTTTATCCATTTTTCTCTTTCCTGGGATATTGAAGGTGTACCGAAGCGGAGGTTCTTGGCAACAGAGCAGCCGTAAACTTTAGGGTGCCTGTGTCTTGTTGATTTTTAGTTTTCCCAATTTATACGCCCATGAGTGGAAGTGCCCTATGCTCTCTACGCTGTGTTTATTACTTGTTTCAGGACACACCGTACTCTTCTCCAGATTGCCTGTTGGCAATTTACATCCCGCCCATCAGCGTAGCAAGGCTCCCATGTCTCCATGGCCTGTCCTGCTTTTCTGGTTTTTACAGTTTGTTCAGCATGGCCCTTTTGACCGAGGGCAAGCGAGACTTCTTTGTAGCGCTGATTTGCCCTTCTGGCTTGCTTGGTTGGCCAAAAAGGGCGTATGCGTTTTTTCCTGAATATATTCAGGAAAAAACGCATACGCCCTTTTTGGCCAAGGGCATCATTGTCAACGTTTTGTCACTTTTCATGTGCTTTAAAGGCGAGTCGAATCTACCTCCTGAAATCTGTTTCCTGCAAATCTGCCTTGCTTTCAAATCCTCTTCGTTGCCTTCCCTCAAAATATTTGTGGACGAGAGATCTCATTTATAACTCTGCACGTTTGTGAATTGCAGTGCCCCTGAGCTCCATTTGTCTCCTCGCTTTTTTGGGAGCTGGCCGCAAAAGCGCAGGATTGCTTCAGGCCCTATTTTGGTTTTGGGGGGCAGGCTGAGCCTGTGGTTCATTCTTCTTCCTGATGTGAAAATGGAGTGACCTGTGCCTGTCCCAACACCTAGGGCTAGTCTCTCGTTGGTTCCCCGTCTTCCCGTTCATCCTCAGGACAAACTGCAACCTGGACGAAACAGGAGGTTAAAGGTGCTGATTCTCCAAGTAGGGAGATGGTTAGTCAAGCGGCTGGAATGGCGAACCCGAGCACAAGGAGAGGAGAAATGAGGTGCGTTTTAGAAACTTTTCCCGATCTCACGGCATACCATCTTCTGGGTTTCCCATGCATGTTTTGATGTAGGAAGATGCCCTTGTACCCGGAGATTTGAGACCTATGGGGTGGGTACCCCGCAGTATTACTTTAAAGTATCTGCATTTGCTCACCCAACCTCACCAATCCTCTCAGCCGCAAGAGTGTCCAGCCTTATGTCTCATCCAGCTGTGGGTCTAGATATGGTCAATCCAGGTTGCATCAGAGACCCTGAACGGATTTTGTAAGAATTACTCTCTCTTTCACTGTCTTTGCTTTGTGGGTTTTTTAAAGTAATGTATGTTTAGAATGGGGTTTGGCTGCTTTTCCCTGCTGTGTTTATGCCGCTTTACACCCTCTTGATTCACTTGCAGAGAGATATCGATACATAGGTTTTCAGATTCATACTAGTCAGATATATTCTTGTGCGGTGACTAGGGGGTGTTGAGTCCAGTTCACTGAGCAGGGAGTAGGCCTTGTCTAGTACATATTTGGCTTATGGAGCGGTGTCTGAGCTAATTTCAAACCCTTGTTTTATGCATCACCCCACCTCACCTTTCCAGTTAAGCAGCCATAGTGTGTCTTCTAAAGGTGTGACTCTGTTCTGTTTTGTAATTCAGTTCAAGTGTAGCGATTTTGACATTCCCTCTATAAGCGATATCTTAGGATAAGTGCCTTTTTCTGTGTGACTTATTTCACTTAGAATCATCGTACCTAAATCCACTCATCATGCTGCTAACTAGCCTTATGACATTGATTTCATGGCTGAGTGATATTTCATTGTGCCAAGTACCACCATTTCTTTATCCATTTTTCTCTTTCCTGGGATATTGAAGGTGTACCGAAGCGGAGGTTCTTGGCAACAGAGCAGCCGTAAACTTTAGGGTGCCTGTGTCTTGTTGATTTTTAGTTTTCCCAATTTATACGCCCATGAGTGGAAGTGCCCTATGCTCTCTACGCTGTGTTTATTACTTGTTTCAGGACACACCGTACTCTTCTCCAGATTGCCTGTTGGCAATTTACATCCCGCCCATCAGCGTAGCAAGGCTCCCATGTCTCCATGGCCTGTCCTGCTTTTCTGGTTTTTACAGTTTGTTCAGCATGGCCCTTTTGACCGAGGGCAAGCGAGACTTCTTTGTAGCGCTGATTTGCCCTTCCGGCTTGCTTGGTTGGCCAAAAAGGGCGTATGCGTTTTTTCCTGAATATATTCAGGAAAAAACGCATACGCCCTTTTTGGCCAAGGGCATCATTGTCAACGTTTTGTCACTTTTCATGTGCTTTAAAGGCGAGTCGAATCTACCTCCTGAAATCTGTTTCCTGCAAATCTGCCTTGCTTTCAAATCCTCTTCGTTGCCTTCCCTCAAAATATTTGTGGACGAGAGATCTCATTTATAACTCTGCACGTTTGTGAATTGCAGTGCCCCTGAACTCCATTTGTCTCCTCGCTTTTTTGGGAGCTGGCCGCAAAAGCGCAGGATTGCTTCAGGCCCTATTTTGGTTTTGGGGGGCAGGCTGAGCCTGTGGTTCATTCTTCTTCCTGATGGGAAAATGGAGTGACCTGTGCCTGTCCCAACACCTAGGGCTAGTCTCTCGTTGGTTCCCCGTCTTCCCTTCATCCTCAGGACAAACTGCAACCTGGACGAATCAGGAGGTTAAAGGTGCTGATTCTCCAAGTAGGGAGATGGTTAGTCAAGCGGCTGGAATGGCGAACCCGAGCACAAGGAGAGGAGAAATGAGGTGCGTTTTAGAAACTTTTCCCGATCTCACGGCATACCATCTTCTGGGTTTCCCATGCATGATTTGATGTAGGAAGATGCCCTTGTACCCGGAGATTTGAGACCCATGGGGTGGGTACCCCGCAGTATTACTTTAAAGTATCTGCATTTGCTCACCCAACCTCACCAATCCTCTCAGCCGCAAGAGTGTCCAGCCTTATGTCTCATCCAGCTGTGGGTCTAGATATGGTCAATCCAGGTTGCATCAGAGACCCTGAACGGATTTTGTAAGAATTTCTCTCTCTTTCACTGTCTTTGCTTTGTGGGTTTTTTAAAGTAATGTATGTTTAGAATGGGGTTTGGCTGCTTTTCCCTGCTGTGTTTATGCCGCTTTACACCCTCTTGATTCACTTGCAGAGAGATATCGATACATAGGTTTTCAGATTCATACTAGTCAGATATATTCTTGTGCGGTGACTAGGGGGTGTTGAGTCCAGTTCACTGAGCAGGGAGTAGGCCTTGTCTAGTACATATTTGGCTTATGGAGCGGTGTCTGAGCTAATTTCAAACCCTTGTTTTATGCATCACCCCACCTCACCTTTCCAGTTAAGCAGCCATAGTGTGTCTTCTAAAGGTGTGACTCTGTTCTGTTTTGTAATTCAGTTCAAGTGTAGCGATTTTGACATTCCCTCTATAAGCGATATCTTAGGATAAGTGCCTTTTTCTGTGTGACTTATTTCACTTAGAATCATCGTACCTAAATCCACTCATCATGCTGCTAACTAGCCTTATGACATTGATTTCATGGCTGAGTGATATTGCATTGTGCCAAGTACCACCATTTGTTTATCCATTTTTCTCTTTCCTGGGATATTGAAGGTGGACCAAAGCGGAGGTTCTTGGCAACAGAGCAGCCGTAAACTTTAGGGTGCCTGTGTCTTGTTGATTTTTAGTTTTCCCAATTTATACGCCCATGAGTGGAAGTGCCCTATGCTCTCTACGCTGTGTTTATTACTTGTTTCAGGACACACCGTACTCTTCTCCAGAGTGCCTGTTGGCAATTTACATCCCACCCATCAGCGTAGCAAGGCTCCCATGTCTCCATGGCCTGTCCTGCTTTTCTGGTTTTTACAGTTTGTTCAGCATGGCCCTTTTGACCGAGGGCAAGCGAGACTTCTTTGTAGCGCTGATTTGCCCTTCCGGCTTGCTTGGTTGGCCAAAAAGGGCGTATGCGTTTTTTCCTGAATATATTCAGGAAAAAGCGCATACGCCCTTTTTGGTCAAGGGCATCATTGTCAACCTTTTGCCGCTTTTCATGTGCTTTAAATGCGAGTCGAATCTACCTCCTGAAATCTGTTTCCTGCAAATCTGCCTTGCTTTCAAATCCTCTTCGTTGCCTTCCCTCAATATATTTGTGGACGAGAGTTCTCATTTATAACTCTGCACGTTTGTGAATTGCAGTGCCCCTGAGCTCCATTTGTCTCCTCGCTTTTTTTGGGGCTGGCCGCAAAAGCGCAGGATTGCTTCAGGCCCTATTTTGGTTCTGGGGGGCAGGCTGAGCCTGTGGTTCATTCTTCTTCCTGATGGGAAAATGGAGTGACCTGTGCCTGTCCCATCACCTAGGGCTAGTCTCTCGTTGGTTCCCCATCTTCCCGTTCATCCTCAGGACAAATTGCAACCTGGACGAAACAGGAGGTTAAAGGTGCTGATTCTCCAAGTAGAGAGATGGTTAGTCAAGCGGCTGGAATGGCGAACCCGAGCACAAGGAGAGGAGAAATGAGGTGCGTTTTAGAAACATTTCCCGATCTCACGGCATACCATCTTCTGGGTTTCCCATGCATGTTTTGATGTAGGAAGATTCCCTTGTACCTGGAGATTTGAGAACCATGGGGTGGGTACCCCGCGGTATTACTTTAAAGTATCTGCATTTGCTCACCCAACCTCACCAATCCTCTCAGCCCCAAGAGTGTCCAGCCTTATGACTCATCCAGCTGTGGGTCTAGATATGGTCAATCCAGGTCGCATCATAGACCCTGAACGGATTTTGTAAGAATTTCTCTCTCTTTCACTGTCTTTGTTTTGTGGGTTTTTTAAAGTAATTTATGTTTAGAATCGGGCTTGGCTGCTTTTCCCTGCTGTGTTGATGCCGCTTTACACCCTCTTGATTCACTTGCAGAGAGATATCGATACATAGGTTTTCAGATTCTTACTAGTCAGATATATTCTTGTGTGGTGACTAGGGTGTGTTGAGTCCAGTTCACTGAGCAGGGAGTAGGCCTTGTCTATTACATATTTGGCTTATGGAGCGGTCTCTGAGCTAATTTCAAACCCTTGTTTTATGCATCACCCCACCTCACCTTTCCCGTTAAGCAGCCATAGTGTGTCTTCTAAAGGTGTGACTCTGTTCTGTTTTGTAATTCAGTTCAAGTGTAGCGATTTTGACATTCCCTCTATAAGCGATATCTTAGGATAAGTGTCTTTTTCTGTGTGACTTATTTCACTTAGAATCATCGTACCTAAATCCACTCATCATGCTGCTAACTAGCCTTATGACATTGATTTCATGGCTGAGTGATATTCCATTGTGCCAAGTACCACCATTTCTTTATCCATTTTTCTCTTTCCTGGGATATTGAAGGTGTACCGAAGCGGAGGTTCTTGGCAACAGAGCAGCCGTAAACTTTAGGGTGCCTGTGTCTTGTTGATTTTTAGTTTTCCCAATTTATACGCCCATGAGTGGAAGTGCCCTATGCTCTCTACGCTGTGTTTATTACTTGTTTCAGGACACACCGTACTCTTCTCCAGAGTGCCTGTTGGCAATTTACATCCCGCCCATCAGCGTAGCAAGGCTCCCATGTCTCCATGGCCTGTCCTGCTTTTCTGGTTTTTACACTTTGTTCAGCATGGCCCTTTTGACCGAGGGCAAGCGAGACTTCTTTGTAGCGCTGATTTGCCCTTCAGGCTTGCTTGGTTGGCCAAAAAGGGCGTATGCGTTTTTTCCTGAATATATTCAGGAAAAAACGCATACGCCCTTTTTGGCCAAGGGCATCATTGTCAACGTTTTGCCGCTTTTCATGTGCTTTAAAGACGAGTCGAATCTACCTCCTGAAATCTGTTTCCTGCAAATCTGCCTTGCTTTCAAATCCTCTTCGTTGCCTTCCCTCAATATATTTGTGGACGAGAGTTCTCATTTATAACTCTGCACGTTTGTGAATTGCAGTGCCCCTGAGCTCCATTTGTCTCCTCGCTTTTTAGGGAGCTGGCCGCAAAAGCGCAGGATTGTTTCAGGCCCTATTTTAGTTCTGCGGGGCAGGCTGAGCCTGTGGTTCATTCTTCTTCCTGATGGGAAAATGGAGTGACCTATGCCTGTCCCAACACCTAGGGCTCGTCTCTCGTTGGTTCTGCGTCTTCCCATTCATCCTCAGGACAAATTGCAACCTGGACGAAACTGGAGGTTAAAGGTGCTGATTCTCCAAGTAGAGAGATGGTTAGTCAAGCGGCTGGAATGGCGAATCCGAGAACAAGGAGAGGAGAAATGAGGTGCGTTTTAGAAACATTTCCCGATCTCACGGCATACCATCTTCTGGGTTTCCCATGCATGTTTTGATGTAGGAAGATTCCCTTGTACCTGGAGATTTGAGACCCATGGGGTGGGTACCCCGCGGTATTACTTTAAAGTATCTGCATTTGCTCACCCAACCTCACCAATCCTCTCAGCCCCAAGAGTGTCCAGCCTTATGTCTCATCCAGCTGTGGGTCTAGATATGGTCAATCCAGGTTGCATCAGAGACCCTGAACGGATTTTGTAAGAATTTCTCTCTCTTTCACTGTCTTTGCTTTGTGGGTTTTTTAAAGTAATGTATGTTTAGAATGGGGTTTGGCTGCTTTTCCCTGCTGTGTTTATGCCGCTTTACACCCTCTTGATTCACTTGCAGAGAGATATCAATACATAGGTTTTCAGATTCATACTAGTCAGATATATTCTTGTGCGGTGACTAGGGGGTGTTGAGTCCAGTACACTGAGCAGGGAGTAGGCCTTGTCTATTACATATTTGGCTTATGGAGCAGTGTCTGAGCTAATTTCAAACCCTTGTTTTATGCATCACCCCACCTCACCTTTCCCGTTAAGCAGCCATAGTGTGTCTTCTAAAGGTGTGACTCTGTTCTGTTTTGTAATTCAGTTCAAGTGTAGCGATTTTGACATTCCCTCTAGAAGCGATATCTTAGGATAAGGGCCTTTTTCTGTGTGACTTATTTCACTTAGAATCATCGTACCTAAATCCACTCATCATGCTGCTAACTAGCCTTATGACATTGATTTCATGGCTGAGTGATATTCCATTGTGCCAAGTACCACCATTTCTTTATCCATTTTTCTCTTTCCTGGGATATTGAAGGTGTACCGAAGCGCAGGTTATTGGCAACGGAGCAGCCGTAAAGTTTGGGGTGCCTGTGTCTTTTTGACTTTTAGTTTTCACAATTTATACGCCCATGAGTGGAAGTGCCCTATGCTCTCTACGCTGTGTTTATTACTTGTTTCAGGACACACCGTACTCTTCTCCAGAGTGCCTGTTGGCAATTTACATCCCGCCCATCAGCGTAGCAAGGCTCCCATGTCTCCATGGCCTGTCCTGCTTTTCTGTTTTTTACATTTTGTTCAGCATGGCCCTTTTGACCGAGGGCAAGCGAGACTTCTTTGTAGCGCTGATTTGCACTTCCGGCTTGCTTGGTTGGCCAAAAAGGGCGTATGCGTTTTTTCCTGAATATATTCAGGAAAAAACGCATACGCCCTTTTTGGCCAAGGGCATCATTGTCAACGTTTTGCCGCTTTTCATGTGCTTTAAAGGCGAGTCGAATCTACCTCCTGAAATCTGTTTCCTGCAAATCTGCCTTGCTTTCAAATCCTCTTCGTTGCCTTCCCTCAATATATTTGTGGACGAGAGTTCTCATTTATAACTCTGCACGTTTGTGAATTGCAGTGCCCCTGAGCTCCATTTGTCTCCTCGCTTTCTTGGGAGCTGGCCGCAAAAGCGCAGGATTGCTTCAGGCCCTATTTTGGTTCTGGGGGGCAGGCTGAGCCTGTGGTTCATTCTTCTTCCTGATGGGAAAATGGAGTGACCTATGCCTGTCCCAACACCTAGGGCTAGTCTCTCGTTGGTTCCCCGTCTTCCCGTTCATCCTCAGGACAAACTGCAACCTGGACGAAACAGGAGGTTAAAGGTGCTGATTCTCCAAGTAGGGAGATGGTTAGTCAAGCGGCTGGAATGGCGAACTCGAGCACAAGGAGAGGAGAAATGAGGTGCGTTTTAGAAACCTTTCCCGATCTCATGGCATACCATCTTCTGGGTTTCCCATGCATGTTTTGATGTAGGAAGATGCCCTTGTACCTGGAGATTTGAGACCCATGGGGTGGGTACCCCGCGGTATTACTTTAAAGTATCTGCATTTCCTCACCCAGCCTCACCAATCCTCTCAGCCCCAAGAGTGTCCAGCCTTATGTCTCATCCAGCTGTGGGTCTAGATATGGTCAATCCAGGTTGCATCATAGACCCTGAATGGATTTTGTAAGAATTTCTCTCTCTTTAACTGTTTTGTTTTGTGGGTTTTTTAAAGTAATTTATGTTTAGAATCGGGCTTGGCTGATTTTCCCTGCTGTGTTGATGCCGCTTTACACCCTCTTGATTCACTTGCAGAGAGATATCGATACATAGGTTTTCAGATTCTTACTAGTCAAATATATTCTTGTGTGGTGACTAGGGTGTGTTGACTCCAGTTCACTGAGCAGGGAGTAGGCCTTGTCTATTACATATTTGGCTTATGGAGCGGTCTCTGAGCTAATTTCAAACCCTTGTTTTATGCATCACCCCACCTCACCTTTCCCGTTAAGCAGCCATAGTGTGTCTTCTAAAGGTGTGACTCTGTTCTCTTTTGTAATTCAGTTCAAGTGTAGCGATTTTGACATTCCCTCTATAAGCGATATCTTAGGATAAGTGTCTTTTTCTGTGTGACTTATTTCACTTAGAATCATCGTACCTAAATCCACTCATCATGCTGCTAACTAGCCTTATGACATTGATTTCATGGCTGAGTGATATTCCATTGTGCCAAGTACCACCATTTCTTTATCCATTTTTCTCTTTCCTGGGATATTGAAGGTGTACCGAAGCGGAGGTTCTTGGAAACAGAGCAGCCGTAAACTTTAGGGTGCCTGTGTCTTGTTGATTTTTAGTTTTCCCAATTTATATGCCCATGAGTGGAAGTGCCCTATGCTCTCAACGCTGTGTTTATTACTTGTTTCAGGACACACCGTACTCTTCTCCAGAGTGCCTGTTGGCAATTTACATCCCGCCCATCAGCGTAGCAAGGCTCCCATGTCTCCATGGCCTGTCCTGCTTTTCTGGTTTTTACACTTTGTTCAGCATGGCCCTTTTGACCGAGGGCAAGCGAGACTTCTTTGTAGCGCTGATTTGCCCTTCCGGCTTGCTTGGTTGGCCAAAAAGGGCGTATGCGTTTTTTCCTGAATATATTCAGGAAAAAACGCATACGCCCTTTTTGGCCAAGGGCATCATTGTCACCGTTTTGCCGCTTTTCATGTGCTTTAAAGGCGAGTCGAATCTACCTCCTGAAATCTGTTTCCTGCAAATCTGCCTTGCTTTCAAATCCTCTTCGTTGCCTTCCCTCAATATATTTGTGCACGAGAGTTCTCATTTATAACACTGCACGTTTGTGAATTGCAGTGCCCCTGAGCTCCATTTGTCTTCTCGCTTTTTAGGGAGCTGGCCGCAAAAGCGCAGGATTGCTTCAGGCCCTATTTTAGTTCTGGGGGGCAGGCTGAGCCTGTGGTTCATTCCTCGTGCTGATGGGAAAATGGAGTGACCTATGCCTGTCACAACACCTAGGGCTCATCTCTCGTTGGTTCTGCGTCTTCCCATTCATCCTCAGGACAAATTGCAACCTGTAAAATCAGGAGGTTAAAGGTGCTGATTCTCCAAGTAGAGAGATGGTTAGTCAAGCGGCTGGAATGGCGAACCCGAGCACAAGGAGAGGAGAAATGAGGTGCGTTTTAGAAACCTTTCCCGATCTCACGGCATACCATCTTCTGGGTTTCCCATGCATGTTTTGATGTAGGAAGATGCCCTTGTACCTGGAGATTTGAGACCCATGGGGTGGGTACCCCGCGGTATTACTTTAAAGTATCTGCATTTGCTCACCCAACCTCACCAATCCTCTCAGCCCCAAGAGTGTCCAGCCTTATGTCTCATCCAGCTGTGGGTCTAGATATGGTCAATCCAGGTTGCATCAGAGACCCTGAACGGATTTTGTAAGAATTTCTCTCTCTTTCACTGTCTTTGCTTTGTGGGTTTTTTAAAGTAATGTATGTTTAGAATGGAGTTTGGCTGCTTTTCCCTGCTGTGTTTATGCCGCTTTACACCCTCTTGATTCACTTGCAGAGAGATATCAATACATAGGTTTTCAGATTCATACTAGTCAGATATATTCTTGTGCGGTGACTAGGGGGTGTTGAGTCCAGTACACTGAGCAGGGAGTAGGCCTTGTCTATTACATATTTGGCTTATGGAGCGGTGTCTGAGCTAATTTCAAACCCTTGTTTTATGCATCACCCCACCTCACCTTTCCCGTTAAGCAGCCATAGTGTGTCTTCTAAAGGTGTGCCTCTGTTCTTTTTGTAATTCAGTTCAAGTGTAACGATTTTGACATTCCCTCAGTAAGCGATATCTTAGGAGAAGGGCCTTTTACTGTGTGACTTATTTCACTTAGAATCATCGTACCTAAATTCACTCATCATGCTGCTAACTAGCCTTATGACATTGATTTCATGGCTGAGTGATATTCCATTGTGTCAAGTACCACCATTTCTTTATCCATTTTTCTCTTTCCTGGGATATTGAAGGTGTACCGAAGCGGAGGTTCTTGGCAACAGAGCAGCCATAAACTTTAGGGTGCCTGTGTCTTCTTGATTTTTAGTTTTCCCAATTTATACGCCCATGAGTGGAAGTGCCCTATGCTCTCTACGCTGTGTTTATTACTTGTTTCAGGACACACCGTACTCTTCTCCAGAGTGCCTGTTGGCAATTTACATCCCGCCCATCAGCGTAGCAAGGCTCCCCTGTCTCCATGGCCTGTCCTGCTTTTCTGGTTTTTACAGTTTGTTCAGCATGGCCCTTTTGACCGAGGGCAAGCGAGACTTCTTTGTAGCGCTGATTTGCCCTTCCGGCTTGCTTGGTTGGCCAAAAAGGGCGTATGCGTTTTTTCCTGAATATATTCAGGAAAAAACGCATACGCCCTTTTTGGCCAAGGGCATCATTGTCAACGTTTTGCCGCTTTTCATGTGCTTTAAAGGCGAGTCGAATCTACCTCCTGAAATCTGTTTCCTGCAAATCTGCCTTGCTTTCAAATCCTCTTCGTTGCCTTCCCTCAATATATTTGTGGACGAGAGTTCTCATTTATAACTCTGCACGTTTGTGAATTGCAGTGCCCCTGAGCTCTATTTGTCTCCTCGCTTTTTTGGGAGCTGGCCGCAAAAGCGCAGGATTGCTTCAGGCCCTATTTTAGTTCTGGGGGGCAGGCTGAGCCTGTGGTTCATTCTTCTTCCTGATGGGAAAATGGAGTGACCTATGCCTGTCCCAACACCTAGGGCTCGTCTCTCATTGGTTCCACGTTTTCCCGTTCATCCTCAGGACAGATTGCAACCTGTACAATCAGGAGGTTAAAGGTGCTCATTCTCCAAATAGGGAGATGGTTAGTCAAGCAGCTGGAATGGTGAACCCGAGCACAAGGAGAGGAGAAATGAGGTGCGTTTTAGAAACATTTCCCGATCTCACGGCATACCATCTTCTGGGTTTCCCATGCATGTTTTGATGTAGGAAGATTCCCTTGTACCTGGAGATTTGAGACCCATGGGGTGGGTACCCCGCGGTATTACTTTAAAGTATCTGCATTTGCTCACCCAACCTCACCAATCCTCTCAGCCCCAAGAGTGTCCAGCCTTATGTCTCATCCAGCTGTGGGTCTAGATATGGTCAATCCAGGTTGCATCAGAGACCCTGAACGGATTTTGTAAGAATTTCTCTCTCTTTCACTGTCTTTGCTTTGTGGGTTTTTTAAAGTAATGTATGTTTAGAATGGGGTTTGGCTGCTTTTCCCTGCTGTGTTTATGCCGCTTTACACCCTCTTGATTCACTTGCAGAGAGATATCAATACATAGGTTTTCAGATTCATACTAGTCAGATATATTCTTGTGCGGTGACTAGGGGGTGTTGAGTCCAGTACACTGAGCAGGGAGTAGGCCTTGTCTATTACATATTTGGCTTATGGAGCAGTGTCTGAGCTAATTTCAAACCCTTGTTTTATGCATCACCCCACCTCACCTTTCCCGTTAAGCAGCCATAGTGTGTCTTCTAAAGGTGTGACTCTGTTCTGTTTTGTAATTCAGTTCAAGTGTAGCGATTTTGACATTCCCTCTAGAAGCGATATCTTAGGATAAGGGCCTTTTTCTGTGTGACTTATTTCACTTAGAATCATCGTACCTAAATCCACTCATCATGCTGCTAACTAGCCTTATGTCATTGATTTCATGGCTGAGTGATATTCCATTGTGCCAAGTACCACCATTTCTTTATCCATTTTTCTCTTTCCTGGGATATTGAAGGTGTACCGAAGCGCAGGTTATTGGCAACGGAGCAGCCGTAAAGTTTGGGGTGCCTGTGTCTTTTTGACTTTTAGTTTTCACAATTTATACGCCCATGAGTGGAAGTGCCCTATGCTCTCTACGCTGTGTTTATTACTTGTTTCAGGACACACCGTACTCTTCTCCAGAGTGCCTGTTGGCAATTTACATCCCGCCCATCAGCGTAGCAAGGCTCCCATGTCTCCATGGCCTGTCCTGCTTTTCTGTTTTTTACATTTTGTTCAGCATGGCCCTTTTGACCGAGGGCAAGCGAGACTTCTTTGTAGCGCTGATTTGCACTTCCGGCTTGCTTGGTTGGCGAAAAAGGGCGTATGCGTTTTTTCCTGAATATATTCAGGAAAAAACGCATACGCCCTTTTTGGCCAAGGGCATCATTGTCAACGTTTTGCCGCTTTTCATGTGCTTTAAAGGCGAGTCGAATCTACCTCCTGAAATCTGTTTCCTGCAAATCTGCCTTGCTTTCAAATCCTCTTCGTTGCCTTCCCTCAATATATTTGTGGACGAGAGTTCTCATTTATAACTCTGCACGTTTGTGAATTGCAGTGCCCCTGAGCTCCATTTGTCTCCTCGCTTTCTTGGGAGCTGGCCGCAAAAGCGCAGGATTGCTTCAGGCCCTATTTTGGTTCTGGGGGGCAGGCTGAGCCTGTGGTTCATTCTTCTTCCTGATGGGAAAATGGAGTGACCTGTGCCTGTCCCAACACCTAGGGCTAGTGTCTCGTTGGTTCCCCGTCTTCCCGTTCATCCTCAGGACAAACTGCAACCTGGACGAAACAGGAGGTTAAAGGTGCTGATTCTCCAAGTAGGGAGATGGTTAGTCAAGCGGCTGGAATGGCGAACTCGAGCACAAGGAGAGGAGAAATGAGGTGCGTTTTAGAAACCTTTCCCGATCTCATGGCATACCATCTTCTGGGTTTCCCATGCATGTTTTGATGTAGGAAGATTCCCTTGTACCTGGAGATTTGAGACCCATGGGGTGGGTACCCCGCGGTATTACTTTAAAGTATCTGCATTTCCTCACCCAGCCTCACCAATCCTCTCAGCCCCAAGAGTGTCCAGCCTTATGTCTCATCCAGCTGTGGGTCTAGATATGGTCAATCCAGGTTGCATCATAGACCCTGAATGGATTTTGTAAGAATTTCTCTCTCTTTAACTGTTTTGTTTTGTGGGTTTTTTAAAGTAATTTATGTTTAGAATCGGGCTTGGCTGATTTTCCCTGCTGTGTTGATGCCGCTTTACACCCTCTTGATTCACTTGCAGAGAGATATCGATACATAGGTTTTCAGATTCTTACTAGTCAAATATATTCTTGTGTGGTGACTAGGGTGTGTTGACTCCAGTTCACTGAGCAGGGAGTAGGCCTTGTCTATTACATATTTGGCTTATGGAGCGGTCTCTGAGCTAATTTCAAACCCTTGTTTTATGCATCACCCCACCTCACCTTTCCCGTTAAGCAGCCATAGTGTGTCTTCTAAAGGTGTGACTCTGTTCTCTTTTGTAATTCAGTTCAAGTGTAGCGATTTTGACATTCCCTCTATAAGCGATATCTTAGGATAAGTGTCTTTTTCTGTGTGACTTATTTCACTTAGAATCATCGTACCTAAATCCACTCATCATGCTGCTAACTAGCCTTATGACATTGATTTCATGGCTGAGTGATATTCCATTGTGCCAAGTACCACCATTTCTTTATCCATTTTTCTCTTTCCTGGGATATTGAAGGTGTACCGAAGCGGAGGTTCTTGGAAACAGAGCAGCCGTAAACTTTAGGGTGCCTGTGTCTTGTTGATTTTTAGTTTTCCCAATTTATATGCCCATGAGTGGAAGTGCCCTATGCTCTCAACGCTGTGTTTATTACTTGTTTCAGGACACACCGTACTCTTCTCCAGAGTGCCTGTTGGCAATTTACATCCCGCCCATCAGCGTAGCAAGGCTCCCATGTCTCCATGGCCTGTCCTGCTTTTCTGGTTTTTACACTTTGTTCAGCATGGCCCTTTTGACCGAGGGCAAGCGAGACTTCTTTGTAGCGCTGATTTGCCCTTCCGGCTTGCTTGGTTGGCCAAAAAGGGCGTATGCGTTTTTTCCTGAATATATTCAGGAAAAAACGCATACGCCCTTTTTGGCCAAGGGCATCATTGTCACCGTTTTGCCGCTTTTCATGTGCTTTAAACGCGAGTCGAATCTACCTCCTGAAATCTGTTTCCTGCAAATCTGCCTTGCTTTCAAATCCTCTTCGTTGCCTTCCCTCAATATATTTGTGCACGAGAGTTCTCATTTATAACACTGCACGTTTGTGAATTGCAGTGCCCCTGAGCTCCATTTGTCTCCTCGCTTTTTAGGGAGCTGGCCGCAAAAGCGCAGGATTGCTTCAGGCCCTATTTTAGTTCTGGGGGGCAGGCTGAGCCTGTGGTTCATTCTTCGTGCTGATGGGAAAATGGAGTGACCTATGCCTGTCACAACACCTAGGGCTCATCTCTCGTTGGTTCTGCGTCTTCCCATTCATCCTCAGGACAAATTGCAACCTGTAAAATCAGGAGGTTAAAGGTGCTGATTCTCCAAGTAGAGAGATGGTTAGTCAAGCGGCTGGAATGGCGAACCCGAGCACAAGGAGAGGAGAAATGAGGTGCGTTTTAGAAACCTTTCCCGATCTCACGGCATACCATCTTCTGGGTTTCCCATGCATGTTTTGATGTAGGAAGATGCCCTTGTACCTGGAGATTTGAGACCCATGGGGTGGGTACCCCGCGGTATTACTTTAAAGTATCTGCATTTGCTCACCCAACCTCACCAATCCTCTCAGCCCCAAGAGTGTCCAGCCTTATGTCTCATCCAGCTGTGGGTCTAGATATGGTCAATCCAGGTTGCATCAGAGACCCTGAACGGATTTTGTAAGAATTTCTCTCTCTTTCACTGTCTTTGCTTTGTGGGTTTTTTAAAGTAATGTATGTTTAGAATGGAGTTTGGCTGCTTTTCCCTGCTGTGTTTATGCCGCTTTACACCCTCTTGATTCACTTGCAGAGAGATATCAATACATAGGTTTTCAGATTCATACTAGTCAGATATATTCTTGTGCGGTGACTAGGGGGTGTTGAGTCCAGTACACTGAGCAGGGAGTAGGCCTTGTCTATTACATATTTGGCTTATGGAGCGGTGTCTGAGCTAATTTCAAACCCTTGTTTTATGCATCACCCCACCTCACCTTTCCCGTTAAGCAGCCATAGTGTGTCTTCTAAAGGTGTGCCTCTGTTCTTTTTGTAATTCAGTTCAAGTGTAACGATTTTGACATTCCCTCAGTAAGCGATATCTTAGGAGAAGGGCCTTTTACTGTGTGACTTATTTCACTTAGAATCATCGTACCTAAATTCACTCATCATGCTGCTAACTAGCCTTATGACATTGATTTCATGGCTGAGTGATATTCCATTGTGTCAAGTACCACCATTTCTTTATCCATTTTTCTCTTTCCTGGGATATTGAAGGTGTACCGAAGCGGAGGTTCTTGGCAACAGAGCAGCCATAAACTTTAGGGTGCCTGTGTCTTCTTGATTTTTAGTTTTCCCAATTTATACGCCCATGAGTGGAAGTGCCCTATGCTCTCTACGCTGTGTTTATTACTTGTTTCAGGACACACCGTACTCTTCTCCAGAGTGCCTGTTGGCAATTTACATCCCGCCCATCAGCGTAGCAAGGCTCCCATGTCTCCATGGCCTGTCCTGCTTTTCTGGTTTTTACACTTTGTTCAGCATGGCCCTTTTGACCGAGGGCAAGCGAGACTTCTTTGTAGCGCTGATTTGCCCTTCCGGCTTGCTTGGTTGGCCAAAAAGGGCGTATGCGTTTTTTCCTGAATATATTCAGGAAAAAACGCATACGCCCTTTTTGGCCAAGGGCATCATTGTCACCGTTTTGCCGCTTTTCATGTGCTTTAAACGCGAGTCGAATCTACCTCCTGAAATCTGTTTCCTGCAAATCTGCCTTGCTTTCAAATCCTCTTCGTTGCCTTCCCTCAATATATTTGTGCACGAGAGTTCTCATTTATAACACTGCACGTTTGTGAATTGCAGTGCCCCTGAGCTCCATTTGTCTCCTCGCTTTTTAGGGAGCTGGCCGCAAAAGCGCAGGATTGCTTCAGGCCCTATTTTAGTTCTGGGGGGCAGGCTGAGCCTGTGGTTCATTCTTCGTGCTGATGGGAAAATGGAGTGACCTATGCCTGTCACAACACCTAGGGCTCGTCTCTCGTTGGTTCTGCGTCTTCCCATTCATCCTCAGGACAAATTGCAACCTGTAAAATCAGGAGGTTAAAGGTGCTGATTCTCCAAGTAGAGAGATGGTTAGTCAAGCGGCTGGAATGGCGAACCCGAGCACAAGGAGAGGAGAAATGAGGTGCGTTTTAGAAACCTTTCCCGATCTCACGGCATACCATCTTCTGGGTTTCCCATGCATGTTTTGATGTAGGAAGATTCCCTTGTACCTGGAGATTTGAGACCCATGGGGTGGGTACCCCGCGGTATTACTTTAAAGTATCTGCATTTGCTCACCCAACCTCACCAATCCTCTCAGCCCCAAGAGTGTCCAGCCTTATGTCTCATCCAGCTGTGGGTCTAGATATGGTCAATCCAGGTTGCATCAGAGACCCTGAACGGATTTTGTAAGAATTTCTCTCTCTTTCACTGTCTTTGCTTTGTGGGTTTTTTAAAGTAATGTATGTTTAGAATGGGGTTTGGCTGCTTTTCCCTGCTGTGTTTATGCCGCTTTACACCCTCTTGATTCACTTGCAGAGAGATATCAATACATAGGTTTTCAGATTCATACTAGTCAGATATATTCTTGTGCGGTGACTAGGGGGTGTTGAGTCCAGTACACTGAGCAGGGAGTAGGCCTTGTCTATTACATATTTGGCTTATGGAGCAGTGTCTGAGCTAATTTCAAACCCTTGTTTTATGCATCACCCCACCTCACCTTTCCCGTTAAGCAGCCATAGTGTGTCTTCTAAAGGTGTGACTCTGTTCTGTTTTGTAATTCAGTTCAAGTGTAGCGATTTTGACATTCCCTCTAGAAGCGATATCTTAGGATAAGGGCCTTTTTCTGTGTGACTTATTTCACTTAGAATCATCGTACCTAAATCCACTCATCATGCTGCTAACTAGCCTTATGTCATTGATTTCATGGCTGAGTGATATTCCATTGTGCCAAGTACCACCATTTCTTTATCCATTTTTCTCTTTCCTGGGATATTGAAGGTGTACCGAAGCGCAGGTTATTGGCAACGGAGCAGCCGTAAAGTTTGGGGTGCCTGTGTCTTTTTGACTTTTAGTTTTCACAATTTATACGCCCATGAGTGGAAGTGCCCTATGCTCTCTACGCTGTGTTTATTACTTGTTTCAGGACACACCGTACTCTTCTCCAGAGTGCCTGTTGGCAATTTACATCCCGCCCATCAGCGTAGCAAGGCTCCCATGTCTCCATGGCCTGTCCTGCTTTTCTGTTTTTTACATTTTGTTCAGCATGGCCCTTTTGACCGAGGGCAAGCGAGACTTCTTTGTAGCGCTGATTTGCACTTCCGGCTTGCTTGGTTGGCCAAAAAGGGCGTATGCGTTTTTTCCTGAATATATTCAGGAAAAAACGCATACGCCCTTTTTGGCCAAGGGCATCATTGTCAACGTTTTGCCGCTTTTCATGTGCTTTAAAGGCGAGTCGAATCTACCTCCTGAAATCTGTTTCCTGCAAATCTGCCTTGCTTTCAAATCCTCTTCGTTGCCTTCCCTCAATATATTTGTGGACGAGAGTTCTCATTTATAACTCTGCACGTTTGTGAATTGCAGTGCCCCTGAGCTCCATTTGTCTCCTCGCTTTCTTGGGAGCTGGCCGCAAAAGCGCAGGATTGCTTCAGGCCCTATTTTGGTTCTGGGGGGCAGGCTGAGCCTGTGGTTCATTCTTCTTCCTGATGGGAAAATGGAGTGACCTGTGCCTGTCCCAACACCTAGGGCTAGTCTCTCGTTGGTTCCCCGTCTTCCCGTTCATCCTCAGGACAAACTGCAACCTGGACGAAACAGGAGGTTAAAGGTGCTGATTCTCCAAGTAGGGAGATGGTTAGTCAAGCGGCTGGAATGGCGAACTCGAGCACAAGGAGAGGAGAAATGAGGTGCGTTTTAGAAACCTTTCCCGATCTCATGGCATACCATCTTCTGGGTTTCCCATGCATGTTTTGATGTAGGAAGATTCCCTTGTACCTGGAGATTTGAGACCCATGGGGTGGGTACCCCGCGGTATTACTTTAAAGTATCTGCATTTCCTCACCCAGCCTCACCAATCCTCTCAGCCCCAAGAGTGTCCAGCCTTATGTCTCATCCAGCTGTGGGTCTAGATATGGTCAATCCAGGTTGCATCATAGACCCTGAATGGATTTTGTAAGAATTTCTCTCTCTTTAACTGTTTTGTTTTGTGGGTTTTTTAAAGTAATTTATGTTTAGAATCGGGCTTGGCTGATTTTCCCTGCTGTGTTGATGCCGCTTTACACCCTCTTGATTCACTTGCAGAGAGATATCGATACATAGGTTTTCAGATTCTTACTAGTCAAATATATTCTTGTGTGGTGACTAGGGTGTGTTGACTACAGTTCACTGAGCAGGGAGTAGGCCTTGTCTATTACATATTTGGCTTATGGAGCGGTCTCTGAGCTAATTTCAAACCCTTGTTTTATGCATCACCCCACCTCACCTTTCCCGTTAAGCAGCCATAGTGTGTCTTCTAAAGGTGTGACTCTGTTCTCTTTTGTAATTCAGTTCAAGTGTAGCGATTTTGACATTCCCTCTATAAGCGATATCTTAGGATAAGTGTCTTTTTCTGTGTGACTTATTTCACTTAGAATCATCGTACCTAAATCAACTCATCATGCTGCTAACTAGCCTTATGACATTGATTTCATGGCTGAGTGATATTCCATTGTGCCAAGTACCACCATTTCTTTATCCATTTTTCTCTTTCCTGGGATATTGAAGGTGTACCGAAGCGGAGGTTCTTGGAAACAGAGCAGCCGTAAACTTTAGGGTGCCTGTGTCTTGTTGATTTTTAGTTTTCCCAATTTATATGCCCATGAGTGGAAGTGCCCTATGCTCTCAACGCTGTGTTTATTACTTGTTTCAGGACACACCGTACTCTTCTCCAGAGTGCCTGTTGGCAATTTACATCCCGCCCATCAGCGTAGCAAGGCTCCCATGTCTCCATGGCCTGTCCTGCTTTTCTGGTTTTTACACTTTGTTCAGCATGGCCCTTTTGACCGAGGGCAAGCGAGACTTCTTTGTAGCGCTGATTTGCCCTTCCGGCTTGCTTGGTTGGCCAAAAAGGGCGTATGCGTTTTTTCCTGAATATATTCAGGAAAAAACGCATACGCCCTTTTTGGCCAAGGGCATCATTGTCACCGTTTTGCCGCTTTTCATGTGCTTTAAACGCGAGTCGAATCTACCTCCTGAAATCTGTTTCCTGCAAATCTGCCTTGCTTTCAAATCCTCTTCGTTGCCTTCCCTCAATATATTTGTGCACGAGAGTTCTCATTTATAACACTGCACGTTTGTGAATTGCAGTGCCCCTGAGCTCCATTTGTCTCCTCGCTTTTTAGGGAGCTGGCCGCAAAAGCGCAGGATTGCTTCAGGCCCTATTTTAGTTCTGGGGGGCAGGCTGAGCCTGTGGTTCATTCTTCGTGCTGATGGGAAAATGGAGTGACCTATGCCTGTCACAACACCTAGGGCTCATCTCTCGTTGGTTCTGCGTCTTCCCATTCATCCTCAGGACAAATTGCAACCTGTAAAATCAGGAGGTTAAAGGTGCTGATTCTCCAAGTAGAGAGATGGTTAGTCAAGCGGCTGGAATGGCGAACCCGAGCACAAGGAGAGGAGAAATGAGGTGCGTTTTAGAAACCTTTCCCGATCTCACGGCATACCATCTTCTGGGTTTCCCATGCATGTTTTGATGTAGGAAGATGCCCTTGTACCTGGAGATTTGAGACCCATGGGGTGGGTACCCCGCGGTATTACTTTAAAGTATCTGCATTTGCTCACCCAACCTCACCAATCCTCTCAGCCCCAAGAGTGTCCAGCCTTATGTCTCATCCAGCTGTGGGTCTAGATATGGTCAATCCAGGTTGCATCAGAGACCCTGAACGGATTTTGTAAGAATTTCTCTCTCTTTCACTGTCTTTGCTTTGTGGGTTTTTTAAAGTAATGTATGTTTAGAATGGAGTTTGGCTGCTTTTCCCTGCTGTGTTTATGCCGCTTTACACCCTCTTGATTCACTTGCAGAGAGATATCAATACATAGGTTTTCAGATTCATACTAGTCAGATATATTCTTGTGCGGTGACTAGGGGGTGTTGAGTCCAGTACACTGAGCAGGGAGTAGGCCTTGTCTATTACATATTTGGCTTATGGAGCGGTGTCTGAGCTAATTTCAAACCCTTGTTTTATGCATCACCCCACCTCACCTTTCCCGTTAAGCAGCCATAGTGTGTCTTCTAAAGGTGTGCCTCTGTTCTTTTTGTAATTCAGTTCAAGTGTAACGATTTTGACATTCCCTCAGTAAGCGATATCTTAGGAGAAGGGCCTTTTACTGTGTGACTTATTTCACTTAGAATCATCGTACCTAAATTCACTCATCATGCTGCTAACTAGCCTTATGACATTGATTTCATGGCTGAGTGATATTCCATTGTGTCAAGTACCACCATTTCTTTATCCATTTTTCTCTTTCCTGGGATATTGAAGGTGTACCGAAGCGGAGGTTCTTGGCAACAGAGCAGCCATAAACTTTAGGGTGCCTGTGTCTTCTTGATTTTTAGTTTTCCCAATTTATACGCCCATGAGTGGAAGTGCCCTATGCTCTCTACGCTGTGTTTATTACTTGTTTCAGGACACACCGTACTCTTCTCCAGAGTGCCTGTTGGCAATTTACATCCCGCCCATCAGCGTAGCAAGGCTCCCATGTCTCCATGGCCTGTCCTGCTTTTCTGGTTTTTACACTTTGTTCAGCATGGCCCTTTTGACCGAGGGCAAGCGAGACTTCTTTGTAGCGCTGATTTGCCCTTCCGGCTTGCTTGGTTGGCCAAAAAGGGCGTATGCGTTTTTTCCTGAATATATTCAGGAAAAAACGCATACGCCCTTTTTGGCCAAGGGCATCATTGTCACCGTTTTGCCGCTTTTCATGTGCTTTAAACGCGAGTCGAATCTACCTCCTGAAATCTGTTTCCTGCAAATCTGCCTTGCTTTCAAATCCTCTTCGTTGCCTTCCCTCAATATATTTGTGCACGAGAGTTCTCATTTATAACACTGCACGTTTGTGAATTGCAGTGCCCCTGAGCTCCATTTGTCTCCTCGCTTTTTAGGGAGCTGGCCGCAAAAGCGCAGGATTGCTTCAGGCCCTATTTTAGTTCTGGGGGGCAGGCTGAGCCTGTGGTTCATTCTTCGTGCTGATGGGAAAATGGAGTGACCTATGCCTGTCACAACACCTAGGGCTCGTCTCTCGTTGGTTCTGCGTCTTCCCATTCATCCTCAGGACAAATTGCAACCTGTAAAATCAGGAGGTTAAAGGTGCTGATTCTCCAAGTAGAGAGATGGTTAGTCAAGCGGCTGGAATGGCGAACCCGAGCACAAGGAGAGGAGAAATGAGGTGCGTTTTAGAAACCTTTCCCGATCTCACGGCATACCATCTTCTGGGTTTCCCATGCATGTTTTGATGTAGGAAGATGCCCTTGTACCTGGAGATTTGAGACCCATGGGGTGGGTACCCCGCGGTATTACTTTAAAGTATCTGCATTTGCTCACCCAACCTCACCAATCCTCTCAGCCCCAAGAGTGTCCAGCCTTATGTCTCATCCAGCTGTGGGTCTAGATATGGTCAATCCAGGTTGCATCAGAGACCCTGAACGGATTTTGTAAGAATTTCTCTCTCTTTCACTGTCTTTGCTTTGTGGGTTTTTTAAAGTAATGTATGTTTAGAATGGAGTTTGGCTGCTTTTCCCTGCTGTGTTTATGCCGCTTTACACCCTCTTGATTCACTTGCAGAGAGATATCAATACATAGGTTTTCAGATTCATACTAGTCAGATATATTCTTGTGCGGTGACTAGGGGGTGTTGAGTCCAGTACACTGAGCAGGGAGTAGGCCTTGTCTATTACATATTTGGCTTATGGAGCGGTGTCTGAGCTAATTTCAAACCCTTGTTTTATGCATCACCCCACCTCACCTTTCCCGTTAAGCAGCCATAGTGTGTCTTCTAAAGGTGTGCCTCTGTTCTTTTTGTAATTCAGTTCAAGTGTAACGATTTTGACATTCCCTCAGTAAGCGATATCTTAGGAGAAGGGCCTTTTACTGTGTGACTTATTTCACTTAGAATCATCGTACCTAAATTCACTCATCATGCTGCTAACTAGCCTTATGCCATTGATTTCATGGCTGAGTGATATTCCATTGTGTCAAGTACCACCATTTCTTTATCCATTTTTCTCTTTCCTGGGATATTGAAGGTGTACCGAAGCGGAGGTTCTTGGCAACAGAGCAGCCATAAACTTTAGGGTGCCTGTGTCTTCTTGATTTTTAGTTTTCCCAATTTATACGCCCATGAGTGGAAGTGCCCTATGCTCTCTACGCTGTGTTTATTACTTGTTTCAGGACACACCGTACTCTTCTCCAGAGTGCCTGTTGGCAATTTACATCCCGCCCATCAGCGTAGCAAGGCTCCCCTGTCTCCATGGCCTGTCCTGCTTTTCTGGTTTTTACAGTTTGTTCAGCATGGCCCTTTTGACCGAGGGCAAGCGAGACTTCTTTGTAGCGCTGATTTGCCCTTCTGGCTTGCTTGGTTGGCCAAAAAGGGCGTATGCGTTTTTTCCTGAATATATTCAGGAAAAAACGCATACGCCCTTTTTGGCCAAGGGCATCATTGTCAACGTTTTGCCGCTTTTCATGTGCTTTAAAGGCGAGTCGAATCTACCTCCTGAAATCTGTTTCCTGCAAATCTGCCTTGCTTTCAAATCCTCTTCGTTGCCTTCCCTCAATATATTTGTGGACGAGAGTTCTCATTTATAACTCTGCACGTTTGTGAATTGCAGTGCCCCTGAGCTCTATTTGTCTCCTCGCTTTTTTGGGAGCTGGCCGCAAAAGCGCAGGATTGCTTCAGGCCCTATTTTAGTTCTGGGGGGCAGGCTGAGCCTGTGGTTCATTCTTCTTCCTGATGGGAAAATGGAGTGACCTATGCCTGTCCCAACACCTAGGGCTCGTCTCTCATTGGTTCCACGTTTTCCCGTTCATCCTCAGGACAGATTGCAACCTGTACAATCAGGAGGTTAAAGGTGCTCATTCTCCAAATAGGGAGATGGTTAGTCAAGCAGCTGGAATGGTGAACCCGAGCACAAGGAGAGGAGAAATGAGGTGCGTTTTAGAAACATTTCCCGATCTCACGGCATACCATCTTCTGGGTTTCCCATGCATGTTTTGATGTAGGAAGATTCCCTTGTACCTGGAGATTTGAGACCCATGGGGTGGGTACCCCGCGGTATTACTTTAAAGTATCTGCATTTGCTCACCCAACCTCACCAATCCTCTCAGCCCCAAGAGTGTCCAGCCTTATGTCTCATCCAGCTGTGGGTCTAGATATGGTCAATCCAGGTTGCATCACAGACCCTGAACGGATTTTGTAAGAATTTCTCTCTCTTTCACTGTCTTTGTTTTGTGGGTTTTTTAAGTAATTTATGTTTAGAATCGGGCTTGGCTGCTTTTCCCTGCTGTGTTGATGCCGCTTTACACCCTCTTGATTCACTTGCAGAGAGATATCCATACCTAAGTTTTCAGATTCTTACTAGTCAGATATATTCTTGTGTGGTGACTAGGGTGTGTTGAGTCCAGTTCACTGAGCAGGGAGTAGGCCTTGTCTATTACATATTAGGCTTATGGAGCGGTCTCTGAGCTAATTTCAAACCCTTGTTATATGCATCACCCCACCTCACCTTTCCTGTTAAGCAGCCATAGTGTGTCTTCTAAAGGTGTGACTCTGTTCTGTTTTGTAATTCAGTTCAAGTGTAGCGATTTTGACATTCCCTCTATAAGCGGTATCTTAGGATAAGTGTCTTTTTCTGTGTGACTTATTTCACTTAGAATCATCGTACCTAAATCCACTCATCATGCTGCTAACTAGCCTTATGACATTGATTTCATGGCTGAGTGATATTCCATTGTGCCAAGTACCACCATTTCTTTATACATTTTTCTCTTTCCTGGGATATTGAAGGTGTACCGAAGCGGAGATTCTTGGAAACAGAGCAGCCGTAAACTTTATGGTGCCTGTGTCTTGTTGATTTTTAGTTTTCCCAATTTATACGCCCATGAGTGGAAGTGCCCTATGCTCTCAACGCTGTGTTTATTACTTGTTTCAGGACACACCGTACTCTTCTCCAGAGTGCCTGTTGGCAATTTATATCCCACCCATCAGCGTAGCAAGGCTCCCATGTCTCCATGGCCTGTCCTGCTTTTCTGGTTTTTACTGTTTGTTCAGCATGGCCCTTTTGACCGAGGGCAAGTGAGACTTCTTTGTAGCGCTGATTTGCCCTTCCGGCTTGCTTGGTTGGCCAAAAAGGGCGTATGCGTTTTTTCCTGAATATATTCAGGAAAAAACGCATACGCCCTTTTTGGCCAAGGGCATCATTGTCACCGTTTTGCCGCTTTTCATGTGCTTTAAACGCGAGTCGAATCTACCTCCTGAAATCTGTTTCCTGCAAATCTACCTTGCTTTCAAATCCTCTTCGTTGCCTTCCCTCAATATATTTGTGGACGAGAGTTCTCATTTATAACTCTGCACGTTTGTGAATTGCAGTGCCCCTGAGCTCCATTTGTCTCCTCGCTTTTTAGGGAGCTGGCCGCAAAAGCGCAGGATTGCTTCAGGCCCTATTTTGGTTCTGGGGGGCAGGCTGAGCCTGTGGTTCATTCTTCTTCCTGATGGGAAAATGGAGTGACCTATGCCTGTCCCAACACCTAGGGCTCGTCTCTCATTGGTTCCACGTTTTCCCGTTCATCCTCAGGACAGATTGCAACCTGTACAATCAGGAGGTTAAAGGTGCTCATTTTCCAAATAGGGAGATGGTTAGTCAAGCAGCTGGAATGGTGAACCCGAGCACAAGGAGAGGAGAAATGAGGTGCGTTTTAGAAACCTTTCCCGATCTCATGGCATACCATCTTCTGGGTTTCCCATGCATATTTTGATGTAGGAAGATGCCCTTGTACCTGGAGATTTGAGACCCATGGGGTGTGTTCCCCGCAGTGTTACTTTAAAGTATCTGCGTTTGCTCACCCAACCTCACCAATCCTCTCAGCCCCAAGAGTGTCCAGCCTTATGTCTCATCCAGCTGTGGGTCTAGATATGGTCAATCCAGGTTGCATCAGAGACCCTGAACGGATTTTGTAAGAATTTCTCTCTCTTTCACTGTCTTTGTTTTGTGGGTTTTTTAAGTAATTTATGTTTAGAATCGGGCTTGGCTGCTTTTCCCTGCTGTGTTGATGCCGCTTTACACCCTCTTGATTCACTTGCAGAGAGATATCCATACCTAGGTTTTCAGATTCTTACTAGTCAGATATATTCTTGTGTGGTGACTAGGGTGTGTTGAGTCCAGTTCACTGAGCAGGGAGTAGGCCTTGTCTATTACATATTAGGCTTATGGAGCGGTCTCTGAGCTAATTTCAAACCCTTGTTATATGCATCACCCCACCTCACCTTTCCTGTTAAGCAGCCATAGTGTGTCTTCTAAAGGTGTGACTCTGTTCTGTTTTGTAATTCAGTTCAAGTGTAGCGATTTTGACATTCCCTCTATAAGCGGTATCTTAGGATAAGTGTCTTTTTCTGTGTGACTTATTTCACTTAGAATCATCGTACCTAAATCCACTCATCATGCTGCTAACTAGCCTTATGACATTGATTTCATGGCTGAGTGATATTCCATTGTGCCAAGTACCACCATTTCTTTATACATTTTTCTCTTTCCTGGGATATTGAAGGTGTACCGAAGCGGAGATTCTTGGAAACAGAGCAGCCGTAAACTTTAGGGTGCCTGTGTCTTGTTGATTTTTAGTTTTCCCAATTTATACGCCCATGAGTGGAAGTGCCCTATGCTCTCAACGCTGTGTTTATTACTTGTTTCAGGACACACCGTACTCTTCTCCAGAGTGCCTGTTGGCAATTTATATCCCACCCATCAGCGTAGCAAGGCTCCCATGTCTCCATGGCCTGTCCTGCTTTTCTGGTTTTTACTGTTTGTTCAGCATGGCCCTTTTGACCGAGGGCAAGTGAGACTTCTTTGTAGCGCTGATTTGCCCTTCCAGCTTGCTTGGTTGGCCAAAAAGGGCGTATGCGTTTTTTCCTGAATATATTCAGGAAAAAACGCATACGCCCTTTTTGGCCAAGGGCATCATTGTCAACGTTTTGCCGCTTTTCATGTGCTTTAAAGGCGAGTCGAATCTACCTCCTGAAATCTGTTTCCTGCAAATCTGCCTTGCTTTCAAATCCTCTTCGTTGCCTTCCCTCAATATATTTGTGGACGAGAGTTCTCATTTATAACTCTGCACGTTTGTGAATTGCAGTGCCCCTGAGCTCCATTTGTCTCCTCGCTTTTTTGGGAGCTGGCCGCAAAAGCGCAGGATTGCTTCAGGCCCTATATTGGTTCTGGGGGGCAGGCTGAGCCTGTGGTTCTTTCTTCTTCCTGATGGGAAAATGGAGTGACCTATGCCTGTCCCAAAACCTAGGGCTCGTCGCTCGTTGGTTCCGCGTCTTCGCGTTCATCCTCAGGACAAATTGCAACCTGTACAATTCGGAGGTTAAAGGTGCTGATTCTCCAAGTAGGGAGATGGTTAGTCAAGCGGCTGGAATGGCGAACCCGAGCACAAGGAGAGGAGAAATGAGGTGCGTTTTAGAAACCTTTCCCGATCTCATGGCATACCATCTTCTGCGTTTCCCATGCATGTTTTGATGTAGGAAGATGCCCTTGTACCTGGAGATTTGAGACCCATGGGGTGTGTTCCCAGCAGTGTTACTTTAAAGTATCTGCGTTTGCTCACCCAACCTCACCAATCCTCTCAGCCCCAAGAGTGTCCAGCCTTATGTCTCATCCAGCTGTGGGTCTAGATATGGTCAATCCAGGTTGCATCATAGACACTGAACGGATTTTGTAAGAATTTCTCTCTCTTTCACTGTCTTTGTTTTGTGGTTTTTTTAAAGTAATTTATGTTTAGAATCGGGCTTGGCTGCTTTTCCCTGCTGTGTTGATGCCGCTTTACACCCTCTTGATTCACTTGCAGAGAGATATCGATACATAGGTTTTCAGATTCTTACTAGTCAGATATATTCTTGTGTGGTGACTAGGGTGTGTTGAGTCCAGTTCACTGAGCAGGGAGTAGGCCTTGTCTATTACATATTTGGCTTATGGAGCGGTCTCTGAGCTAATTTCAAACCCTTGTTTTATGCATCACCCCACCTCACCTTTCCCGTTAAGCAGCCATAGTGTGTCTTCTAAAGGTGTGACTCTGTTCTCTTTTGTAATTCAGTTCAAGTGTAGCGATTTTGACATTCCCTCTATAAGCAATATCTTAGGTTAAGTGTCTTTTTCTGTGTGACTTATTTCACTTAGAATCATCGTAACTAAATCCACTCATCATGCTGCTAACTAGCCTTATGACATTGATTTCATGGCTGAGTGATATTCCATTGTGCCAAGTACCACCATTTCTTTATCCATTTTTCTCTTTCCTGGGATATTGAAGGTGTACCGAAGCGGAGGTTCTTGGAAACAGAGCAGCCGTAATCTTTAGGGTGCCTGTGTCTTGTTGATTTTTAGTTTCCCAATTTATACGCCCATGAGTGGAAGTGCCCTATGCTCTCTACGCTGTGTTTATTACTTGTTTCAGGACACACCGTACCCTTCTCCAGAGTGCCTGTTGGCAATTTACATCCCGCCCATCAGCGTAGCAAGGCTCCCATGTCTCCATGGCCTGTCCTGCTTTTCTGGTTTTTACACTTTGTTCAGCATGGCCCTTTTGACCGAGGGCAAGCGAGACTTCTTTGTAGCGCTGATTTGCCCTTCCGGCTTGCTTGGTTGGCCAAAAAGGGCGTATGCGTTTTTTCCTGAATATATTCAGGAAAAAACGCATACGCCCTTTTTGGCCAAGGGCATCATTGTCAACGTTTTGCCGCTTTTCATGTGCTTTAAAGGCGAGTCGAATCTACCTCCTGAAATCTGTTTCCTGCATATCTGCCTTGCTTTTAAATCCTCTTCGTTGCCTCCCCTCAATATATTTGTGGACGAGAGTTTTCATTTATAACTCTGCACGTTTGTGAATTGCAGTGCCCGAGAGATCCATTTGTCTCCTCGCTTTTTTGGGAGCTGACCGCAAAAGCGCAGGATTGCTTCAGGCCCTATTTTGGTTCTGGGGGGCAGGCTGAGCCTGTGGTTCATTCTTCTTCCTGATGGGAAAATGGAGTGACCTGTGCCTGTCCCAAAACCTAGGGCCCGTCTCTCGTTGGTTCCCCGTCTTCCCGTTCATCCTCAGGACAAATTGCAACCTGGACGAAACAGGAGCTTAAAGGTGCTGATTCTCCAAGTAGGGAGATGGTTAGTCAAGCGGCTGGAATGGCGAACCCGAGCACAAGGAGAGGAGAAATGAGGTGCGTTTTAGAAACCTTTCCCGATCTCACGGCATACCATCTTCTGGGATTCCCATGCATGTTTTGATGTAGGAAGATTCCCTTGTACCTGGAGATTTGAGACCCATGGGGTGGGTACCCCGCGGTATTACTTTAAAGTATCTGCATTTGCTCACCCAACCTCACCAATCCTCTCAGCCCCAAGAGTGTCCAGCCTTATGTCTCATCCAGCTGTGGGTCTAGATATGGTCAATCCAGGTTGCATCAGAGACCCTGAACGGATTTTGTAAGAATTTCTCTCTCTTTCACTGTCTTTGTTTTGTGGGTTTTTTAAAGTAATGTATGTTTAGAATGGGGTTTGGCTGCTTTTCCCTGCTGTTTTTATGCCGCTTTACACCCTCTTGATTCACTTGCAGAGAGATATCGATACATAGGTTTTTGAGATTCATACTAGTCAGATATATTCTTGTGCGGTGACTAGGGGGTGTTGAGTCCAGTTCACTGAGCAGGGAGTAGGCCTTGTCTAGTACATATTTGGCTTATGGAGCGGTGTCTGAGCTAATTTCAAACCCTTGTTTTATGCATCACCCCACCTCACCTTTCCGGTTACGTAGCCATAGTGTGTCTTCTAAAGGTGTGACTCTGTTCTGTTTTGTAATTCAGTTCAAGTGTAGCGATTTTGGCATTCCCTCTATAAGCGATATCTTAGGATAAGTGCCTTTTTCTGTGTGACTTATTTCACTTAGAATCATCGTACCTAAATCCACTCATCATGCTGCTAAGTAGCCTTATGACATTGATTTCATGGCTGAGTGATATTCCATTGTGCCAAGTACCACCATTTCTTTATCCATTTTTCTCTTTCCTGGGATATTGAAGGTGTACCGAAGCGGAGATTCCTGGAAACAGAGCAGCCGTAAACTTTAGGGTGCCTGTGTCTTGTTGATTTTTAGTTTTCCCAATTTATACGCCCATGAGTGGAAGTGCCCTATGCTCTCTACGCTGTGTTTATTACTTGTTTCAGGACACACCGTACTGTTCTCCAGAGTGCCTGTTGGCAATTTACATCCCGCCCATCAGCGTAGCAAGGCTCCCATGTCTCCATGGCCTGTCCTGCTTTTCTGGTTTTTACACTTTGTTCAGCATGGCCCTTTTGACCGAGGGCAAGCGAGACTTCTTTGTAGCGCTGATTTGCCCTTCCGGCTTGCTTGCTTGGCCTAAAAGGGCGTATGCGTTTTTTCCTGAATATATTCAGGAAAAAAATCCATACGCCCTTTTTGGCCAAGGGCATCATTGTCAACGTTTTGCCGCTTTTCATGTGCTTTAAAGGCGAGTCGAATCTACCTCCTGAAATCTGTTTCCTGCAAATCTGCCTTGCTTTCAAATCCTCTTCGTTGCCTTCCCTCAATATATTTGTGGACGAGAGTTCTCATTTATAACTCTGCACGTTTGTGAATTGCAGTGCCCCTGAGCTCCATTTGTCTCCTCGCTTTTTTGGGAGCTGGCCGCAAAAGCGCAAGATTGCTTCAGGCCCTATTTTGGTTCTGGGGGGCAGGCTGAGCCTGTGGTTCATTCTTCTTCCTGATGGGAAAATGGACTGACCTATGCCTGTCCCAACACCTAGGGCTCGTCTCTCGTTGGTTCCGCGTCTTCCCGTTCATCCTCAGGACAAATTGCAACCTGTACAATCAGGAGGTTAAAGGTGCTGATTCTCCAAGTAGGGAGATGGTTAGTCAAGTGGCTGGAATGGCGAACCCGAGCACAAGGAGAGGAGAAATGAGGTGCGTTTTAGAAACCTTTCCCGATCTCACAGCATACCATCTTCTGGGTTTCCCATGCATGTTTTGATGTAGGAAGATTCCCTTGTACCTGGAGATTTGAGAACCATGGGGTGGGTACCCCGCGGTATTACTTTAAAGTATCTGCATTTCTCACCCAACCTCACCAATCCTCTGAGCCCCAAGAGTGTCCAGCCTTATGTCTCATCCAGCTGTGGGTCTAGATATGGTCAATCCAGGTTGCATCATAGACCCTGAACGGATTTTGTAAGAATTTCTCTCTCTTTCACTGTCTTTCTTTTGTGGGTTTTTTAAAGTAATGTATGTTTAGAATCGGGCTTGGCTGCTTTTCCCTGCTGTGTTGATGCCGCTTTACACCCTTTTGATTCACTTGCAGAGAGATATCGATACATAGGTTTTCAGATTCTTACTTGTCAGATATATTCTTGTGTGGTGACTAGGGTGTGTTGAGTCCAGTTCACTGAGCAGGGAGTAGGCCTTGTCTAGTACATATTTGGCTTATGGAGCGGTCTCTGAGCTAATTTCAAACCCTTGTTTTATGCATCACCCCACCTCACCTTTCCAGTTAAGCAGCCATAGTGTGTCTTCTAAAGGTGTGACTCTGTTCTGTTTTGTAATTCAGTTCAAGTGTAGCGATTTTGACATTCCCCCTAAAAGCGATATCTTAGGATAAGTGTCTTTTTCTGTGTGACTTATTTCACTTAGAATCATCGTACCTAAATCCACTCATCATGCTGCTAACTAGCCTTATGACATTGATTTCATGGCTGAGTGATATTCCATTGTGCCAAGTACCACCATTTCTTTATCCATTTTTCTCTTTCTTGGGATATTGAAGGTGTACCGAAGCGGAGGTTCTTGGAAACAGAGCAGCCGTAAACTTTAGGGTGCCTGTGTCTTGTTGATTTTTAGTTTTCCCAATTTATATGCCTATGAGTGGAAGTGCCCTATGCTCTCAACGCTGTGTTTATTACTTGTTTCAGGACACACCGTACTCTTCTCCAGAGTGCCTGTTGGCAATTTACATCCCGCCCATCAGCGTAGCAAGGCTCCCATGTCTCCATGGCCTGTCCTGCTTTTCTGGTTTTTACACTTTGTTCAGCATGGCCCTTTTGACCGAGGGCAAGCGAGACTTCTTTGTAGCGCTGATTTGCCCTTCCGGCTTGCTTGGTTGGCCAAAAAGGGCGTATGCGTTTTTTCCTGAATATATTCAGGAAAAAACGCATACGCCCTTTTTGGCCAAGGGCATCATTGTCACCGTTTTGCCGCTTTTCATGTGCTTTAAACGCGAGTCGAATCTACCTCCTGAAATCTGTTTCCTGCAAATCTGCCTTGCTTTCAAATCCTCTTCGTTGCCTTCCCTTAATATATTTGTGCACGAGAGTTCTCATTTATAACACTGCACGTTTGTGAATTGCAGTGCCCCTGAGCTCCATTTGTCTCCTCGCTTTTTAGGGAGCTGGCCGCAAAAGCGCAGGATTGCTTCAGGCCCTATTTTAGTTCTGGGGGGCAGGCTGAGCCTGTGGTTCATTCTTCGTCCTGATGGGAAAATGGAGTGACCTATGCCTGTCACAACACCTAGGGCTCGTCTCTCGTTGGTTCTGCGTCTTCCCATTCATCCTCAGGACAAATTGCAACCTGTAAAATCAGGAGGTTAAAGGTGCTGATTCTCCAAGTAGAGAGATGGTTAGTCAAGCGGCTGGAATGGCGAACCCGAGCACAAGGAGAGGAGAAATGAGGTGCGTTTTAGAAACCTTTCCCGATCTCACGGCATACCATCTTCTGGGTTTCCCATGCATGTTTTGATGTAGGAAGATGCCCTTGTACCTGGAGATTTGAGACCCATGGTGTGGGTACCCCGCGGTATTACTTTAAAGTATCTGCATTTGCTCACCCAACCTCACCAATCCTCTCAGCCCCAAGAGTGTCCAGCCTTATGTCTCATCCAGCTGTGGGTCTAGATATGGTCAATCCAGGTTGCATCAGAGACCCTGAACGGATTTTGTAAGAATTTCTCTCTCTTTCACTGTCTTTGCTTTGTGGGTTTTTTAAAGTAATGTATGTTTAGAATGGAGTTTGGCTGCTTTTCCCTGCTGTGTTTATGCCGCTTTACACCCTCTTGATTCACTTGCAGAGAGATATCAATACATAGGTTTTCAGATTCATACTAGTCAGATATATTCTTGTGCGGTGACTAGGGGGTGTTGAGTCCAGTACACTGAGCAGGGAGTAGGCCTTGTCTATTACATATTTGGCTTATGGAGCGGTGTCTGAGCTAATTTCAAACCCTTCTTTTATGCATCACCCCACCTCACCTTTCCCGTTAAGCAGCCATAGTGTGTCTTCTAAAGGTGTGCCTCTGTTCTTTTTGTAATTCAGTTCAAGTGTAACGATTTTGACATTCCCTCAATAAGCGATATCTTAGGAGAAGGGCCTTTTACTGTGTGACTTATTTCACTTAGAATCATCGTACCTAAATTCACTCATCATGCTGCTAACTAGCCTTATGACATTGATTTCATGGCTGAGTGATATTCCATTGTGTCAAGTACCACCATTTCTTTATCCATTTTTCTCTTTCCTGGGATATTGAAGGTGTACCGAAGCGGAGGTTCTTGGCAACAGAGCAGCCATAAACTTTAGGGTGCCTGTGTCTTCTTGATTTTTAGTTTTCCCAATTTATACGCCCATGAGTGGAAGTGCCCTATGCTCTCTACGCTGTGTTTATTACTTGTTTCAGGACACACCGTACTCTTCTCCAGAGTGCCTGTTGGCAATTTACATCCCGCCCATCAGCGTAGCAAGGCTCCCCTGTCTCCATGGCCTGTCCTGCTTTTCTGGTTTTTACAGTTTGTTCAGCATGGCCCTTTTGACCGAGGGCAAGCGAGACTTCTTTGTAGCGCTGATTTGCCCTTCTGGCTTGCTTGGTTGGCCAAAAAGGGCGTATGCGTTTTTTCCTGAATATATTCAGGAAAAAACGCATACGCCCTTTTTGGCCAAGGGCATCATTGTCAACGTTTTGCCGCTTTTCATGTGCTTTAAAGGCGAGTCGAATCTACCTCCTGAAATCTGTTTCCTGCAAATCTGCCTTGCTTTCAAATCCTCTTCGTTGCCTTCCCTCAATATATTTGTGGACGAGAGTTCTCATTTATAACACTGCACGTTTGTGAATGGCAGTGCCCCTGAGCTCTATTTGTCTCCTCGCTTTTTTGGGAGCTGGCCGCAAAAGCACAGGATTGCTTCAGGCCCTATATTGGTTCTGGGGGGCAGGCTGAGCCTGTGGTTCTTTCTTCTTCCTGATGGGAAAATGGAGTGACCTATGCCTGTCCCAAAACCTAGGGCTCGTCGCTCGTTGGTTCCGCGTCTTCGCGTTCATCCTCAGGACAAATTGCAACCTGTACAATCAGGAGGTTAAAGGTGCTGATTCTCCAAGTAGGGAGATGGTTAGTCAAGCGGCTGGAATGGCGAACCCGAGCACAAGGAGAGGAGAAATGAGGTGCGTTTTAGAAACCTTTCCCGATCTCATGGCATACCATCTTCTGGGTTTCCCATGCATGTTTTGATGTAGGAAGATGCCCTTGTACCTGGAGATTTGAGACCCATGGGGTGTGTTCCCAGCAGTGTTACTTTAAAGTATCTGCGTTTGCTCACCCAACCTCACCAATCCTCTCAGCCCCAAGAGTGTCCAGCCTTATGTCTCATCCAGCTGTGGGTCTAGATATGGTCAATCCAGGTTGCATCATAGACACTGAACGGATTTTGTAAGAATTTCTCTCTCTTTCACTGTCTTTGTTTTGTGGGTTTTTTAAAGTAATTTATGTTTAGAATCAGGCTTGGCTGCTTTTCCCTGCTGTGTTGATGCCGCTTTACACCCTCTTGATTCACTTGCAGAGAGATATCGATACATAGGTTTTCAGATTCTTACTAGTCAGATATATTCTTGTGTGGTGACTAGGGTGTGTTGAGTCCAGTTCACTGAGCAGGGAGTAGGCCTTGTCTATTACATATTTGGCTTATGGAGCGGTCTCTGAGCTAATTTCAAACCCTTGTTTTATGCATCACCCCACCTCACCTTTCCCGTTAAGCAGCCATAGTGTGTCTTCTAAAGGTGTGACTCTGTTCTCTTTTGTAATTCAGTTCAAGTGTAGCGATTTTGACATTCCCTCTATAAGCAATATCTTAGGTTAAGTGTCTTTTTCTGTGTGACTTATTTCACTTAGAATCATCGTAACTAAATCCACTCATCATGCTGCTAACTAGCCTTATGACATTGATTTCATGGCTGAGTGATATTCCATTGTGCCAAGTACCACCATTTCTTTATCCATTTTTCTCTTTCCTGGGATATTGAAGGTGTACCGAAGCGGAGGTTCTTGGAAACAGAGCAGCCGTAATCTTTAGGGTGCCTGTGTCTTGTTGATTTTTAGTTTTCCCAATTTATACGCCCATGAGTGGAAGTGCCCTATGCTCTCTACGCTGTGTTTATTACTTGTTTCAGGACACACCGTACCCTTCTCCAGAGTGCCTGTTGGCAATTTACATCCCGCCCATCAGCGTAGCAAGGCTCCCATGTCTCCATGGCCTGTCCTGCTTTTCTGGTTTTTACACTTTGTTCAGCATGGCCCTTTTGACCGAGGGCAAGCGAGACTTCTTTGTAGCGCTGATTTGCCCTTCCGGCTTGCTTGGTTGGCCAAAAAGGGCGTATGCGTTTTTTCCTGAATATATTCAGGAAAAAACGCATACGCCCTTTTTGGCCAAGGGCATCATTGTCAACGTTTTGCCGCTTTTCATGTGCTTTAAAGGCGAGTCGAATCTACCTCCTGAAATCTGTTTCCTGCATATCTGCCTTGCTTTCAAATCCTCTTCGTTGCCTCCCCTCAATATATTTGTGGACGAGAGTTCTCATTTATAACTCTGCACGTTTGTGAATTGCAGTGCCCGTGAGATCCATTTGTCTCCTCGCTTTTTTGGGAGCTGACCGCAAAAGCGCAGGATTGCTTCAGGCCCTATTTTGGTTCTGGGGGGCAGGCTGAGCCTGTGGTTCATTCTTCTTCCTGATGGGAAAATGGAGTGACCTGTGCCTGTCCCAAAACCTAGGGCCCGTCTCTCGTTGGTTCCCCGTCTTCCCGTTCATCCTCAGGACAAATTGCAACCTGGACGAAACAGGAGGTTAAAGGTGCTGATTCTCCAAGTAGGGAGATGGTTAGTCAAGCGGCTGGAATGGCGAACCCGAGCACAAGGAGAGGAGAAATGAGGTGCGTTTTAGAAACCTTTCCTGATCTCACGGCATACCATCTTCTGGGTTTCCCATGCATGTTTTGATGTAGGAAGATTCCCTTGTACCTGGAGATTTGAGACCCATGGGGTGGGTACCCCGCGGTATTACTTTAAAGTATCTGCATTTGCTCACCCAACCTCACCAATCCTCTCAGCCCCAAGAGTGTCCAGCCTTATGTCTCATCCAGCTGTGGGTCTAGATATGGTCAATCCAGGTTGCATCAGAGACCCTGAACGGATTTTGTAAGAATTTCTCTCTCTTTCACTGTCTTTGTTTTGTGGGTTTTTTAAAGTAATGTATGTTTAGAATGGGGTTTGGCTGCTTTTCCCTGCTGTTTTTATGCCGCTTTACACCCTCTTGATTCACTTGCAGAGAGATATCGATACATAGGTTTTTGAGATTCATACTAGTCAGATATATTCTTGTGCGGTGACTAGGGGGTGTTGAGTCCAGTTCACTGAGCAGGGAGTAGGCCTTGTCTAGTACATATTTGGCTTATGGAGCGGTGTCTGAGCTAATTTCAAACCCTTGTTTTATGCATCACCCCACCTCACCTTTCCGGTTAAGTAGCCATAGTGTGTCTTCTAAAGGTGTGCCTCTGTTCTGTTTTGTAATTCAGTTCAAGTGTAGCGATTTTGGCATTCCCTCTATAAGCGATATCTTAGGATAAGTGCCTTTTTCTGTGTGACTTATTTCACTTAGAATCATCGTACCTAAATCCACTCATCATGCTGCTAAGTAGCCTTATGACATTGATTTCATGGCTGAGTGATATTCCATTGTGCCAAGTACCACCATTTCTTTATCCATTTTTCTCTTTCCTGGGATATTGAAGGTGTACCGAAGCGGAGATTCTTGGAAACAGAGCAGCCGTAAACTTTAGGGTGCCTGTGTCTTGTTGATTTTTAGTTTTCCCAATTTATACGCCCATGAGTGGAAGTGCCCTATGCTCTCTACGCTGTGTTTATTACTTGTTTCAGGACACACCGTACTGTTCTCCAGAGTGCCTGTTGGCAATTTACATCCCGCCCATCAGCGTAGCAAGGCTCCCATGTCTCCATGGCCTGTCCTGCTTTTCTGGTTTTTACACTTTGTTCAGCATGGCCCTTTTGACCGAGGGCAAGCGAGACTTCTTTGTAGCGCTGATTTGCCCTTCCGGCTTGCTTGCTTGGCCTAAAAGGGCGTATGCGTTTTTTCCTGAATATATTCAGGAAAAAACGCATACGCCCTTTTAGGCCAAGGGCATCATTGTCAACGTTTTGCCGCTTTTCATGTGCTTTAAAGGCGAGTCGAATCTACCTCCTGAAATCTGTTTCCTGCATCCTGCCTTGCTTTCAAATCCTCTTCGTTGCCTTCCCTCAATATATTTGTGGACGAGAGTTCTCATTTATAACTCTGCACGTTTGTGAATTGCAGTGCCCCTGAGCTCCATTTTTCTCCTCGCTTTTTTGGGAGCTGGCCGCAAAAGCGCAGGATTGCTTCAGGCCCTATTTTGGTTCTGGGGGGCAGGCTGAGCCTGTGGTTCATTCTTCTTCCTGATGGGAAAATGGAGTGACCTATGCCTGTCCCAACACCTAGGGCTCGTCTCTCGTTGGTTCCGCGTCTTCCCGTTCATCCTCAGGACAAATTGCAACCTGTACAATCAGGAGGTTAAAGGTGCTGATTCTCCAAGTAGGGAGATGGTTAGTCAAGTGGCTGGAATGGCGAAACCGAGCACAAGGAGAGGAGAAATGAGGTGCGTTTTAGAAAGCTTTCCCGATCTCACAGCATACCATCTTCTGGGTTTCCCATGCATGTTTTGATGTAGGAAGATTCCCTTGTACCTGGAGATTTGAGAACCATGGGGTGGGTACCCCGCGGTATTACTTTGAAGTATCTGCATTTCTCACCCAACCTCACCAATCCTCTGAGCCCCAAGAGTGTCCAGCCTTATGTCTCATCCAGCTGTGGGTCTAGATATGGTCAATCCAGGTTGCATCATAGACCCTGAACGGATTTTGTAAGAATTTCTCTCTCTTTCACTGTCTTTCTTTTGTGGGTTTTTTAAAGTAATGTATGTTTAGAATCGGGCTTGGCTGCTTTTCCCTGCTGTGTTGATGCCGCTTTACACCCTTTTGATTCACTTGCAGAGAGATATCGATACATAGGTTTTCAGATTCTTACTTGTCAGATATATTCTTGTGTGGTGACTAGGGTGTGTTGAGTCCAGTTCACTGAGCAGGGAGTAGGCCTTGTCTAGTACATATTTGGCTTATGGAGCGGTCTCTGAGCTAATTTCAAACCCTTGTTTTATGCATCACCCCACCTCACCTTTCCCGTTAAGCAGCCATAGTGTGTCTTCTAAAGGTGTGACTCTGTTCTGTTTTGTAATTCAGTTCAAGTGTAGCGATTTTGACATTCCCCCTAAAAGCGATATCTTAGGATAAGTGCCTTTTTCTTTGTGACTTATTTCACTTAGAATCATCGTACCTAAATCCACTCATCATGCTGCTAAGTAGCCTTATGAGATTGATTTCATGGCTGAGTGATATTCCATTGTGCCAAGTACCACCATTTCTTTATCCATTTTTCTCTTTCCTGGGATATTGAAGGTGTACCGAAGCGGAGATTCCTGGAAACAGAGCAGCCATAAACTTTAGGGTGCCTGTGTCTTGTTGATTTTTAGTTTTCCCAATTTATACGCCCATGAGTGGAAGTGCCCTATGCTCTCTACGCTGTGTTTATTACTTGTTTCAGGACACACCGTACTCTTCTCCAGAGTGCCTGTTGGCAATTTACATCCCGCCCATCAGCGTAGCAAGGCTCCCATGTCTCCATGGCCTGTCCTGCTTTTCTGGTTTTTACACTTTGTTCAGCATGGCCCTTTTGACCGAGGGCAAGCGAGACTTCTTTGTAGCGCTGATTTGCCCTTCCGGCTTGCTTGGTTGGCCAAAAAGGGCGTATGCGTTTTTTCCTGAATATATTCAGGAAAAAACGCATACGCCCTTTTTGGCCAAGGGCATCATTGTCAACGTTTTGCCGCTTTTCATGTGCTTTAAAGGCGAGTCGAATCTACCTCCTGAAATCTGTTTCCTGCACATCTGCCTTGCTTTCAAATCCTCTTCGTTGCCTTCCCTCAATATATTTGTGGACGAGAGTTCTCATTTATAACTCTGCACGTTTGTGAATTGCAGTGCCCCTGAGCTCCATTTGTCTCCTCGCTTTTTTGGGAGCTGGCCGCAAAAGCGCAGGATTGCTTCAGGCCCTATTTTGGTTCTGGGGGGCAGGCTGAGCCTGTGGTTCATTCTTCTTCCTGATGGGAAAATGGAGTGACCTATGCCTGTCCCAACACCTACGGCTCGTCTCTCGTTGGTTCCGCGTCTTCCCGTTCATCCTCAGGACAAATTGCAACCTGTACAATCAGGAGGTTAAAGGTGCTGATTCTCCAAGTAGGGAGATGGTTAGTCAAGCGGCTGGAATGGCGAACCCGAGCACAAGGAGAGGAGAAATGAGGTGCGTTTTAGAAACCTTTCCCGATCTCATGGCATACCATCTTCTGGGTTTCCCATGCATGTTTTGATGTAGGAAGATGCCCTTGTACCTGGAGATTTGAGACCCATGGGGTGTGTTCCCAGCAGTGTTACTTTAAAGTATCTGGGTTTGCTCACCCAACCTCACCAATCCTCTCAGCCCCAAGAGTGTCCAGCCTTATGTCTCATCCAGCTGTGGGTCTAGATATGGTCAATCCAGGTTGCATCATAGACCCTGAATGGATTTTGTAAGAATTTCTCTCTCTTTAACTGTCTTTGTTTTGTGGGTTTTTTAAAGTAATTTATGTTTAGAATCGGGCTTGGCTGCTTTTCCCTGCTGCGTTGATGCTGCTTTACACCCTCTTGATTCATTTGCAGAGAGATATCGATACATAGGTTTTCAGATTCTTACTAGTCAGATATATTCTTGTGTGGTGACTAGGGTGTGTTGAGTCCAGTTCACTGAGCAGGGAGTAGGCCTTGTCTATTACATATTTGGCTTATGGAGCGGTCTCTGAGCTAATTTCAAACCCTTGTTTTATGCATCACCCCACCTCACCTTTCCCGTTAAGCAGCCATAGTGTGTTTTCTAAAAGTGTGACTCTGTTTTGTTTTGTAATTCAGCTCAAGTGTAGCGATTTTGACATTCCCTCTATAAGCGATATCTTAGGATAAGTGTCTTTTTCTGTGTGACTTATTTCACTTAGAATCATCGTACCTAAATCCACTCATCATGCTGCTAAGTAGCCTTATGACATTGATTTCATGGCTGAGTGATATTCCATTGTGCCAAGTACCACCATTTCTTTATCCATTTTTCTCTTTCCTGGGATATTGAAGGTGTACCGAAGTGGAGATTCTTGGAAACAGAGCAGCCGTAAACTTTAGGGTGCCTGTGTCTTGTTGATTTTTAGTTTTCCCAATTTATACGCCCATGAGTGGAAGTGCCCTATGCTCTCTACGCTGTGTTTATTACTTGTTTCAGGACACACCGTACTCTTCTCCAGAGTGCCTGTTGGCAATTTACATCCCGCCCATCAGCGTAGCAAGGCTCCCATGTCTCCATGGCCTGTCCTGCTTTTCTGGTTTTTACACTTTGTTCAGCATGGCCCTTTTGACCGAGGGCAAGCGAGACTTCTTTGTAGCGCTGATTTGCCCTTCCAGCTTGCTTGGTTGGCCAAAAAGGGCGTATGCGTTTTTTCCTGAATATATTCAGGAAAAAACGCATACGCCCTTTTTGGCCAAGGGCATCATTGTCAACGTTTTTCCGCTTTTCATGTGCTTTAAAGGCGAGTCGAATCTACCTCCTGAAATCTGTTTCCTGCAAATCTGCCTTGCTTTCAAATCCTCTTCGTTGCCTTCCCTCAATATATTTGTGGACGAGAGTTCTCATTTATAACTCTGCACGTTTGCGAATTGCAGTGCCCCTGAGCTCCATTTGTCTCCTCGCTTTTTTGGGAGCTGGCCGCAAAAGCACAGGATTGCTTCAGGCCCTATTTTGGTTCTGGGGGGCAGGTTGAGCCTGTGGTTCATTCTTCTTCCTGATGGGAAAATGGAGTGACCTGTGCCTGTCCCAACACCTAGGGCTAGTCTCTCGTTGGTTCCCCGTCTTCCCGTTCATCCTCAGGACAAATTGCAACCTGGACGAAACAGGAGGTTAAAGGTGCTGATTCTCCAAGTAGGGAGATGGTTAGTCAAGCGGCTGGAATGGCGAACCCGAGCACAAGGAGAGGAGAAATGAGGTGCGTTTTAGAAACCTTTCCCGATCTCACGGCATACCATCTTCTGGGTTTCCCATGCATGTTTTGATGTAGGAAGATGCCCTTGTACCTGGAGATTTGAGACCCATGGGGTGTGTACCCCGCGGTGTTACATTAAAGTATCTGGGTTTGCTCACCCAACCTCACCAATCCTCTCAGCCCCAAGAGTGTCCAGCCTTATGTCTCATCCAGCTGTGGGTCTAGATATGGTCAATCCAGGTTGCATCATAGACCCTGAATGGATTTTGTAAGAATTTCTCTCTCTTTAACTGTCTTTGTTTTGTGGGTTTTTAAAAGTAATTTATGTTTAGAATCGGGCTTGGCTGCTTTTCCCTGCTATGTTGATGCCGCTTTACACCCTCTTGATTCACTTGCAGAGAGATATCGATACATAGGTTTTCAGATTCTTACTAGTCAGATATATTCTTGTGTGGTGACTAGGGGGTGTTGAGTCCAGTTCACTGAGCAGGGAGTAGGCCTTGTCTATTACATATTTGCCTTATGGAGCGGTCTCTGAGCTAATTTCAAACCCTTGTTTTATGCATCACCCCACCTCACCTTTCCCGTTAAGCAGCCATAGTGTGTCTTCTAAAGGTGTGACTCTGTTCTGTTTTGTAATTCAGTTCAAGTGTAGCGATTTTGACATTCGCTCTATAAGCGATATCTTAGGATAAGGGCCTTTTTCTCTGTGACTTATTTCACTTAGAATCATCGTACCTAAATCCACTCATCATGCTGCTAACTAGCCTTATGACATTGATTTCATGGCTGAGTGATATTCCATTGTGCCAAGTACCACCATTTCTTTATCCATTTTTCTCTTTCCTGGGATATTGAAGGTGTACCGAAGCGGAGGTTCTTGGAAACAGAGCAGCCGTAAACTTTAGGGTGCCTGTGTCTTGTTGATTTTTAGTTTTCCCAATTTATACGCCCATGAGTGGAAGTGCCCTATGCTCTCTACGCTGTGTTTATTACTTGTTTCAGGACACACCGTACTCTTCTCCAGAGTGCCTGTTGGCAATTTACATCCCGCCCATCAGCGTAGCAAGGCTCCCATGTCTCCATGGCCTGTCCTGCTTTTCTGGTTTTTACAGTTTGTTCAGCATGGCCCTTTTGACCGAGGGCAAGCGAGACTTCTTTGTAGCGCTGATTTGCCCTTCCGGCTTGCTTGGTTGGCCAAAAAGGGCGTATGCGTTTTTTCCTGAATATATTCAGGAAAAAACGCATACGCCCTTTTTGGCCAAGGGCATCATAATCAACGTTTTGCCGCTTTTCATGTGCTTTAAAGGCGAATCGAATCTACCTCCTGAAATCTGTTTCCTGCAAATCTGCCTTGCATTCAAATCCTCTTCGTTGCCTTCCCTCAATATATTTGTGGACGAGAGTTCTCTTTTATATCTCTGCACGTTTGTGAATCGCAGTGCCCCTGAGCTCCATTTGTCTCCTCGCTCTTTTGGGAGCTGGCCGCAAAAGCGCAGGATTGCTTCAGGCCCTATTTTGGTTCTGGGGGGCAGGCTGAGCCTGTGGTTCATTCTTCTTCCTGATGGGAAAATGGAGTGACCTGTGCCTGTCCCAACACCTAGGGCTCGTCTCTCATTGGTTCCGCGTCTTCCCGTTCATCCTCAGGACAATTTGCAACCTGGACGAAACAGGAGGTTAAAGGTGCTGATTCTCCAAGTAGGGAAATGGTTAGTGAAGTGGCTGGAATGGCGAACCCGAGCACAAGGAGAGGAGAAATGAGGTGCGTTTTAGAAACCTTTCCCGATCTCACGGCATACCATCTTCTGGGTTTCCCATGCATGTTTTGATGTAGGAAGATTCCCTTGTACCTGGAGATTTGAGACCCATGGAGTGGGTACCCCGCGGTATTACTTTAAAGTATCTGCATTTGCTCACCCAACCACACCAATCCTCTCAGCCCCAAGAGTGTCCAGCCTTATGTCTCATCCAGCTGTGGGTCTAGATATGGTCAATCCAGGTTGCATCAGATACCCTGAACGGATTTTGTAAGAATTTCTCTCTCTTTCACTGTCTTTGCTTTGTGGGTTTTTGAAAGTAATGTATGTTTAGAATGGGGTTTGGCTGCTTTTCCCTGCTGTGTTGATGCCGCTTTACACCCTCTTGATTCACTTGCAGAGAGATATCGATACATAGGTTTTCAGATTCATACTAGTCAGATATATTCTTGTGCGGTGACTAGGGGGTGTTGAGTCCAGTTCACTGAGCAGGGAGTAGGCCTTGTCTAGTACATATTTGGCTTATGGAGCGGTGTCTGAGCTAATTTCAAACCCTTGTTTTATGCATCACCCCACCTCACCTTTCCGGTTAAGCAGCCATAGTGTGTCTTCTAAAGGTGTGCCTCTGTTCTGTTTTGTAATTCAGTTCAAGTGTAGCGATTTTGACATTCCCTCTATAAGCGATATCTTAGGATAAGTGTCTTTTTCTGTGTGACTTATTTCACTTAGAATCATCGTACCTAAATCCACTCATCATGCTGCTAACTAGCCTTATGACATTGATTTCATGGCTGAGTGATATTCCATTGTGCCAAGTACCACCATTTCTTTATCCATTTTTCTCTTTCCTGGGATATTGAAGGTGTACCGAAGCGGAGATTCTTGGAAACAGAGCAGCCGTAAACTTTAGGGTGCCTGTGTCTTGTTGATTTTTAGTTTTCCCAATTTATACGCCCATGAGTGGAAGTGCCCTATGCTCTCTACGCTGTGTTTATTACTTGTTTCAGGACACACCGTACTCTTCTCCAGAGTGCCTGTTGGCAATTTACATCCCGCCCATCAGCGTAGCAAGGCTCCCATGTCTCCATGGCCTGTCCTGCTTTTCTGGTTTTTACACTTTGTTCAGCATGGCCCTTTTGACCGAGGGCAAGCAAGACTTCTTTGTAGCGCTGATTTGCCCTTCCAGCTTGCTTGATTGGCCAAAAAGGGCGTATGCGTTTTTTCCTGAATATATTCAGGAAAAAACGCATACGCCCTTTTTGGCCAAGGGCATCATTGTCAACGTTTTGCCGCTTTTCATGTGCTTTAAAGGCGAGTCGAATCTACCTCCTGAAATCTGTTTCCTGCAAATCTGCCTTGCTTTCAAATCCTCTTCGTTGCCTTCCCTCAATATATTTGTGGACGAGAGTTCTCATTTATAACTCTGCACGTTTGTGAATTGCAGTGCCCCTGAGCTCCATTTGTCTCCTCGCTTTTTTGGGAGCTGGCCGCAAAAGCGCAGGATTGCTTCAGGCCCTATATTGGTTCTGGGGGGCAGGCTGAGCCTGTGGTTCATTCTTCTTCCTGATGGGAAAATGGAGTGACCTGTGCCTGTCCCAACACCTAGGGCTAGTCTCTCGTTGGTTCCCCGTCTTCCCGTTTATCTTCAGGACAAATTGCAACCTGGAAGAAACAGGAGGTTAAAGGTGCTGATTCTCCAAGTAGGGAGATGGTTAATCAAGCGGCTGGAATGGCGAACCCGAGCACAAGGAGAGGAGAAATGAGGTGCGTTTTAGAAAGCTTTCCCGATCTCACGGCATACCATCTTCTGGGTTTCCCATGCATGTTTTGATGTAGGAAGATGCCCTTGTACCTGGAGATTTGAGACCCATGGGGTGTGTTCCCAGCAGTGTTACTTTAAAGTATCTGGGTTTGCTCACCCAACCTCACCAATCCTCTCAGCCCCAAGAGTGTCCAGCCTTATGTCTCATCCAGCTGTGGGTCTAGATATGGTCAATCCAGGTTGCATCATAGACCCTGAATGGATTTTGTAAGAATTTCTCTCTCTTTAACTGTCTTTGTTTTGTGGGTTTTTAAAAGTAATTTATGTTTAGAATCGGGCTTGGCTGCTTTTCCCTGCTATGTTGATGCCGCTTTACACCCTCTTGATTCACTTGCAGAGAGATATCGATACATAGGTTTTCAGATTCTTACTAGTCAGATATATTCTTGTGTGGTGACTAGGGGGTGTTGAGTCCAGTTCACTGAGCAGGGAGTAGGCCTTGTCTATTACATATTTGCCTTATGGAGCGGTCTCTGAGCTAATTTCAAACCCTTGTTTTATGCATCACCCCACCTCACCTTTCCCGTTAAGCAGCCATAGTGTGTCTTCTAAAGGTGTGACTCTGTTCTGTTTTGTAATTCAGTTCAAGTGTAGCGATTTTGACATTCGCTCTATAAGCGATATCTTAGGATAAGGGCCTTTTTCTCTGTGACTTATTTCACTTAGAATCATCGTACCTAAATCCACTCATCATGCTGCTAACTAGCCTTATGACATTGATTTCATGGCTGAGTGATATTCCATTGTGCCAAGTACCACCATTTCTTTATCCATTTTTCTCTTTCCTGGGATATTGAAGGTGTACCGAAGCGGAGGTTCTTGGAAACAGAGCAGCCGTAAACTTTAGGGTGCCTGTGTCTTGTTGATTTTTAGTTTTCCCAATTTATACGCCCATGAGTGGAAGTGCCCTATGCTCTCTACGCTGTGTTTATTACTTGTTTCAGGACACACCGTACTCTTCTCCAGAGTGCCTGTTGGCAATTTACATCCCGCCCATCAGCGTAGCAAGGCTCCCATGTCTCCATGGCCTGTCCTGCTTTTCTGGTTTTTACAGTTTGTTCAGCATGGCCCTTTTGACCGAGGGCAAGCGAGATTTCTTTGTAGCGCTGATTTGCCCTTCCGGCTTGCTTGGTTGGCCAAAAAGGGCGTATGCGTTTTTTCCTGAATATATTCAGGAAAAAACGCATACGCCCTTTTTGGCCAAGGGCATCATAATCAACGTTTTGCCGCTTTTCATGTGCTTTAAAGGCGAATCGAATCTACCTCCTGAAATCTGTTTCCTGCAAATCTGCCTTGCATTCAAATCCTCTTCGTTGCCTTCCCTCAATATATTTGTGGACGAGAGTTCTCTTTTATAACTCTGCACGTTTGTGAATCGCAGTGCCCCTGAGCTCCATTTGTCTCCTCGCTCTTTTGGGAGCTGGCCGCAAAAGCGCAGGATTGCTTCAGGCCCTATTTTGGTTCTGGGGGGCAGGCTGAGCCTGTGGTTCATTCTTCTTCCTGATGGGAAAATGGAGTGACCTGTGCCTGTCCCAACACCTAGGGCTCGTCTCTCATTGGTTCCGCGTCTTCCCGTTCATCCTCAGGACAATTTGCAACCTGGACGAAACAGGAGGTTAAAGGTGCTGATTCTCCAAGTAGGGAAATGGTTAGTGAAGTGGCTGGAATGGCGAACCCGAGCACAAGGAGAGGAGAAATGAGGTGCGTTTTAGAAACCTTTCCCGATCTCACGGCATACCATCTTCTGGGTTTCCCATGCATGTTTTGATGTAGGAAGATTCCCTTGTACCTGGAGATTTGAGACCCATGGAGTGGGTACCCCGCGGTATTACTTTAAAGTATCTGCATTTGCTCACCCAACCACACCAATCCTCTCAGCCCCAAGAGTGTCCAGCCTTATGTCTCATCCAGCTGTGGGTCTAGATATGGTCAATCCAGGTTGCATCAGATACCCTGAACGGATTTTGTAAGAATTTCTCTCTCTTTCACTGTCTTTGCTTTGTGGGTTTTTGAAAGTAATGTATGTTTAGAATGGGGTTTGGCTGCTTTTCCCTGCTGTGTTGATGCCGCTTTACACCCTCTTGATTCACTTGCAGAGAGATATCGATACATAGGTTTTCAGATTCATACTAGTCAGATATATTCTTGTGCGGTGACTAGGGGGTGTTGAGTCCAGTTCACTGAGCAGGGAGTAGGCCTTGTCTAGTACATATTTGGCTTATGGAGCGATGTCTGAGCTAATTTCAAACCCTTGTTTTATGCATCACCCCACCTCACCTTTCCGGTTAAGCAGCCATAGTGTGTCTTCTAAAGGTGTGCCTCTGTTCTGTTTTGTAATTCAGTTCAAGTGTAGCGATTTTGACATTCCCTCTATAAGCGATATCTTAGGATAAGTGTCTTTTTCTGTGTGACATATTTCACTTAGAATCATCGTACCTAAATCCACTCATCATGCTGCTAACTAGCCTTATGACATTGATTTCATGGCTGAGTGATATTCCATTGTGCCAAGTACCACCATTTCTTTATCCATTTTTCTCTTTCCTGGGATATTGAAGGTGTACCGAAGCGGAGATTCTTGGAAACAGAGCAGCCGTAAACTTTAGGGTGCCTGTGTCTTGTTGATTTTTAGTTTTCCCAATTTATACGCCCATGAGTGGAAGTGCCCTATGCTCTCTACGCTGTGTTTATTACTTGTTTCAGGACACACCGTACTCTTCTCCAGAGTGCCTGTTGGCAATTTACATCCCGCCCATCAGCGTAGCAAGGCTCCCATGTCTCCATGGCCTGTCCTGCTTTTCTGGTTTTTACACTTTGTTCAGCATGGCCCTTTTGACCGAGGGCAAGCAAGACTTCTTTGTAGCGCTGATTTGCCCTTCCAGCTTGCTTGGTTGGCCAAAAAGGGCCTATGCGTTTTTTCCTGAATATATTCAGGAAAAAACGCATAGGCCCTTTTTGGCCAAGGGCATCATTGTCAACGTTTTGCCGCTTTTCATGTGCTTTAAAGGCGAGTCGAATCTACCTCCTGAAATCTGTTTCCTGCAAATCTGCCTTGCTTTCAAATCCTCTTCGTTGCCTTCCCTCAATATATTTGTGGACGAGAGTTCTCATTTATAACTCTGCACGTTTGTGAATTGCAGTGCCCCTGAGCTCCATTTGTCTCCTCGCTTTTTTGGGAGCTGGCCGCAAAAGCGCAGGATTGCTTCAGGCCCTATATTGGTTCTGGGGGGCAGGCTGAGCCTGTGGTCCATTCTTCTTCCTGATGGGAAAATGGAGTGACCTGTGCCTGTCCCAACACCTAGGGCTAGTCTCTCGTTGGTTCCCCGTCTTCCCGTTTATCTTCAGGACAAATTGCAACCTGGAAGAAACAGGAGGTTAAAGGTGCTGATTCTCCAAGTAGGGAGATGGTTAATCAAGCGGCTGGAATGGCGAACCCGAGCACAAGGAGAGGAGAAATGAGGTGCGTTTTAGAAACCTTTCCCGATCTCACGGCATACCATCTTCTGGGTTTCCCATGCATGTTTTGATGTAGGAAGATGCCCTTGTACCTGGAGATTTGAGACCCATGGGGTGTGTTCCCAGCAGTGTTACTTTAAAGTATCTGGGTTTGCTCACCCAACCTCACCAATCCTCTCAGCCCCAAGAGTGTCCAGCCTTATGTCTCATCCAGCTGTGGGTCTAGATATGGTCAATCCAGGTTGCATCATAGACCCTGAATGGATTTTGTAAGAATTTCTCTCTCTTTAACTGTCTTTGTTTTTTGGGTTTTTTAAAGTAATTTACGTTTAGAATGGGGCTTGGCTGCTTTTCCCTGCTGTGTTGATGCCGCTTTACACCCTCTTGATTCACTTGCAGAGAGATATCGATACATAGGTTTTCAGATTCTTACTAGTCAGATATATTCTTGTGCGGTGACTAGGGGGTGTTGAGTCCAGTTCACTGAGCAGGGAGTAGGCCTTGTCTATTACATATTTGGCTTATGGAGCGGTGTCTGAGCTAATTTCAAACCCTTGTTTTATGCATCACCCCACCTCACCTTTCCGGTTAAGCAGCCATAGTGTGTCTTCTAAAGTTGTGCCTCTGTTCTGTTTTGTAATTCAGTTCAAGTGTAGCGATTTTGACATTCCCTCTATAAGCGATATCTTAGGATAAGTGCCTTTTTCTGTGTCACTTATTTCACTTAGAATCATCGTACCTAAATCCACTCATCATGCTGCTAAGTAGCCTTATGAGATTGATTTCATGGCTGAGTGATATTCCATTGTGCCAAGTACCACCATTTCTTTATCCATTTTTCTCTTTCCTGGGATATTGAAGGTGTACCGAAGCGGAGATTCTTGGAAACAGAGCAGCCGTAAACTTTAGGGTGCCTGTGTCTTGTTGATTTTTAGGTTTCCCAATTTATACGCCCATGAGTGGAAGTGCCCTATGCTCTCTACGCTGTGTTTATTACTTGTTTCAGGACACACCGTACTCTTCTCCAGAGTGCCTGTTGGCAATTTACATCCCGCCCATCAGCGTAGCAAGGCTCCCATGTCTCCATGGCCTGTCCTGCTTTTCTCGTTTTTACACTTTGTTCAGCATGGCCCTTTTGACCGAGGGCAAGCGAGACTTCTTTGTAGCGCTGATTTGCCCTTCCGGCTTGCTTGGTTGGCCAAAAAGGGCGTATGCGTTTTTTCCTGAATATATTCAGGAAAAAACGCATACGCCCTTTTTGGCCAAGGGCATCATTGTCAACGTTTTGCCGCTTTTCATGTGATTTAAAGGCGAGTCGAATCTACCTCCTGAAATCTGTTTCCTGCAAATCTGCCTTGCTTTCAAATCCTCTTCGTTGCTTTCCCTCAATATATTTGTGGAACGAGAGTTCTCATTTATAACTCTGCACGTTTGTGAATTGCAGTGCCCCTGAGCTCCATTTGTCTCCTCGCTTTTTTGGGAGCTGGCCGCAAAAGCGCAGGATTGCTTCAGGCCCTATTTTGGTTCTGGGGGGCAGGCTGAGCCTGTGGTTCATTCTTCTTCCTGATGGGAAAATGGAGTGACCTATGCCTGTCCCAACACCTAGGGCTCGTCTCTCGTTGGTTCCGCGTCTTCCCGTTCATCCTCAGGACAAATTGCAACCTGTACAATCAGGAGGTTAAAGGTGCTGATTCTCCAAGTAGGGAGATGGTTAGTCAAGCGGCTGGAATGGCGAACCCGAGCACAAGGAGAGGAGAAATGAGGTGCGTTTTAGAAACCTTTCCCGATCTCATGGCATACCATCTTCTGGGTTTCCCATGCATGTTTTGATGTAGGAAGATGCCCTTGTACCTGGAGATTTGAGACCCATGGGGTGTGTTCCCAGCAGTGTTACTTTAAAGTATCTGGGTTTGCTCACCCAACCTCAGCAATCCTCTCAGCCCCAAGAGTGTCCAGCCTTATGTCTCATCCAGCTGTGGGTGTAGATATGGTCAATCCAGGTTGCATCATAGACCCTGAATGGATTTTGTAAGAATTTCTCTCTCTTTAACTGTCTTTGTTTTGTGGGTTTTTTAAAGTAATTTATGTTTAGAATCGGGCTTGGCTGCTTTTCCCTGCTGTGTTGATGCCGCTTTACACCCTCTTGATTCACTTGCAGAGAGATATCGATACATAGGTTTTCAGATTCTTACTAATCAGATATATTCTTGTGTGGTGACTAGGGTGTGTTGAGTCCAGTTCACTGAGCAGGGAGTAGGCCTTGCCTATTACATATTTGCCTTATGGAGCGGTCTCTGAGCTAATTTCAAACCCTTGTTTTATGCATCACCCCACCTCACCTTTCCCGTTAAGCAGCCATAGTGTGTCTTCTAAAGGTGTGACTCTGTTCTGTTTTGTAATTCAGTTCAAGTGTAGCGATTTTGACATTCCCTCTATAAGCGATATCTTAGGATAAGGGGCTTTTTCTGTGTGACTTATTTCACTTAGAATCATCGTACCTAAATCCACTCATCATGCTGCTAACAAGCCTTATGACATTGATTTCATGGCTGAGTGATATTCCATTGTGCCAAGTACCACCATTTCTTTATCCATTTTTCTCTTTCCTGGGATATTGATGGTGTACCGAAGCAGAGGTTCTTGGAAACAGAGCAGCCGTAAACTTTAGGGTGCCTGTGTCTTGTTGATTTTTAGTTTTCCCAATTTATACGCCCATGAGTGGAAGTGCCCTATGCTCTCTACGCTGTGTTTATTACTTGTTTCAGGACACACCGTACTCTCCTCCAGAGTGCCTGTTGGCAATTTACATCCCGCCCATCAGTGTAGCAAGGCTCCCATGTCTCCATGGCCTGTCCTGCTTTTCTGGTTTTTACACTTTGTTCAGCATGGCCCTTTTGACCGAGGGCAAGCGAGACTTCTTTGTAGCGCTGATTTGCCCTTCGGCTTGCTTGGTTGGCCAAAAAGGGCGTATGCGTTTTTTCCTGAATATATTCAGGAAAAAACGCATACGCCCTTTTTGGCCAAGGACATCATTGTCAACGTTTTGCCGCTTTTCATGTGCTTTAAAGGCGAGTCGAATCTACCTCCTGAAATCTGTTTCCTGCAAATCTGCCTTGCTTTCAAATCCTCTTCGTTGCCTTCCCTCAATATATTTGTGGACGAGAGTTCTCATTTATAACTCTGCACGTTTGTGAATTGCAGTGCCCCTGAGCTCCATTTGTCTCCTCGCTTTTTTGGGAGCTGGCCGCAAAAGCGCAGGATTGCTTCAGGCCCTACTTTGGTTCTGGGGGGCAGGCTGAGCCTGTGGTTCATTCTTCTTCCTGATGGGAAAATGGAGTGACCTATGCCTGTCCCAACACCTAGGGCTCGTCTCTCGTTGGTTCTGCGTCTTCCCATTCATCCTCAGGACAAATTGCAACCTGTACAATCAGGAGGTTAAAGGTGCTGATTCTCCAAGTAGGGAGATGGTTAGTCAAGCGGCTGGAATGGCGAACCCGAGCACAAGGAGAGGAGAAATGAGGTGCGTTTTAGAAACCATTCCCGATCTCATGGCATACCATCTTCTGGGTTTCCCATGCATGTTTTGATGTAGGAAGATGCCCTTGTACCTGGAGATTTGAGACCCATGGGGTGTGTTCCCAGCAGTGTTACTTTAAAGTATCTGGGTTTGCTCACCCAACCTCACCAATCCTCTCAGCCCCAAGAGTGTCCAGCCTTATGTCTCATCCAGCTGTGGGTGTAGATATGGTCAATCCAGGTTGCATCATAGACCCTGAATGGATTTTGTAAGAATTTCTCTCTCTTTAACTGTCTTTGTTTTGTGGGTTTTTTAAAGTAATTTATGTTTAGAATCGGGCTTGGCTGCTTTTCCCTGCTGTGTTGATGCTGCTTTACACCCTCTTGATTCACTTGCAGAGAGATATCGATACATAGGTTTTCAGATTCTTACTAATCAGATATATTCTTGTGTGGTGACTAGGGTGTGTTGAGTCCAGTTCACTGAGCAGGGAGTAGGCCTTGTCTATTACATATTTGGCTTATGGAGCGGTCTCTGAGCTAATTTCAAACCCTTGTTTTATGCATCACCCCACCTCACCTTTCCCGTTAAGCAGCCATAATGTGTCTTCTAAAGGTGTGACTCTGTTTTGTTTTGTAATTCAGCTCATGTGTAGCGATTTTGACATTCCCTCTATAAGCGATATCTTAGGATAAGTGTCTTTTTCTGTGTGACTTATTTCACTTAGAATCATCGTACCTAAATCCACTCATCATGCTGCTAAGTAGCCTTATGAGATTGATTTCATGGCTGAGTGATATTCCATTGTGCCAAGTACCACCATTTCTTTATCCATTTTTCTCTTTTCTGGGATATTGAAGGTGTACCAAAGAGGAGATTCTTGGAAACAGAGCAGCCGTAAACTTTAGGGTGCCTGTGTCTTGTTGATTTTTAGTTTTCCCAATTTATACGCCCATGAGTGGAAGTGCCCTATACTCTCTACGCTGTGTTTATTACTTGTTTCAGGACACACCGTACTCTTCTCCAGAGTGCCTGTTGGCAATTTACATCCCGCCCATCAGCGTAGCAAGGCTCCCATGTCTCCATGGCCTGTACTGCTTTTCTGGTTTTTACACTTTGTTCAGCATGGCCCTTTTGACCGAGGGCAAGCGAGACTTCTTTGTAGCGCTGATTTGCCCTTCGGCTTGCTTGGTTGGCCAAAAAGGGCGTATGCGTTTTTTCCTGAATATATTCAGGAAAAAACGCATACGCCCTTTTTGGCCAAGGACATCATTGTCAACGTTTTGCCGCTTTTCATGTGCTTTAAAGGCGAGTCGAATCTACCTCCTGAAATCTGTTTCCTGCAAATCTGCCTTGCTTTCAAATCCTCTTCGTTGCCTTCCCTCAATATATTTGTGGACGAGAGTTCTCATTTATAACTCTGCACGTTTGTGAATTGCAGTGCCCCTGAGCTCCATTTGTCTCCTCGCTCTTTTGGGAGCTGGCCGCAAAAGCGCAGGATTGCTTCAGGCCCTATTTTGGTTCTGGGGGGCAGGCTGAGCCTGTGGTTCATTCTTCTTCCTGATGGGAAAATGGAGTGACCTATGCCTGTCCCAACACCTAGGGCTCGTCTCTCGTTGGTTCTGCGTCTTCCCATTCATCCTCAGGACAAATTGCAACCTGTACAATCAGGAGGTTAAAGGTGCTGATTCTCCAAGTAGGGAGATGGTTAATCAAGCGGCTGGAATGGCGAACCCGAGCACAAGGAGAGGAGAAATGAGGTGCGTTTTAGAAAGCTTTCCCGATCTCACGGCAAACCATCTTCTGGGTTTCCCATGCATGTTTTGATGTAGGAAGATGCCCTTGTACCTGGAGATTTGAGACCCATGGGGTGTGTTCCCAGCAGTGTTACTTTAAAGTATCTGGGTTTGCTCACCCAACCTCACCAATCCTCTCAGCCCCAAGAGTGTCCAGCCTTATGTCTCATCCAGCTGTGGGTCTAGATATGGTCAATCCAGGTTGCATCATAGACCCTGAATGGATTTTGTAAGAATTTCTCTCTCTTTAACTGTCTTTGTTTTGTGGGTTTTTAAAAGTAATTTATGTTTAGAATCGGGCTTGGCTGCGTTTCCCTGCTATGTTGATGCCGCTTTACACCCTCTTGATTCACTTGCAGAGAGATATCGATACATAGGTTTTCAGATTCTTACTAGTCAGATATATTCTTGTGTGGTGACTAGGGGGTGTTGAGTCCAGTTCACTGAGCAGGGAGTAGGCCTTGTCTATTACATATTTGCCTTATGGAGCGGTCTCTGAGCTAATTTCAAACCCTTGTTTTATGCATCACCCCACCTCACCTTTCCCGTTAAGCAGCCATAGTGTGTCTTCTAAAGGTGTGACTCTGTTCTGTTTTGTAATTCAGTTCAAGTGTAGCGATTTTGACATTCGCTCTATAAGCGATATCTTAGGATAAGGGCCTTTTTCTCTGTGACTTATTTCACTTAGAATCATCGTACCTAAATCCACTCATCATGCTGCTAACTAGCCTTATGACATTGATTTCATGGCTGAGTGATATTCCATTGTGCCAAGTACCACCATTTCTTTATCCATTTTTCTCTTTCCTGGGATATTGAAGGTGTACCGAAGCGGAGGTTCTTGGAAACAGAGCAGCCGTAAACTTTAGGGTGCCTGTGTCTTGTTGATTTTTAGTTTTCCCAATTTATACGCCCATGAGTGGAAGTGCCCTATGCTCTCTACGCTGTGTTTATTACTTGTTTCAGGACACACCGTACTCTTCTCCAGAGTGCCTGTTGGCAATTTACATCCCGCCCATCAGCGTAGCAAGGCTCCCATGTCTCCATGGCCTGTCCTGCTTTTCTGGTTTTTACAGTTTGTTCAGCATGGCCCTTTTGACCGAGGGCAAGCGAGACTTCTTTGTAGCGCTGATTTGCCCTTCCGGCTTGCTTGGTTGGCCAAAAAGGGCGTATGCGTTTTTTCCTGAATATATTCAGGAAAAAACGCATACGCCCTTTTTGGCCAAGGGCATCATAATCAACGTTTTGCCGCTTTTCATGTGCTTTAAAGGCGAATCGAATCTACCTCCTGAAATCTGTTTCCTGCAAATCTGCCTTGCATTCAAATCCTCTTCGTTGCCTTCCCTCAATATATTTGTGGACGAGAGTTCTCTTTTATAACTCTGCACGTTTGTGAATCGCAGTGCCCCTGAGCTCCATTTGTCTCCTCGCTCTTTTGGGAGCTGGCCGCAAAAGCGCAGGATTGCTTCAGGCCCTATTTTGGTTCTGGGGGGCAGGCTGAGCCTGTGGTTCATTCTTCTTCCTGATGGGAAAATGGAGTGACCTGTGCCTGTCCCAACACCTAGGGCTCGTCTCTCATTGGTTCCGCGTCTTCCCGTTCATCCTCAGGACAATTTGCAACCTGGACGAAACAGGAGGTTAAAGGTGCTGATTCTCCAAGTAGGGAAATGGTTAGTGAAGTGGCTGGAATGGCGAACCCGAGCACAAGGAGAGGAGAAATGAGGTGCGTTTTAGAAACCTTTCCCGATCTCACGGCATACCATCTTCTGGGTTTCCCATGCATGTTTTGATGTAGGAAGATTCCCTTGTACCTGGAGATTTGAGACCCATGGAGTGGGTACCCCGCGGTATTACTTTAAAGTATCTGCATTTGCTCACCCAACCACACCAATCCTCTCAGCCCCAAGAGTGTCCAGCCTTATGTCTCATCCAGCTGTGGGTCTAGATATGGTCAATCCAGGTTGCATCAGATACCCTGAACGGATTTTGTAAGAATTTCTCTCTCTTTCACTGTCTTTGCTTTGTGGGTTTTTGAAAGTAATGTATGTTTAGAATGGGGTTTGGCTGCTTTTCCCTGCTGTGTTGATGCCGCTTTACACCCTCTTGATTCACTTGCAGAGAGATATCGATACATAGGTTTTCAGATTCATACTAGTCAGATATATTCTTGTGCGGTGACTAGGGGGTGTTGAGTCCAGTTCACTGAGCAGGGAGTAGGCCTTGTCTAGTACATATTTGGCTTATGGAGCGGTGTCTGAGCTAATTTCAAACCCTTGTTTTATGCATCACCCCACCTCACCTTTCCGGTTAAGCAGCCATAGTGTGTCTTCTAAAGGTGTGCCTCTGTTCTGTTTTGTAATTCAGTTCAAGTGTAGCGATTTTGACATTCCCTCTATAAGCGATATCTTAGGATAAGTGTCTTTTTCTGTGTGACTTATTTCACTTAGAATCATCGTACCTAAATCCACTCATCATGCTGCTAACTAGCCTTATGACATTGATTTCATGGCTGAGTGATATTCCATTGTGCCAAGTACCACCATTTCTTTATCCATTTTTCTCTTTCCTGGGATATTGAAGGTGTACCGAAGCGGAGATTCTTGGAAACAGAGCAGCCGTAAACTTTAGGGTGCCTGTGTCTTGTTGATTTTTAGTTTTCCCAATTTATACGCCCATGAGTGGAAGTGCCCTATGCTCTCTACGCTGTGTTTATTACTTGTTTCAGGACACACCGTACTCTTCTCCAGAGTGCCTGTTGGCAATTTACATCCCGCCCATCAGCGTAGCAAGGCTCCCATGTCTCCATGGCCTGTCCTGCTTTTCTGGTTTTTACACTTTGTTCAGCATGGCCCTTTTGACCGAGGGCAAGCAAGACTTCTTTGTAGCGCTGATTTGCCCTTCCAGCTTGCTTGGTTGGCCAAAAAGGGCCTATGCGTTTTTTCCTGAATATATTCAGGAAAAAACGCATACGCCCTTTTTGGCCAAGGGCATCATTGTCAACGTTTTGCCGCTTTTCATGTGCTTTAAAGGCGAGTCGAATCTACCTCCTGAAATCTGTTTCCTGCAAATCTGCCTTGCTTTCAAATCCTCTTCGTTGCCTTCCCTCAATATATTTGTGGACGAGAGTTCTCATTTATAACTCTGCACGTTTGTGAATTGCAGTGCCCCTGAGCTCCATTTGTCTCCTCGCTTTTTTGGGAGCTGGCCGCAAAAGCGCAGGATTGCTTCAGGCCCTATATTGGTTCTGGGGGGCAGGCTGAGCCTGTGGTTCATTCTTCTTCCTGATGGGAAAATGGAGTGACCTGTGCCTGTCCCAACACCTAGGGCTAGTCTCTCGTTGGTTCCCCGTCTTCCCGTTTATCTTCAGGACAAATTGCAACCTGGAAGAAACAGGAGGTTAAAGGTGCTGATTCTCCAAGTAGGGAGATGGTTAATCAAGCGGCTGGAATGGCGAACCCGAGCACAAGGAGAGGAGAAATGAGGTGCGTTTTAGAAACCTTTCCCGATCTCACGGCATACCATCTTCTGGGTTTCCCATGCATGTTTTGATGTAGGAAGATGCCCTTGTACCTGGAGATTTGAGACCCATGGGGTGTGTTCCCAGCAGTGTTACTTTAAAGTATCTGGGTTTGCTCACCCAACCTCACCAATCCTCTCAGCCCCAAGAGTGTCCAGCCTTATGTCTCATCCAGCTGTGGGTCTAGATATGGTCAATCCAGGTTGCATCATAGACCCTGAATGGATTTTGTAAGAATTTCTCTCTCTTTAACTGTCTTTGTTTTTTGGGTTTTTTAAAGTAATTTACGTTTAGAATGGGGCTTGGCTGCTTTTCCCTGCTGTGTTGATGCCGCTTTACACCCTCTTGATTCACTTGCAGAGAGATATCGATACATAGGTTTTCAGATTCTTACTAGTCAGATATATTCTTGTGCGGTGACTAGGGGGTGTTGAGTCCAGTTCACTGAGCAGGGAGTAGGCCTTGTCTATTACATATTTGGCTTATGGAGCGGTGTCTGAGCTAATTTCAAACCCTTGTTTTATGCATCACCCCACCTCACCTTTCCGGTTAAGCAGCCATAGTGTGTCTTCTAAAGTTGTGCCTCTGTTCTGTTTTGTAATTCAGTTCAAGTGTAGCGATTTTGACATTCCCTCTATAAGCGATATCTTAGGATAAGTGCCTTTTTCTGTGTCACTTATTTCACTTAGAATCATCGTACCTAAATCCACTCATCATGCTGCTAAGTAGCCTTATGAGATTGATTTCATGGCTGAGTGATATTCCATTGTGCCAAGTACCACCATTTCTTTATCCATTTTTCTCTTTCCTGGGATATTGAAGGTGTACCGAAGCGGAGATTCTTGGAAACAGAGCAGCCGTAAACTTTAGGGTGCCTGTGTCTTGTTGATTTTTAGGTTTCCCAATTTATACGCCCATGAGTGGAAGTGCCCTATGCTCTCTACGCTGTGTTTATTACTTGTTTCAGGACACACCGTACTCTTCTCCAGAGTGCCTGTTGGCAATTTACATCCCGCCCATCAGCGTAGCAAGGCTCCCATGTCTCCATGGCCTGTCCTGCTTTTCTCGTTTTTACACTTTGTTCAGCATGGCCCTTTTGACCGAGGGCAAGCGAGACTTCTTTGTAGCGCTGATTTGCCCTTCCGGCTTGCTTGGTTGGCCAAAAAGGGCGTATGCGTTTTTTCCTGAATATATTCAGGAAAAAACGCATACGCCCTTTTTGGCCAAGGGCATCATTGTCAACGTTTTGCCGCTTTTCATGTGATTTAAAGGCGAGTCGAATCTACCTCCTGAAATCTGTTTCCTGCAAATCTGCCTTGCTTTCAAATCCTCTTCGTTGCTTTCCCTCAATATATTTGTGGAACGAGAGTTCTCATTTATAACTCTGCACGTTTGTGAATTGCAGTGCCCCTGAGCTCCATTTGTCTCCTCGCTTTTTTGGGAGCTGGCCGCAAAAGCGCAGGATTGCTTCAGGCCCTATTTTGGTTCTGGGGGGCAGGCTGAGCCTGTGGTTCATTCTTCTTCCTGATGGGAAAATGGAGTGACCTATGCCTGTCCCAACACCTAGGGCTCGTCTCTCGTTGGTTCCGCGTCTTCCCGTTCATCCTCAGGACAAATTGCAACCTGTACAATCAGGAGGTTAAAGGTGCTGATTCTCCAAGTAGGGAGATGGTTAGTCAAGCGGCTGGAATGGCGAACCCGAGCACAAGGAGAGGAGAAATGAGGTGCGTTTTAGAAACCTTTCCCGATCTCATGGCATACCATCTTCTGGGTTTCCCATGCATGTTTTGATGTAGGAAGATGCCCTTGTACCTGGAGATTTGAGACCCATGGGGTGTGTTCCCAGCAGTGTTACTTTAAAGTATCTGGGTTTGCTCACCCAACCTCAGCAATCCTCTCAGCCCCAAGAGTGTCCAGCCTTATGTCTCATCCAGCTGTGGGTGTAGATATGGTCAATCCAGGTTGCATCATAGACCCTGAATGGATTTTGTAAGAATTTCTCTCTCTTTAACTGTCTTTGTTTTGTGGGTTTTTTAAAGTAATTTATGTTTAGAATCGGGCTTGGCTGCTTTTCCCTGCTGTGTTGATGCCGCTTTACACCCTCTTGATTCACTTGCAGAGAGATATCGATACATAGGTTTTCAGATTCTTACTAATCAGATATATTCTTGTGTGGTGACTAGGGTGTGTTGAGTCCAGTTCACTGAGCAGGGAGTAGGCCTTGCCTATTACATATTTGCCTTATGGAGCGGTCTCTGAGCTAATTTCAAACCCTTGTTTTATGCATCACCCCACCTCACCTTTCCCGTTAAGCAGCCATAGTGTGTCTTCTAAAGGTGTGGCTCTGTTCTGTTTTGTAATTCAGTTCAAGTGTAGCGATTTTGACATTCCCTCTATAAGCGATATCTTAGGATAAGGGGCTTTTTCTGTGTGACTTATTTCACTTAGAATCATCGTACCTAAATCCACTCATCATGCTGCTAACAAGCCTTATGACATTGATTTCATGGCTGAGTGATATTCCATTGTGCCAAGTACCACCATTTCTTTATCCATTTTTCTCTTTCCTGGGATATTGATGGTGTACCGAAGCAGAGGTTCTTGGAAACAGAGCAGCCGTAAACTTTAGGGTGCCTGTGTCTTGTTGATTTTTAGTTTTCCCAATTTATACGCCCATGAGTGGAAGTGCCCTATGCTCTCTACGCTGTGTTTATTACTTGTTTCAGGACACACCGTACTCTCCTCCAGAGTGCCTGTTGGCAATTTACATCCCGCCCATCAGTGTAGCAAGGCTCCCATGTCTCCATGGCCTGTCCTGCTTTTCTGGTTTTTACACTTTGTTCAGCATGGCCCTTTTGACCGAGGGCAAGCGAGACTTCTTTGTAGCGCTGATTTGCCCTTCGGCTTGCTTGGTTGGCCAAAAAGGGCGTATGCGTTTTTTCCTGAATATATTCAGGAAAAAACGCATACGCCCTTTTTGGCCAAGGACATCATTGTCAACGTTTTGCCGCTTTTCATGTGCTTTAAAGGCGAGTCGAATCTACCTCCTGAAATCTGTTTCCTGCAAATCTGCCTTGCTTTCAAATCCTCTTCGTTGCCTTCCCTCAATATATTTGTGGACGAGAGTTCTCATTTATAACTCTGCACGTTTGTGAATTGCAGTGCCCCTGAGCTCCATTTGTCTCCTCGCTTTTTTGGGAGCTGGCCGCAAAAGCGCAGGATTGCTTCAGGCCCTACTTTGGTTCTGGGGGGCAGGCTGAGCCTGTGGTTCATTCTTCTTCCTGATGGGAAAATGGAGTGACCTATGCCTGTCCCAACACCTAGGGCTCGTCTCTCGTTGGTTCTGCGTCTTCCCATTCATCCTCAGGACAAATTGCAACCTGTACAATCAGGAGGTTAAAGGTGCTGATTCTCCAAGTAGGGAGATGGTTAGTCAAGCGGCTGGAATGGCGAACCCGAGCACAAGGAGAGGAGAAATGAGGTGCGTTTTAGAAACCATTCCCGATCTCATGGCATACCATCTTCTGGGTTTCCCATGCATGTTTTGATGTAGGAAGATGCCCTTGTACCTGGAGATTTGAGACCCATGGGGTGTGTTCCCAGCAGTGTTACTTTAAAGTATCTGGGTTTGCTCACCCAACCTCAGCAATCCTCTCAGCCCCAAGAGTGTCCAGCCTTATGTCTCATCCAGCTGTGGGTGTAGATATGGTCAATCCAGGTTGCATCATAGACCCTGAATGGATTTTGTAAGAATTTCTCTCTCTTTAACTGTCTTTGTTTTGTGGGTTTTTTAAAGTAATTTATGTTTAGAATCGGGCTTGGCTGCTTTTCCCTGCTGTGTTGATGCTGCTTTACACCCTCTTGATTCACTTGCAGAGAGATATCGATACATAGGTTTTCAGATTCTTACTAATCAGATATATTCTTGTGTGGTGACTAGGGTGTGTTGAGTCCAGTTCACTGAGCAGGGAGTAGGCCTTGTCTATTACATATTTGGCTTATGGAGCGGTCTCTGAGCTAATTTCAAACCCTTGTTTTATGCATCACCCCACCTCACCTTTCCCGTTAAGCAGCCATAATGTGTCTTCTAAAGGTGTGACTCTGTTTTGTTTTGTAATTCAGCTCATGTGTAGCGATTTTGACATTCCCTCTATAAGCGATATCTTAGGATAAGTGTCTTTTTCTGTGTGACTTATTTCACTTAGAATCATCGTACCTAAATCCACTCATCATGCTGCTAAGTAGCCTTATGAGATTGATTTCATGGCTGAGTGATATTCCATTGTGCCAAGTACCACCATTTCTTTATCCATTTTTCTCTTTTCTGGGATATTGAAGGTGTACCAAAGAGGAGATTCTTGGAAACAGAGCAGCCGTAAACTTTAGGGTGCCTGTGTCTTGTTGATTTTTAGTTTTCCCAATTTATACGCCCATGAGTGGAAGTGCCCTATACTCTCTACGCTGTGTTTATTACTTGTTTCAGGACACACCGTACTCTTCTCCAGAGTGCCTGTTGGCAATTTACATCCCGCCCATCAGCGTAGCAAGGCTCCCATGTCTCCATGGCCTGTCCTGCTTTTCTGGTTTTTACACTTTGTTCAGCATGGCCCTTTTGACCGAGGGCAAGCGAGACTTCTTTGTAGCGCTGATTTGCCCTTCCGGCTTGCTTGGTTGGCCAAAAAGGGCGTATGCGTTTTTTCCTGAATATATTCAGGAAAAAACGCATACGCCCTTTTTGGCCAAGGGCATCATTGTCAACGTTTTGCCGCTTTTCATGTGCTTTAAAGGCGAGTCGAATCTACCTCCTGAAATCTGTTTCCTGCAAATCTGCCTTGCTTTCAAATCCTCTTCGTTGCCTTCCCTCAATATATTTGTGGACGAGAGTTCTCATTTATAACTCTGCACGTTTGTGAATTGCAGTGCCCCTGAGCTCCATTTGACTCCTCGCTTTTTTGGGAGCTGGCCGCAAAAGCGCAGGATTGCTTCAGGCCCTATTTTGGTTCTGGGGGGCAGGCTGAGCCTGTGGTTCATTCTTCTTCCTGATGGGAAAATGGAGTGACCTGTGCCTGTCCCAACACCTAGGGCTAGTCTCTCGTTGGTTCCCCGTCTTCCCGTTCATCCTCAGGACAAATTGCAACCTGGACGAAACAGGAGGTTAAAGGTGCTGATTCTCCAAGTAGGGAGATGATTAGTCAAGCGGCTGGAATGGCGAACCCGAGCACAAGGAGAGGAGAAATGAGGTGCGTTTTAGAAACCTTTCCCGATCTCACGGCATACCATCTTCTGGGTTTCCCATGCATGTTTTGATGTAGGAAGATGCCCTTGTACCTGGAGATTTGAGACCCATGGGGTGTGTTCCCAGCAGTGTTACTTTAAAGTATCTGGGTTTGCTCACCCAACCTCACCAATCCTCTCAGCCCCAAGAGTGTCCAGCCTTATGTCTCATCCAGCTGTGGGTCTAGATATGGTCAATCCAGGTTGCATCATAGACCCTGAATGGATTTTGTAAGAATTTCTCTCTCTTTCACGGTCTTTGTTTTGTGGGTTTTTTAAAGTAATTTACGTTTAGAATGGGGCTTGGCTGCTTTTCCCTGCTGTGTTGATGCCGCTTTACACCCTCTTGATTCACTTGCAGAGAGATATCGATACATAGGTTTTCAGATTCTTACTAGTCAGATATATTCTTGTGCGGTGACTAGGGGGTGTTGAGTCCAGTTCACTGAGCAGGCAGTAGGCCTTGTCTATTACATATTTGGCTTATGGAGCGGTGTCTGAGCTAATTTCAAACCCTTGTTTTATGCATCACCCCACCTCACCTTTCCGGTTAAGCAGCCATAGTGTGTCTTCTAAAGTTGTGCCTCTGTTCTGTTTTGTAATTCAGTTCAAGTGTAGCGATTTTGACATTCCCTCTATAAGCGATATCTTAGGATAAGTGCCTTTTTCTGTGTCACTTATTTCACTTAGAATCATCGTACCTAAATCCACTCATCATGCTGCTAAGTAGCCTTATGAGATTGATTTCATGGCTGAGTGATATTCCATTGTGCCAAGTACCACCATTTCTTTATCCATTTTTCTCTTTCCTGGGATATTGAAGGTGTACCGAAGCGGAGATTCTTGGAAACAGAGCAGCCGTAAACTTTAGGGTGCCTGTGTCTTGTTGATTTTTAGGTTTCCCAATTTATACGCCCATGAGTGGAAGTGCCCTATGCTCTCTACGCTGTGTTTATTACTTGTTTCAGGACACACCGTACTCTTCTCCAGAGTGCCTGTTGGCAATTTACATCCCGCCCATCAGCGTAGCAAGGCTCCCATGTCTCCATGGCCTGTCCTGCTTTTCTCATTTTTACACTTTGTTCAGCATGGCCCTTTTGACCGAGGGCAAGCGAGACTTCTTTGTAGCGCTGATTTGCCCTTCCGGCTTGCTTGGTTGGCCAAAAAGGGCGTATGCGTTTTTTCCTGAATATATTCAGGAAAAAACGCATACGCCCTTTTTGGCCAAGCGCATCATTGTCAACGTTTTGCCGCTTTTCATGTGATTTAAAGGCGAGTCGAATCTACCTCCTGAAATCTGTTTCCTGCAAATCTGCCTTGCTTTCAAATCCTCTTCGTTGCCTTCCCTCAATATATTTGTGGAACGAGAGTTCTCATTTATAACTCTGCACGTTTGTGAATTGCAGTGCCCCTGAGCTCCATATGTCTCCTCGCTTTTTTGGGAGCTGGCCGCAAAAGCGCAGGATTGCTTCAGGCTCTATTTTGGTTCTGGGTGGCAGGCTGAGCCTGTGGTTCATTCTTCTTCCTGATGGGAAAATGGAGTGACCTATGCCTGTCCCAACACCTAGGGCTCGTCTCTCGTTGGTTCCGCGTCTTCCCGTTCATCCTCAGGACAAATTGCAACCTGTACAATCAGGAGGTTAAAGGTGCTGATTCTCCAAGTAGGGAGATGGTTAGTCAAGCGGCTGGAATGGCGAACCCGAGCACAAGGAGAGGAGAAATGAGGTGCATTTTAGAAACCTTTCCCGATCTCATGGCATACCATCTTCTGGGTTTCCCATGCATGTTTTGATGTAGGAAGATGCCCTTGTACCTGGAGATTTGAGACCCATGGGGTGTGTTCCCAGCAGTGTTACTTTAAAGTATCTGGGTTTGCTCACCCAACCTCACCAATCCTCTCAGCCCCAAGAGTGTCCAGCCTTATGTCTCATCCAGCTGTGGGTCTAGATATGGTCAATCCAGGTTGCATCATAGACCCTGAATGGATTTTGTAAGAATTTCTCTCTCTTTAACTGTCTTTGTTTTGTGGGTTTTTTAAAGTAATTTACGTTTAGAATGGGGCTTGGCTGCTTTTCCCTGCTGTGTTGATGCCGCTTTACACCCTCTTGATTCACTTGCAGAGAGATATCGATACATAGGTTTTCAGATTCTTACTAGTCAGATATATTCTTGTGCGGTGACTAGGGGGTGTTGAGTCCAGTTCACTGAGCAGGGAGTAGGCCTTGTCTATTACATATTTGCCTTATGGAGCGGTCTCTGAGCTAATTTCAAACCCTTGTTTTATGCATCACCCCACCTCACCTTTCCGGTTAAGCAGCCATAGTGTGTCTTCTAAAGTTGTGCCTCTGTTCTGTTTTGTAATTCAGTTCAAGTGTAGCGATTTTGACATTCCCTCTATAAGCGATATCTTAGGATAAGTGCCTTTTTCTGTGTCACTTATTTCACTTAGAATCATCGTACCTAAATCCACTCATCATGCTGCTAAGTAGCCTTATGAGATTGATTTCATGGCTGAGTGATATTCCATTGTGCCAAGTACCACCATTTCTTTATCCATTTTTCTCTTTCCTGGGATATTGAAGGTGTACCGAAGCGGAGATTCTTGGAAACAGAGCAGCCGTAAACTTTAGGGTGCCTGTGTCTTGTTGATTTTTAGGTTTCCCAATTTATACGCCCATGAGTGGAAGTGCCCTATGCTCTCTACGCTGTGTTTATTACTTGTTTCAGGACACACCGTACTCTTCTCCAGAGTGCCTGTTGGCAATTTACATCCCGCCCATCAGCGTAGCAAGGCTCCCATGTCTCCATGGCCTGTCCTGCTTTTCTCGTTTTTACACTTTGTTCAGCATGGCCCTTTTGACCGAGGGCAAGCGAGACTTCTTTGTAGCGCTGATTTGCCCTTCCGGCTTGCTTGGTTGGCCAAAAAGGGCGTATGCGTTTTTTCCTGAATATATTCAGGAAAAAACGCATACGCCCTTTTTGGCCAAGGGCATCATTGTCAACGTTTTGCCGCTTTTCATGTGATTTAAAGGCGAGTCGAATCTACCTCCTGAAATCTGTTTCCTGCAAATCTGCCTTGCTTTCAAATCCTCTTCGTTGCCTTCCCTCAATATATTTGTGGAACGAGAGTTCTCATTTATAACTCTGCACGTTTGTGAATTGCAGTGCCCCTGAGCTCCATTTGTCTCCTCGCTTTTTTGGGAGCTGGCCGCAAAAGCGCAGGATTGCTTCAGGCTCTATTTTGGTTCTGGGTGGCAGGCTGAGCCTGTGGTTCATTCTTCTTCCTGATGGGAAAATGGAGTGACCTATGCCTGTCCCAACACCTAGGGCTCGTCTCTCGTTGGTTCTGCGTCTTCCCGTTCATCCTCAGGACAAATTGCAACCTGTACAATCAGGAGGTTAAAGGTGCTGATTCTCCAAGTAGGGAGATGGTTAGTCAAGCGGCTGGAATGGCGAACCCGAGCACAAGGAGAGGAGAAATGAGGTGCATTTTAGAAACCTTTCCCGATCTCATGGCATACCATCTTTTGGGTTTCCCATGCATGTTTTGATGTAGGAAGATGCCCTTGTACCTGGAGATTTGAGACCCATGGGGTGTGTTCCCAGCAGTGTTACTTTAAAGTATCTGGGTTTGCTCACCCAACCTCAGCAATCCTCTCAGCCCCAAGAGTGTCCAGCCTTATGTCTCATCCAGCTGTGGGTGTAGATATGGTCAATCCAGGTTGCATCATAGACCCTGAATGGATTTTGTAAGAATTTCTCTTTCTTTCACTGTCTTTGTTTTGTGGGTTTTTTAAAGTAATTTATGTTTAGAATCGGGCTTGGCTGCTTTTCCCTGCTGTGTTGATGCCGCTTTACACCCTCTTGATTCACTTGCAGAGAGATATCGATACATAGGTTTTCAGATTCTTACTAATCAGATATATTCTTGTGTGGTGACTAGGGTGTGTTGAGTCCAGTTCACTGAGCAGGGAGTAGGCCTTGTCTATTACATATTTGCCTTATGGAGCGGTCTCTGAGCTAATTTCAAACCCTTGTTTTATGGATCACCCCACCTCACCTTTCCGATTAAGAGGCCATAGTGTGTATTCTAAAGTTGTGCCTCTGTTCTGTTTTGTAATTCAGTTCAAGTGTAGCGATTTTGACATTCCCTCTATAAGCGATATCTTAGGATAAGTGCCTTTTTCTGTGTCACTTATTTCACTTAGAATCATCGTACCTAAATCCACTCATCATGCTGCTAAGTAGTCTTATGAGATTGATTTCATGGCTGAGTGATATTCCATTGTGCCAAGTACCACCATTTCTTTATCCATTTTTCTCTTTCCTGGGATATTGAAGGTGTACCGAAGTGGAGATTCTTGGAAACAGAGCAGCCGTAAACTTTAGGGTGCCTGTGTCTTGTTGATTTTTAGTTTTCCCAATTTATACGCCCATGAGTGGAAGTGCCCTATGCTCTCTACGCTGTGTTTATTACTTGTTTCAGGACACACCGTACTCTTCTCCAGAGTGCCTGTTGGCAATTTACATCCCGCCCATCAGCGTAGCAAGGCTCCCATGTCTCCATGGCCTGTCCTGCTTTTCTCGTTTTTACACTTTGTTCAGCATGGCCCTTTTGACCGAGGGCAAGCGAGACTTCTTTGTAGCGCTGATTTGCCCTTCCGGCTTGCTTGGTTGGCCAAAAAGGGCGTATGCGTTTTTTCCTGAATATATTCAGGAAAAAACGCATACGCCCTTTTTGGCCAAGGGCATCATTGTCAACGTTTTGCCGCTTTTCATGTGATTTAAAGGCGAGTCGAATCTACCTCCTGAAATCTGTTTCCTGCAAATCTGCCTTGCTTTCAAATCCTCTTCGTTGCTTTCCCTCAATATATTTGTGGAACGAGAGTTCTCATTTATAACTCTGCACGTTTGTGAATTGCAGTGCCCCTGAGCTCCATTTGTCTCCTCGCTTTTTTGGGAGCTGGCCGCAAAAGCGCAGGATTGCTTCAGGCCCTATTTTGGTTCTGGGGGGCAGGCTGAGCCTGTGGTTCATTCTTCTTCCTGATGGGAAAATGGAGTGACCTATGCCTGTCCCAACACCTAGGGCTCGTCTCTCGTTGGTTCCGCGTCTTCCCGTTCATCCTCAGGACAAATTGCAACCTGTACAATCAGGAGGTTAAAGGTGCTGATTCTCCAAGTAGGGAGATGGTTAGTCAAGCGGCTGGAATGGCGAACCCGAGCACAAGGAGAGGAGAAATGAGGTGCGTTTTAGAAACCTTTCCCGATCTCATGGCATACCATCTTCTGGGTTTCCCATGCATGTTTTGATGTAGGAAGATGCCCTTGTACCTGGAGATTTGAGACCCATGGGGTGTGTTCCCAGCAGTGTTACTTTAAAGTATCTGGGTTTGCTCACCCAACCTCACCAATCCTCTCAGCCCCAAGAGTGTCCAGCCTTATGTCTCATCCAGCTGTGGGTGTAGATATGGTCAATCCAGGTTGCATCATAGACCCTGAATGGATTTTGTAAGAATTTCTCTCTCTTTCACTGTCTTTGTTTTGTTGGTTTTTTAAAGTAATGTATGTTTAGAATCGGGCTTGGCTGCTTTTCCCTGCTGTGTTGATGCCGCTTTACACCCTCTTGATTCACTTGCAGAGAGATATCGATACATAGGTTTTCAGATTCTTACTAATCAGATATATTCTTGTGTGGTGACTAGGGTGTGTTGAGTCCAGTTCACTGAGCAGGGAGTAGGCCTTGCCTATTACATATTTGCCTTATGGAGCGGTCTCTGAGCTAATTTCAAACCCTTGTTTTATGCATCACCCCACCTCACCTTTCCCGTTAAGCAGCCATAGTGTGTCTTCTAAAGGTGTGACTCTGTTCTGTTTTGTAATTCAGTTCAAGTGTAGCGATTTTGACATTCCCTCTATAAGCGATATCTTAGGATAAGGGGCTTTTTCTGTGTGACTTATTTCACTTAGAATCATCGTACCTAAATCCACTCATCATGCTGCTAACAAGCCTTATGACATTGATTTCATGGCTGAGTGATATTCCATTGTGCCAAGTACCACCATTTCTTTATCCATTTTTCTCTTTCCTGGGATATTGATGGTGTACCGAAGCAGAGGTTCTTGGAAACAGAGGAGCCATAAACTTTAGGGTGCCTGTGTCTTGTTGATTTTTAGTTTTCCCAATTTATACGCCCATGAGTGGAAGTGCCCTATGCTCTCTACGCTGTGTTTATTACTTGTTTCAGGACACACCGTACTCTCCTCCAGAGTGCCTGTTGGCAATTTACATCCCGCCCATCAGTGTAGCAAGGCTCCCATGTCTCCATGGCCTGTCCTGCTTTTCTGGTTTTTACACTTTGTTCAGCATGGCCCTTTTGACCGAGGGCAAGCGAGACTTCTTTGTAGCGCTGATTTGCCCTTCGGCTTGCTTGGTTGGCCAAAAAGGGCGTATGCGTTTTTTCCTGAATATATTCAGGAAAAAACGCATACGCCCTTTTTGGCCAAGGACATCATTGTCAACGTTTTGCCGCTTTTCATGTGCTTTAAAGGCGAGTCGAATCTACCTCCTGAAATCTGTTTCCTGCAAATCTGCCTTGCTTTCAAATCCTCTTCGTTGCCTTCCCTCAATATATTTGTGGACGAGAGTTCTCATTTATAACTCTGCACGTTTGTGAATTGCAGTGCCCCTGAGCTCCATTTGTCTCCTCGCTTTTTTGGGAGCTGGCCGCAAAAGCGCAGGATTGCTTCAGGCCCTATTTTGGTTCTGGGGGGCAGGCTGAGCCTGTGGTTCATTCTTCTTCCTGATGGGAAAATGGAGTGACCTATGCCTGTCCCAACACCTAGGGCTAGTCTCTCGTTGGTTCTGCGTCTTCCCATTCATCCTCAGGACAAATTGCAACCTGTACAATCAGGAGGTTAAAGGTGCTGATTCTCCAAGTAGGGAGATGGTTAGTCAAGCGGCTGGAATGGCGAACCCGAGCACAAGGAGAGGAGAAATGAGGTGCCTTTTAGAAACAATTCCCGATCTCATGGCATACCATCTTCTGGGTTTCCCATGCATGTTTTGATGTAGGAAGATGCCCTTGTACCTGGAGATTTGAGACCCATGGGGTGTGTTCCCAGCAGTGTTACTTTAAAGTATCTGGGTTTGCTCACCCAACCTCACCAATCCTCTCAGCCCCAAGAGTGTCCAGCCTTATGTCTCATCCAGCTGTGGGTGTAGATATGGTCAATCCAGGTTGCATCATAGACCCTGAATGGATTTTGTAAGAATTTCTCTCTCTTTAACTGTCTTTGTTTTGTGGGTTTTTTAAAGTAATTTATGTTTAGAATCGGGCTTGGCTGCTTTTCCCTGCTGTGTTGATGCTGCTTTACACCCTCTTGATTCACTTGCAGAGAGATATCGATACATAGGTTTTCAGATTCTTACTAGTCAGATATATTCTTGTGTGGTGACTAGGATGTGTTGAGTCCAGTTCACTGAGCAGGGAGTAGGCCTTGTCTATTACATATTTGGCTTATGGAGCGGTCTCTGAGCTAATTTCAAACCCTTGTTTTATGCATCACCCCACCTCACCTTTCCCGTTAAGCAGCCATAATGTGTCTTCTAAAGGTGTGACTCTGTTTTGTTTTGTAATTCAGCTCATGTGTAGCGATTTTGACATTCCCTCTATAAGCGATATCTTAGGATAAGTGTCTTTTTCTGTGTGACTTATTTCACTTAGAATCATCGTACCTAAATCCACTCATCATGCTGCTAAGTAGCCTTATGAGATTGATTTCATGGCTGAGTGATATTCCATTGTGCCAAGTACCACCATTTCTTTATCCATTTTTCTCTTTTCTGGGATATTGAAGGTGTACCAAAGAGGAGATTCTTGGAAACAGAGCAGCCGTAAACTTTAGGGTGCCTGTGTCTTGTTGATTTTTAGTTTTCCCAATTTATACGCCCATGAGTGGCAGTGCCCTATACTCTCTACGCTGTGTTTATTACTTGTTTCAGGACACACCGTACTCTTCTCCAGAGTGCCTGTTGGCAATTTACATCCCGCCCATCAGCGTAGCAAGGCTCCCATGTCTCCATGGCCTGTCCTGCTTTTCTGGTTTTTACACTTTGTTCAGCATGGCCCTTTTGACCGAGGGCAAGCGAGACTTCTTTGTAGCGCTGATTTGCCCTTCCGGCTTGCTTGGTTGGCCAAAAAGGGCGTATGCGTTTTTTCCTGAATATATTCAGGAAAAAACGCATACGCCCTTTTTGGCCAAGGGCATCATTGTCAACGTTTTGCCGCTTTTCATGTGCTTTAAAGGCGAGTCGAATCTACCTCCTGAAATCTGTTTCCTGCAAATCTGCCTTGCTTTCAAATCCTCTTCGTTGCCTTCCCTCAATATATTTGTGGACGAGAGTTCTCATTTATAACTCTGCACGTTTGTGAATTGCAGTGCCCCTGAGCTCCATTTGACTCCTCGCTTTTTTGGGAGCTGGCCGCAAAAGCGTAGGATTGCTTCAGGCCCTATTTTGGTTCTGGGGGGCAGGCTGAGCCTGTGGTTCATTCTTCTTCCTGATGGGAAAATGGAGTGACCTGTGCCTGTCCCAACACCTAGGGCTAGTCTCTCGTTGGTTCCCCGTCTTTCCGTTCATCCTCAGGACAAATTGCAACCTGGACGAAACAGGAGGTTAAAGGTGCTGATTCTCCAAGTAGGGAGATGATTAGTCAAGCGGCTGGAATGGCGAACCCGAGCACAAGGAGAGGAGAAATGAGGTGCGTTTTAGAAACCTTTCCCGATCTCACGGCATACCATCTTCTGGGTTTCCCATGCATGTTTTGATGTAGGAAGATGCCCTTGTACCTGGAGATTTGAGACCCATGGGGTGTGTACCCCGCAGTGTTACTTTAAAGTATCTGCATTTGCTCACCCAACCTCACCAATCCTCTCAGCCCCAAGAGTGTCCAGCCTTATGTCTCATCCAGCTGTGGGTCTAGATATGGTCAATCCAGGTTGCATCAGAGACCCTGAACGGATTTTGTAAGAATTTCTCTCTCTTTCACTGTCTTTGTTTTGTGGGTTTTTTAAAGTAATTTATGTTTAGAATCGGGCTTGGCTGCTTTTCCCTGCTGTGTTGATGCCGCTTTACACCCTCTTGATTCACTTGCAGAGAGATATCGATACATAGGTTTTCAGATTCTTACTAGTCAGATATATTCTTGTGTGGTGACTAGGGTGTGTTGAGACCAGTTCACTGAGCAGGGAGTAGGCCTTGTCTATTACATATTTGGTTTATGGAGCGGTCTCTGAGCTAATTTCAAACCCTTGTTTTATGCATCACCCCACCTCACCTTTCCCGTTAAGCAGCCATAGTGTGTCTTCTAAAGGTGTGACTCTGTTTTGTTTTGTAATTCAGCTCATGTGTAGCGATTTTGACATTCCCTCTATAAGCGATATCTTAGGATAAGTGTCTTTTTCTGTGTGACTTATTTCACTTAGAATCATCGTACCTAAATCCACTCATCATGCTGCTAACTAGCCTTATGACATTGATTTCATGGCTGAGTGATATTCCATTGTGCCAAGTACCACCATTACTTTATCCATTTTTCTCTTTCCTGGGATACTGAAGGTGTACCGAAGTGGAGGTTCTTGGAAACAGAGCAGCCGTAAACTTTAGGGTGCCTGTGTCTTGTTGATTTTTAGTTTTCCCAATTTATACGCCCATGAGTGGAAGTGCCCTATGCTCTCTACGCTGTGTTTATTACTTGTTTCAGGACACACCGTACACTTCTCCAGAGTGCCTGTTGGCAATTTACATCCCGCCCATCAGCGTAGCAAGGCTCCCATGTCTCCATGGCCTGTCCTGCTTTTCTGGTTTTTACACTTTTTTCAGCATGGCCCTTTTGACCGAGGGCAAGCGAGACTTCTTTGTAGCGCTGATTTTCCCTTCCGGCTTGCTTGGTTGGCCAAAAAGGGCGTATGCGTTTTTTCCTGAATATATTCAGGAAAAAACGCATACGCCCTTTTTGGCCAAGGGCATCATTGTCAACGTTTTGCCGCTTTTCATGTGTTTTAAAGGCGAGTCGAATCTACCTCCTGAAATCTGTTTCCTGCAAATCTGCCTTGCTTTCAAATCCTCTTCGTTGCCTTCCCTCAATATATTTGTGGACGAGAGTTCTCATTTATAACTCTGCACGTTTGTGAATTGCAGTGCCCCTGAGCTCCATTTGTCTCCTCGCTTTTTTGGGAGCTGGCCGCAAAAACGCAGGATTGCTTCAGGCCCTATTTTGGTTCTGGGGGGCAGGCTGAGCCTGTGGTTCATTCTTCTTCCTGATGGGAAAATGGAGTGACCTATGCCTGTCCCAACACCTAGGGCTCGTCTCTCGTTGGTTCCGCGTCTTCCCGTTCATCCTCAGGACAGATGGCAACCTGTACAATCAGGAGGTTAAAGGTGCTGATTCTCCAAGTAGGGAGATGGTTAGTCAAGCGGCTGGAATGGCGAACCCGAGCACAAGGAGAGGAGAAATGAGGTGCGTTTTAGAAACCTTTCCCGATCTCATGGCATACCATCTTCTGGGTTTCCCATGCATGTTTTGATGTAGGAAGATGCCCTTGTACCTGGAGATTTGAGACCCATGGGGTGTGTTCCCCGCAGTGTTACTTTAAAGTATCTGCGTTTGCTCACCCAACCTCACCAATCTTCTCAGCCCCAAGAGTGTCCAGCCTTATGTATCATCCAGCTGTGGGTCTAGATATGGTCAATCCAGGTTGCATCATAGACCCTGAACGGATTTTGTAAGAATTTCTCTCTCTTTCACGGTCTTTGTTTTCTGGGTTTTTTAAAGTAATTTACGTTTAGAATCGGTCTTGGTTGTCTTTCCCTGCTGTGTTGATGCCGCTTTACACCCTCTTGATTCACTTGCAGAGAGATATCGATACATAGGTTTTCAGATTCTTACTAGTGTGGTGACTAGGGTGTGTTGAGTCCAGTTCACTGAGCAGGGAGTAGGCCTTGTCTATTACATATTTGGCTTATGGAGCAGTGTCTGAGCTAATTTCAAACCCTTGTTTTATGCATCACCCCACCTCACCTTTCCCGTTAAGCAGCCATAGTGTGTCTTCTAAAGGTGTGACTCTGTTCTGTTTTGTAATTCAGTTCAAGTGTAGCGATTTTGACATTCCCTCTATAAGCGATATCTTAGGATAAGTGTCTTTTTATGTGTGACTTATTTCACTTAGAATCATCGTACCTAAATCCACTCATCCTGCTGCTAACTAGCCTTATGACATTGATTTCATGGCTGAGTGATATTCCATTGTGCCAAGTACCACCATTTCTTTATCCATTTTTCTCTTTCCTGGGATATTGAAGGTGTACCGAAGCGGAGGTTCTTGGAAACAGAGCAGCCGTAAACTTTAGGGTGCCTGTGTCTTGTTGATTTTTAGTTTTCCCAATTTATACGCCCATGAGTGGAAGTGCCCTATGCTCTCTACGCTGTGTTTATTACTTGTTTCAGGACACAGCGTACTCTTCTCCAGAGTGCCTGTTGGCAATTTACATCCCGCCCATCAGCGTAGCAAGGCTCCCATGTCTCCATGGCCTGTCCTGCTTTTCTGGTTTTTACACTTTTTTCAGCATGGCCCTTTTGACCGAGGGCAAGCGAGACTTCTTTGTAGCGCTGATTTGCCCTTCCGGCTTGCTTGGTTGGCCAAAAAGGGCGTATGCGTTTTTTCCTGAATATATTCAGGAAAAAACGCATACGCCCTTTTTGGCCAAGGGCATCATTGTCAACGTTTTGCTGCTTTTCATGTGCTTTAAAGGCGAGTCGAATCTACCTCCTGAAATCTGTTTCCTGCAAATCTGCCTTGCTTTCAAATCCTCTTTGTTGCCTTCCCTCAATATATTTGTGGACGAGAGTTCTCATTTATAACTCTGCACGTTTGTGAATTGCAGTGCCCCTGAGCTCCATTTGTCTCCTCGCTTTTTTGGGAGCTGGCCGCAAAAGCGCAGGATTGCTTCAGGCCCTATTTTGGTTCTGGGGGGCAGGCTGAGCCTGTGGTTCATTCTTCTTCCTGATGGGAAAATGGAGTGACCTATGCCTGTCCCAACATCTAGGGCTCGTCTCTCGTTGGTTCTGCGTCTTCCCATTCATCCTCAGGACAAATTGCAACCTGTACAATCAGGAGGTTAAAGGTGCTGATTCTCCAAGTAGGGAGATGGTTAGTCAAGCGGCTGGAATGGCGAACCCGAGCACAAGGAGAGGAGAAATGAGGTGCGTTTTAGAAACCTTTCCCGATCTCATGGCATACCATCTTCTGGGTTTCCCATGCATGTTTTGATGTAGGAAGATGCCCTTGTACCTGGAGATTTGAGACCCATGGGGTGTGTTCCCCGCAGTGTTACTTTAAAGTATCTGGGTTTGCTCACCCAACCTCACCAAACCTCTCAGCCCCAAGAGTATCCAGCCTTATGTCTCATCCAGCTGTGGGTCTAGATATGGTCAATCCAGGTTGCATCAGAGACCCTGAACGGATTTTGTAAGAATTTCTCTCTCTTTCACTGTCTTTGTTTTGTGGGTTTTTTAAAGTAATTTATGTTTAGAATCGGGCTTGGCTGCTTTTCCCTGCTGTGTTGATGCCGCTTTACACCCTCTTGATTCACTTGCAGAGAGATATCGATACATAGGTTTTCAGATTCTTACTAGTCAGATATATTCTTGTGTGGTGACTAGGGTGTGTTGAGTCCAGTTCACTGAGCAGGGAGTAGGCCTTGTCTAGTACATATTTGGCTTATGGAGCGGTCTCTGAGCTAATTTCAAACCCTTGTTTTATGCATCACCCCACCTCACCTTTCCGGTTAAGCAGCCATAGTGTGTCTTCTAAAGCTGTGACTATCTTCTGTTTTGTAATTCAGTTCAAGTGTAGCGATATTGACATTCCCCCTAAAAGCGATATCTTAGGATAAGTGTCTTTTTCTGTGTGACTTATTTCACTTAGAATCATCGTATCTAAATCCACTCATCATGCTGCTAACTAGCCTTATGACATTGATTTCATGGCTGAGTGATATTCCATTGTGCCAAGTACCACCATTTCTTTATCCATTTTTCTCTTTCCTGGGATATTGAAGGTGTACCGAAGCGGAGGTTCTTGGAAACAGAGCAGCCGTAAACTTTAGGGTGCCTGTGTCTTGTTGATTTTTAGTTTTCCCAATTTATACGCCCTTGAGTGGAAGTGCCCTATGCTCTCTACGCTGTGTTTATTACTTGTTTCAGGACACACCGTACTCTTCTCCAGAGTGCCTGTTGGCAATTTACATCCCGCCCATCAGCGTAGCAAGGCTCCCATGTCTCCATGGCCTGTCCTGCTTTTCTGGTTTTTACACTTTGTTCAGCATGGCCCTTTTGACCGAGGGCAAGCGAGACTTCTTTGTAGCGCTGATTTGCCCTTCCGGCTTGCTTGGTTGGCCATAAAGGGCGTATGCGTTTTTTCCTGAATATATTCAAGAAAAAACGCATACGCCCTTTTTGGCCAAGGGCATCATTGTCAACCTTTTGCCGCTTTTCATGTGCTTTAAAGGCGAGTCGAATCTACCTCCTGAAATCTGTTTCCTGCAAATCTGCCTTGCTTTCAAATCCTCTTCGTTGCCTTCCCTCAATATATTTGTGGACGAGAGTTCTCATTTATAACTCTGCACGTTTGTGAATTGCAGTGCCCCTGAGCTCCATTTGTCTCCTCGCTTTTTTGGGAGCTGGCCGCAAAAGCGCAGGATTGCTTCAGGCCCTATATTGGTTCTGGGGGCAGGCTGAGCCTGTGGTTCATTCTTCTTCCTGATGGGAAAATGGAGTGACCTATGCCTGTCCCAACACCTAGGACTCGTCTCTCGTTGGTTCCGCGTCTTCCCGTTCATCCTCAGGACAAATTGCAACCTGTACAATCAGGAGGTTAAAGGTGCTGATTCTCCAAGTAGGGAGATGGTTAGTCAAGCGGCTGGAATGGCGAACCCGAGCAGAAGGAGAGGAGAAATGAGGTGCGTTTTAGAAACCTTTCCCGATCTCATGGCATACCATCTTCTGGGTTTCCCATGCATGTTTTGATGTAGGAAGATGCCCTTGTACCTGGAGATTTGAGACCCATGGGGTGTGTTCCCCGCAGTGTTACTTTAAAGTATCTGCGTTTGCTCACCCAACCTCACCAAACCTCTCAGCCCCAAGAGTATCCAGCCTTATGTCTCATCCAGCTGTGGGTCTAGATATGGTCAATCCAGGTTGCATCATAGACCCTAAACGGATTTTGTAAGAATTTCTCTCTCTTTCACTGTCTTTGTTTTGTGGGTTTTTTAAAGTAATTTATGTTTAGAATCGGGCTTGGCTGCTTTTCCCTGCTGTGTTGATGCCGCTTTATACCCTCTTGATTCACTTGCAGAGAGATATTGATACATAGGTTTTCAGATTCTTACTAGTCAGATATATTCTTGTGTGGTGACTAGGGTGTGTTGAGTCCAGTTCACTGAGCAGGGAGTAGGCCTTGTCTATTACATATTTGGCTTATGGAGCGGTCTCTGAGCTAATTTCAAACCCTTGTTTTATGCATCACCCCACCTCACCTTTCCCGTTAAGCAGCCATAGTGTGTCTTCTAAAGGTGTGACTCTGTTCTGTTTTGTAATTCAGTTCAAGTGTAGCGATTTTGACATTCCCTCTATAAGCGATATCTTAGGATAAGTGTCTTTTTCTGTGTGACTTATTTCACTTAGAATCATCGTACCTAAATCCACTCATCATGCTGCTAACTAGCCTTATGACATTGATTTCATGGTTGAGTGATATTCCATTGTGCCAAGTACCACCATTTCTTTATCCATTTTTCTCTTTCCTGGGATATTGAAGGTGTACCGAAGTGGAGGTTCTTGGAAACAGAGCAGCCGTAAACTTTAGGGTGCCTGTGTCTTGTTGATTTTTAGTTTTCCCAATTTATACGCCCTTGAGTGGAAGTGCCCTATGCTCTCTACGCTGTGTTTATTACTTGTTTCAGGACACACCGTACTCTTCTCAAGAGTGCCTGTTGGCAATTTACATCCCGCCCATCAGCGTAGCAAGGCTCCCATGTCTCCATGGCCTGTCCTGCTTTTCTGGTTTTTACACTTTGTTCAGCATGGCCCTTTTGACCGAGGGCAAGCGAGACTTCTTTGTAGCGCTGATTTGCCCTTCCGGCTTGCTTGGTTGGCCATAAAGGGCGTATGCGTTTTTTCCTGAATATATTCAAGAAAAAACGCATACGCCCTTTTTGGCCAAGGGCATCATTGTCAACCTTTTGCCGCTTTTCATGTGCTTTAAAGGCGAGTCGAATCTACCTCCTGAAATCTGTTTCCTGCAAATCTGCCTTGCTTTCAAATCCTCTTCGTTGCCTTCCCTCAATATATTTGTGGACGAGAGTTCTCATTTATAACTCTGCACGTTTGTGAATTGCAGTGCCCCTGAGCTCCATTTGTCTCCTCGCATTTTTGGGAGCTGGCCGCAAAAGCGCAGGATTGCTTCAGGCCCTATTTTGGTTCTGGGGGTCAGGCTGAGCCTGTGGTTCATTCTTCTTCCTGATGGGAAAATGGAGTGACCTATGCCTGTCCCAACACCTAGGGCTCGTCTCTCGTTGGTTCCGCGTCTTCCCGTTCATCCTCAGGACAAATTGCAACCTGTACAATCAGGAGGTTAAAGGTGCTGATTCTCCAAGTAGGGAGATGGTTAGTCAAGCGGCTGGAATGGTGAACCCGAGCACAAGGAGAGGAGAAATGAGGTGCGTTTTAGAAACCTTTCCCGATCTCATGGCATACCATCTTCTGGCTTTCCCATGCATGTTTTGATGTAGGAAGATGCCCTTGTACCTGGAGATTTGAGACCCATGGGGTGTGTTCCCCGCAGTGTTACTTTAAAGTATCTGCGTTTGCTCACCCAACCTCACCAATCCTCTCAGCCCCAAGAGTGTCCAGCCTTATGTCTCATCCAGCTGTGGGTGTAGATATGGTCAATCCAGGTTGCATCATTGACCCTGAACGGATTTTGTAAGAATTTCTCTCTCTTTCACTGTCTTTGTTTTGTGGGTTTTTTAAAGTAATTTATGTTTAGAATCGGGCTTGGCTGCTTTTCCCTGCTGTGTTGATGCCGCTTTACACACTCTTGATTCACTTGCAGAGAGATATCGATACATAGGTTTTCAGATTCTTACTAGTCAGATATATTCTTGTGTGGTGACTAGGGTGTGTTGAGTCCAGTTCACTGAGCAGGGAGTAGGCCTTGTCTATTACATATTTGGCTTATGGAGCGGTGTCTGAGCTAATTTCAAACCCTTGTTTTATGCATCACCCCACCTCACCTTTCCCGTTAAGCAGCCATAGTGTGTCTTCTAAAGGTGTGACTCTGTTCTGTTTTGTAATTCAGTTCAAGTGTAGCGATTTTGACATTCCCTCTATAAGCGATATCTTAGGATAAGTGTCTTTTTCTGTGTGACTTATTTCACTTAGAATCATCGTATCTAAATCCACTCATCATGCTGCTAACTAGCCTTATGACATTGATTTCATGGCTGAGTGATATTCCATTGTGCCAAGTACCACCATTTCTTTATCCATTTTTCTCTTTCCTGGGATATTGAAGGTGTACCGAAGTGGAGGTTCTTGGAAACAGAGCAGCCGTAAACTTTAGGGTGCCTGTGTCTTGTTGATTTTTAGTTTTCCCAATTTATACGCCCATGAGTGGAAGTGCCCTATGCTCTCTACGCTGTGTTTATTACTTGTTTCAGGACACACCGTACTCTTCTCCAGAGTGCCTGTTGGCAATTTATATCCCGCCCATCAGCGTAGCAAGGCTCCCATGTCTCCATGGCCTGTCCTGCTTTTCTGGTTTTTACTGTTTGTTCAGCATGGCCCTTTTGACCGAGGGCAAGCGAGACTTCTTTGTAGCGCTGATTTGCCCTTCCGGCTTGCTTGGTTGGCCAAAAAGGGCGTATGCGTTTTTTCCTGAATATATTCAGGAAAAAACGCATACGCCCTTTTTGGCCAAGGGCATCATTGTCAACGTTTTGCCGCTTTTCATGGGCTTTAAAGGCGAGTCGAATCTACATCCTGAAATCTGTTTCCTGCAAATCTGCCTTGCTTTCAAATCCTCTTCGTTGCCTTCCCTCAATATATTTGTGGACGAGAGTTCTCATTTATAACTCTGCACGTTTGTGAATTGCAGTGCCCCTGAGCTCCATTTGTCTCCTCGCTTTTTTGGGAGCTGGCCGCAAAAGCGCAGGATTGCTTCAGGCCCTATTTTGGTTCTGGGGGGCAGGCTGAGCCTGTGGTTCATTCTTCTTCCTGATGGGAAAATGGAGTGACCTGTGCCTGTCCCAACACCTAGGGCTAGTCTTTCGTTGGTTCCCCGTCTTCCCGTTCATCCTCAGGACAAATTGCAACCTGGACGAAACAGTAGGTTAAAGGTGCTGATTCTCCAAGTAGGGAGATGGTTAGTCAAGCGGCTGGAATGGTGAACCCGAGCACAAGGAGAGGAGAAATGAGGTGCGTTTTAGAAACCTTTCCCGATCTCACGGCATACCATCTTCTGGCTTTCCCATGCATGTTTTGATGTAGGAAGATTCCCTTGTACCTGGAGATTTGAGACCCATGGGGTGTGTTCCCCGCAGTGTTACTTTAAAGTATCTGCGTTTGCTCACCCAACCTCACCAATCCTCTCAGCCCCAAGAGTGTCCAGCCTTATGTCTCATCCAGCCGTGGGTCTAGATATGGTCAATCCAGGTTGCATCATAGACCCTGAACGGATTTTGTAAGAATTTCTCTCTCTTTCACTGTCTTTGTTTTGTGGGTTTTTAAAAGTAATTTATGTTTAGAATCGGGCTTGGCTGCTTTTCCCTGCTGTGTTGATGCCGCTTTACACCCTCTTGATTCACTTGCAGAGAGATATCGATACATAGGTTTTCAGATTCTTACTAGTCAGATATATTCTTGTGCGGTGACTAGGGGGTGTTGAGTCCAGTTCACTGAGCAGGGAGTAGGCCTTGTCTATTACATATTTGGCTTATGGAGCGGTGTCTGAGCTAATTTCAAACCCTTGTTTTATGCATCACCCCACCTCACCTTTCCCGTTAAGCAGCCATAGTGTGTCTTCTAAAGGTGTGACTCTATTCTGTTTTGTAATTCAGTTCAAGTGTAGCGATTTTGACATTCCCTCTATAAGCGATATCTTAGGATAAGTGTCTTTTTCTGTGTGACTTATTTCACTTAGAATCATCGTATCTAAATCCACTCATCATGCTGCTAACTAGCCTTATGACATTGATTTCATGGCTGAGTGATATTCCATTGTGCCAAGTACCACCATTTCTTTATCCATTTTTCTCTTTCCTGGGATATTGAAGGTGTTCCAAAGTGGAGGTTCTTGGAAACAGAGCAGCCGTAAACTTTAGGGTGCCTGTGTCTTGTTGATTTTTAGTTTTCCCAATTTATACGCCCATGAGTGGATGTGCCCTATGCTCTCTACGCTGTGTTTATTACTTGTTTCAGGACACACCGTACTCTTCTCCAGAGTGCCTGTTGGCAATTTATATCCCGCCCATCAGCGTAGCAAGGCTCCCATGTCTCCATGGCCTGTCCTGCTTTTCTGGTTTTTACTGTTTGTTCAGCATGGCCGTTTTAACCGAGGGCAAGCGAGACTTCTTTGTAGCGCTGATTTGCCCTTCCGGCTTGCTTGGTTGGCCAAGAAGGGCGTATGCGTTTTTTCCTGAATATATTCAGGAAAAAACGCATACGCCCTTCTTGGCCAAGGGCATCATTGTCAACGTTTTGCCGCTTTTCATGTGCTTTAAAGGCGAGTCGAATCTACCTCCTGAAATCTGTTTCCTGCAAATCTGCCTTGCTTTCAAATCCTCTTCGTTGCCTTCCCTCAATATATTTGTGGACGAGAGTTCTCATTTATAACTCTGCACGTTTGTGAATTGCAGTGCCCCTGAGCTCCATTTGTCTCCTCGCTTTTTTGGGAGCTGGCCGCAAAAGCGCAGGATTGCTTCAGGCCCTATTTTGGTTCTGGGGGGCAGGCTGAGCCTGTGGTTCATTCTTCTTCCTGATGGGAAAATGGAGTGACCTGTGCCTGTCCCAACACCTAGGGCTAGTCTTTCGTTGGTTCCCCGTCTTCCCGTTCATCCTCAGGACAAATTGCAACCTGGACGAAACAGTAGGTTAAAGGTGCTGATTCTCCAAGTAGGGAGATGGTTAGTCAAGCGGCTGGAATGGCGAACCCGAGCACAAGGAGAGGAGAAATGAGGTGCGTTTTAGAAACCTTTCCCGATCTCACGGCATACCATCTTCTGGCTTTCCCATGCATGTTTTGATGTAGGAAGATGCCCTTGTACCTGGAGATTTGAGACCCATGGGGTGTGTTCCCCGCAGTGTTACTTTAAAGTATCTGCGTTTGCTCACCCAACCTCACCAATCCTCTCAGCCCCAAGAGTGTCCAGCCTTATGTCTCATCCAGCTGTGGGTCTAGATATGGTCAATCCAGGTTGCATCATAGACCCTGAACGGATGTTGTAAGAATTTCTCTCACTTTCACTGTCTTTGCTTTGTGGGTTTTTTAAAGTAATGTATGTTTAGAATGGGGTTTGGCTGCTTTTCCCTGCTGTGTTTATGCCGCTTTACACCCTCTTGATTCACTTGCAGAGAGATATCGATACATAGGTTTTCAGATTCTTACTAGTCAGATATATTCTTGTGCGGTGACTAGGGGGTGTTGAGTCCAGTTCACTGAGCAGGGAGTAGGCCTTGTCTATTACATATTTGGCTTATGGAGCGGTGTCTGAGCTAATTTCAAACCCTTGTTTTATGCATCACCCCACCTCACCTTTCCGGTTAAGCAGCCATAGTGTGTCTTCTAAAGGTGTGACTCTGTTCTGTTTGTAATTCAGTTCAAGTGTAGCGATTTTGACATTCCCTCTATAAGCGATATCTTAGGATAAGTGTCTTTTTCTGTGTGACTTATTTCACTTAGAATCATCGTACCTAAATCCACACATCATGCTGCTAACTAGCCTTATGACATTGATTTCATGGCTGAGTGATATTCCATTGTGCCAAGTACCACCATTTCTTTATACATTTTTCTCTTTCCTGGGATATTGAAGGTGTACCGAAGCGGAGGTTCTTGGAAACAGAGCAGCCGTAAACTTTAGGGTGCCTGTGTCTTGTTGATTTTTAGTTTTCCCAATTTATACGCCCATGAGTGGAAGTGCCCTATGCTCTCTACGCTGTGTTTATTACTTGTTTCAGGACACACCGTACTCTTCTCCAGAGTGCCTGTTGGCAATTTATATCCCGCCCATCAGCGTAGCAAGGCTCCCATGTCTCCATGGCCTGTCCTGCTTTTCTGGTTTTTACTGTTTGTTCAGCATGGCCCTTTTGACCGAGGGCAAGCGAGACTTCTTTGTAGCGCTGATTTGCCCTTCCGGCTTGCTTGGTTGGCCAAAAAGGGCGTATGCGTTTTTTCCTGAATATATTCAGGAAAAAACGCATACGCCCTTTTTGGCCAAGGGCATCATTGTCAACGTTTTGCCGCTTTTCATGTGCTTTAAAGGCGAGTCGAATCTACCTCCTGAAATCTGTTTCCTGCAAATCTGCCTTGCTTTCAAATCCTCTTCGTTGCCTTCCCTCAATATATTTGTGGACGAGAGTTCTCATTTATAACTCTGCACGTTTGTGAATTGCAGTGCCCCTGAGCTCCATTTGTCTCCTCGCTTTTTTGGGAGCTGGCCGCAAAAGCGCAGGATTGCTTCAGGCCCTATTTTGGTTCTGGGGGGCAGGCTGAGCCTGTGGTTCATTCTTCTTCCTGATGGGAAAATGGAGTGACCTATGCCTGTCCCAACACCTAGGGCTCGTCTCTCGTTGGTTCCGCGTCTTCCCGTTCATCCTCAGGACAAATTGCAACCTGTACAATCAGGAGGTTAAAGGTGCTGATTCTCCAAGTAGGGAGATGGTTAGTCAAGCGGCTGGAATGGCGAACCCGAGCACAAGGAGAGGAGAAATGAGGTGCGTTTTAGAAACCTTTCCCGATCTCATGGCATACCATCTTCTGGGTTTCCCATGCATGTTTTGATGTAGGAAGATTTCCTTGTACCTGGAGATTTGAGACCCATGGGGTGTGTTCCCCGCAGTGTTACTTTAAAGTATCTGCGTTTGCTCAACCAACCTCACCAATCCTCTCAGCCCCAAGAGTGTCCAGCCTTCTGTCTCATCCAGCTGTGGGTCTAGATATGGTCAATCCAGGTTGCGTCATAGACCCTGAACGGATTTTGTAAGAATTTCTCTCTCTTTCACTGTCTTTGTTTTGTGGGTTTTTTAAAGTAATTTATGTTTAGAATCGGGCTTGGCTGCTTTTCCCTGCTGTGTTGATGCCGCTTTACACCCTCTTGATTCACTTGCAGAGAGATATCGATACATAGGTTTTCAGATTCGTACTAGTCAGATATATTCTTGTGTGGTGACTAGGGTGTGTTGAGTCCAGTTCACTGAGCAGGGAGTAGGCCTTGTCTATTACATATTTGGCTTATGGAACGGTCTCTGAGCTAATTTCAAACCCTTGTTTTATGCATCACCCCACCTCACCTTTCCCGTTAAGCAGCCATAGTGTGTCTTCTAAAGGTGTGACTCTGTTCTGATTTGTAATTCAGTTCAAGTGTAGCGATTTTGACATTCCCTCTATAAGCGATATCTTAGGATAAGTGTCTTTTTCTGTGTGACTTATTTCACTTAGAATCATCGTATCTAAATCCACTCATCATGCTGCTAACTAGCCTTATGACATTGATTTCATGGCTGAGTGATATTCCATTGTGCCAAGTACCACCATTTCTTTATCCATTTTTCTCTTTCCTGGGATATTGAAGGTGTTCCAAAGTGGAGGTTCTTGGAAACAGAGCAGCCGTAAACTTTAGGGTGCCTGTGTCTTGTTGATTTTTAGTTTTCCCAATTTATACGCCCATGAGTGGATGTGCCCTATGCTCTCTACGCTGTGTTTATTACTTGTTTCAGGACACACCGTACTCTTCTCCAGAGTGCCTGTTGGCAATTTATATCCCGCCCATCAGCGTAGCAAGGCTCCCATGTCTCCATGGCCTGTCCTGCTTTTCTGGTTTTTACTGTTTGTTCAGCATGGCCGTTTTAACCGAGGGCAAGCGAGACTTCTTTGTAGCGCTGATTTGCCCTTCCGGCTTGCTTGGTTGGCCAAGAAGGGCGTATGCGTTTTTTCCTGAATATATTCAGGAAAAAACGCATACGCCCTTCTTGGCCAAGGGCATCATTGTCAACGTTTTGCCGCTTTTCATGTGCTTTAAAGGCGAGTCGAATCTACCTCCTGAAATCTGTTTCCTGCAAATCTGCCTTGCTTTCAAATCCTCTTCGTTGCCTTCCCTCAATATATTTGTGGACGAGAGTTCTCATTTATAACTCTGCACGTTTGTGAATTGCAGTGCCCCTGAGCTCCATTTGTCTCCTCGCTTTTTTGGGAGCTGGCCGCAAAAGCGCAGGATTGCTTCAGGCCCTATTTTGGTTCTGGGGGGCAGGCTGAGCCTGTGGTTCATTCTTCTTCCTGATGGGAAAATGGAGTGACCTGTGCCTGTCCCAACACCTAGGGCTAGTCTTTCGTTGGTTCCCCGTCTTCCCGTTCATCCTCAGGACAAATTGCAACCTGGACGAAACAGTAGGTTAAAGGTGCTGATTCTCCAAGTAGGGAGATGGTTAGTCAAGCGGCTGGAATGGCGAACCCGAGCACAAGGAGAGGAGAAATGAGGTGCGTTTTGGAAACCTTTCCCGATCTCACGGCATACCATCTTCTGGCTTTCCCATGCATGTTTTGATGTAGGAAGATTCCCTTGTACCTGGAGATTTGAGACCCATGGAGTGTGTTCCCCGCAGTGTTACTTTAAAGTATCTGCGTTTGCTCACCCAACCTCACCAATCCTCTCAGCCCCAAGAGTGTCCAGCCTTATGTCTCATCCAGCTGTGGGTCTAGATATGGTCAATCCAGGTTGCATCATAGACCCTGAACGGATGTTGTAAGAATTTCTCTCACTTTCACTGTCTTTGCTTTGTGGGTTTTTTAAAGTAATGTATGTTTAGAATGGGGTTTGGCTGCTTTTCCCTGCTGTGTTTATGCCGCTTTACACCCTCTTGATTCACTTGCAGAGAGATATCGATACATAGGTTTTCAGATTCATACTAGTCAGATATATTCTTGTGCGGTGACTAGGGGGTGTTGAGTCCAGTTCACTGAGCAGGGAGTAGGCCTTGTCTATTACATATTTGGCTTATGGAGCGGTGTCTGAGCTAATTTCAAACCCTTGTTTTATGCATCACCCCACCTCACCTTTCCGGTTAAGCAGCCATAGTGTGTCTTCTAAAGGTGTGACTCTGTTCTGTTTTGTAATTCAGTTCAAGTGTAGCGATTTTGACATTCCCTCTATAAGCGATATCTTAGGATAAGTGTCTTTTTCTGTGTGACTTATTTCACTTAGAATCATCGTACCTAAATCCACACATCATGCTGCTAACTAGCCTTATGACATTGATTTCATGGCTGAGTGATATTCCATTGTGCCAAGTAACACCATTTCTTTATCCATTTTTCTCTTTCCTGGGATATTGAAGGTGTACCGAAGCGGAGGTTCTTGTAAACAGAGCAGCAATGAACTTTAGGGTGCCTGTGTCTTGTTGATTTTTAGTTTTCCCAATTTATACGCCCATAAGTGGAAGTGCCCTATGCTCTCAACGCTGTGTTTATTACTTGTTTCAGGACACACCGTACTCTTCTCCAGAGTGCCTGTTGGCAATTTATATCCCGCCCATCAGCGTAGCAAGGCTCCCATGTCTCCATGGCCTGTCCTGCTTTTCTGGTTTTTACTGTTTGTTCAGCATGGCCCTTTTGACCGAGGGCAAGCGAGACTTCTTTGTAGCGCTGATTTGCCCTTCCGGCTTGCTTGGTTGGCCAAAAAGGGCGTATGCGTTTTTTCCTGAATATATTCAGGAAAAAACGCATACGCCCTTTTTGGCCAAGGGCATCATTGTCCACGTTTTGCCGCATTTCATGTGCTTTAAAGGCGAGTCGAATCTACCTCCTGAAATCTGTTTCCTGCAAATCTGCCTTGCTTTCAAATCCTCTTCGTTGCCTTCCCTCAATATATTTGTGGACGAGAGTTCTCATTTATAACTCTGCACGTTTGTGAATTGCAGTGCCCCTGAGCTCCATTTGTCTCCTCGCTTTTTTGGGAGCTGGCCGCAAAAGCGCAGGATTGCTTCAGGCCCTATTTTGGTTCTGGGGGGCAGGCTGAGCCTGTGGTTCATTCTTCTTCCTGATGGGAAAATGGAGTGACCTGTGCCTGTCCCAACACCTAGGGCTAGTCTTTCGTTGGTTCCCCGTCTTCCCGTTCATCCTCAGGACAAATTGCAACCTGGACGAAACAGTAGGTTAAAGGTGCTGATTCTCCAAGTAGGGAGATGGTTAGTCAAGCGGCTGGAATGGCGAACCCGAGCACAAGGAGAGGAGAAATGAGGTGCGTTTTAGAAACCTTTCCCGATCTCATGGCATACCATCTTCTGGGTTTCCCATGCATGTTTTCATGTAGGAAGATGCCCTTGTACCTGGAGATTTGAGACCCATGGGGTGTGTTCCCCGCAGTGTTACTTTAAAGTATCTGCGTTTGCTCACCCAACCTCACCAATCCTCTCAGCCCCAAGAGTGTCCAGCCTTATGTCTCATCCAGCTGTGGGTCTAGATATGGTCAATCCAGGTTGCATCATAGACCCTGAACGGATTTTGTAAGAATTTCTCTCTCTTTCACTGTCTTTGTTTTGTGGGTTTTTTAAAGTAATGTATTTTTGGAATGGGGTTTGGCTGCTTTTCCCTGCTGTGTTTATGCCGCTTTACAGCCTCTTGATTCACTTGCAGAGAGATATCAATACATAGGTTTTCAGATTCATACTAGTCAGATATATTCTTGTGTGGTGACTAGGGGGTGTTGAGTCCAGTTCACTGAGCAGAGAGTAGGCCTTGTGTATTACATATTTGGCTTATGGAGCGGTGTCTGAGCTAATTTCAAACCCTTGTTTTATGCATCACCCCACCTCACCTTTCCGGTTAAGCAGCCATAGTGTGTCTTCTAAAGGTGTGACTCTGTTCTGTTTTGTAATTCAGTTCAAGTGTAGCGATTTTGACATTCCCTCTATAAGCGATATCTTAGGATAAGTGTCTTTTTCTGTGTGACTTATTTCACTTAGAATCATCGTACCTAAATCCACACATCATGCTGCTAACTAGCCTTATGACATTGATTTCATGGCTGAGTGATATTCCATTGTGCCAAGTACCACCATTTCATTATCCATTTTTCTCTTTCCTGGGATATTGAAGGTGTACTGAAGCGGAGGTTCTTGGAAACAGAGCAGCCGTAAACTTTAGGGTGCATGTGTCTTGTTGATTTTTAGTTTTCCCAATTTATACGCCCATGAGTGGAAGTGCCCTATGCTCTCTCCGCTGTGTTTATTACTTGTTTCAGGACACACCGTACTCTTCTCCAGAGTGCCTGTTGGCATTTTATATCCTGCCCATCAGCGTAGCAAGGCTCCCATGTCTCCATGGCCTGTCCTGCTTTTCTGGTTTTTACACTTTGTTCAGCATGGCCCTTTTGACCGAGGGCAAGCGAGACTTCTTTGTAGCGGTGATTTGCCCTTCCGGCTTGCTTGGTTGGCCAAAAAGGGCGTATGCGTTTTTTCCTGAATATATTCAGGAAAAAACGCATACGCCCTTTTTGGCCAAGGGCATCATTGTCAACGTTTTGCCGCTTTTCATGTGCTTTAAAGGCGAGTCGAATCTACCTCCTGAAATCTGTTTCCTGCAAATCTGCCTTGCTTTCAAATCCTCTTCGTTGCCTTCCCTCAATATATTTGTGGACGAGAGTTCTCATTTATACCTCTGCACGTTTGTGAATTGCAGTGCCCCTGAGCTCCATTTGTCTCCTCGCTTTTTTGGGAGCTGGCCGCAAAAGCGCAGGATTGCTTCAGGCCCTATTTTGGTTCTGGGGGGCAGGCTGAGCCTGTCGTTCATTCTTCTTCCTGATGGGAAAATGGAGTGACCTATGCCTGTCCCAACACCTAGGGCTCGTCTCTCGTTGGTTCCGCGTCTTCCCGTTCATCCTCAGGACAAACTGCAACCTGTACAATCAGGAGGTTAAAGGTGCTGATTCTCCAAGTAGGGAGATGGTTAGTCAAGCGGCTGGAATGGCGAACCCGAGCACAAGGAGAGGAGAAATGAGGTGCGTTTTAGAAACCTTTCCCGATCTCATGGCATACCATCTTCTGGGTTTCCCATGCATGTTTTGATGTAGGAAGATGCCCTTGTACCTGGAGATTTGAGACCCATGGGGTGTGTTCCCCGCAGTGTTACTTTAAAGTATCTGCGTTTGCTCACCCAACCTCACCAATCCTCTCAGCCCCAAGAGTGTCCAGCCTTATGTCTCATCCAGCTGTGGGTGTAGATATGGTCAATCCAGGTTGCATCATTGACCCTGAACGGATTTTGTAAGAATTTCTCTCTCTTTCACTGTCTTTGTTTTGTGGGTTTTTTAAAGTAATTTATGTTTAGAATCGGGCTTGGCTGCTTTTCCCTGCTGTGTTGATGCCGCTTTACACCCTCTTGATTCACTTGCAGAGAGATATCGATACATAGGTTTTCAGATTCTTACTAGTCAGATATATTCTTGTGTGGTGACTAGGGTGTGTTGAGTCCAGTTCACTGAGCAGGGAGTAGGCCTTGTCTATTACATATTTGGCTTATGGAGCGGTGTCTGAGCTAATTTCAAACCCTTGTTTTATGCATCACCCCACCTCACCTTTCCCGTTAAGCAGCCATAGTGTGTCTTCTAAAGGTGTGACTCTGTTCTGTTTTGTAATTCAGTTCAAGTGTAGCGATTTTGACATTCCCTCTATAAGCGATATCTTAGGATAAGTGTCTTTTTCTGTGTGACTTATTTCACTTAGAATCATCGTATCTAAATCCACTCATCATGCTGCTAACTAGCCTTATGACATTGATTTCATGGCTGAGTGATATTCCATTGTGCCAAGTACCACCATTTCTTTATCCATTTTTCTCTTTCCTGGGATATTGAAGGTGTACCGAAGTGGAGGTTCTTGGAAACAGAGCAGCCGTAAACTTTAGGGTGCCTGTGTCTTGTTGATTTTTAGTTTTCCCAATTTATACGCCCATGAGTGGAAGTGCCCTATGCTCTCTACGCTGTGTTTATTACTTGTTTCAGGACACACCGTACTCTTCTCCAGAGTGCCTGTTGGCAATTTACATCCCGCTCATCAGCGTAGCAAGGCTCCCATGTCTCCATGGCCTGTCCTGCTTTTCTGGTTTTTACACTTTGTTCAGCATGGCCCTTTTGACCGAGGGCAAGCGAGACTTCTTTGTAGCGCTGATTTGCCCTTCCGGCTTGCTTGGTTGGCCATAAAGGGCGTATGCGTTTTTTCCTGAATATATTCAGGAAAAAACGCATACTCCCTTTTTGGCCAAGGGCATCATTGTCAACCTTTTGCCGCTTTTCATGTGCTTTAAAGGCGAGTCGAATCTACCTCCTGAAATCTGTTTCCTGCAAATCTGCCTTGCTTTCAAATCCTCTTCGTTGCCTTCCCTCAATATATTTGAGGACGAGAGTTCTCATTTATAACTCTGCACGTTTGTGAATTGCAGTGCCCCTGAGCTCCATTTGTCTCCTCGCTTTTTTGGGAGCTGGCCGCAAAAGCGCAGGATTGCTTCAGGCCCTATTTTGGTTCTGGGGGGCAGGCTGAGCCTGTGGTTCATTCTTCTTCCTGATGGGAAAATGGAGTGACCTGTGCCTGTCCCAACACCTAGGGCTAGTCTTTCGTTGGTTCCCCGTCTTCCCGTTCATCCTCAGGACAAATTGCAACCTGGACGAAACAGTAGGTTAAAGGTGCTGATTCTCCAAGTAGGGAGATGGTTAGTCAAGCGGCTGGAATGGTGAACCCGAGCACAAGGAGAGGAGAAATGAGGTGCGTTTTAGAAACCTTTCCCGATCTCACGGCATACCATCTTCTGGCTTTCCCATGCATGTTTTGATGTAGGAAGATTCCCTTGTACCTGGAGATTTGAGACCCATGGGGTGTGTTCCCCGCAGTGTTACTTTAAAGTATCTGCGTTTGCTCACCCAACCTCACCAATCCTCTCAGCCCCAAGAGTGTCCAGCCTTATGTCTCATCCAGCTGTGGGTCTAGATATGGTCAATCCAGGTTGCATCAGAGACCCTGAAAGGATTTTGTAAGAATTTCTCTCTCTTTCACTGTCTTTGTTTTGTGGGTTTTTTAAAGTAATTTATGTTTAGAATCGGGCTTGGCTGCTTTTCCCTGCTGTGTTGATGCCGCTTTACACCCTCTTGATTCACTTGCAGAGAGATATCGATACATAGGTTTTCAGATTCTTACTAGTCAGATATATTCTTGTGCGGTGACTAGGGGGTGTTGAGTCCAGTTCACTGAGCAGGGAGTAGGCCTTGTCTATTACATATTTGGCTTATGGAGCGGTGTCTGAGCTAATTTCAAACCCTTGTTTTATGCATCACCCCACCTCACCTTTCCCGTTAAGCAGCCATAGTGTGTCTTCTAAAGGTGTGACTCTGTTCTGTTTTGTAATTCAGTTCAAGTGTAGCGATTTTGACATTCCCTCTATAAGCGATATCTTAGGATAAGTGTCTTTTTCTGTGTGACTTATTTCACTTAGAATCATCGTACCTAAATCCACACATCATGCTGCTAACTAGCCTTATGACATTGATTTCATGGCTGAGTGATATTCCATTGTGCCAAGTACCACCATTTCTTTATCCATTTTTCTCTTTCCTGGGATATTGAAGGTGTACCGAAGCGGAGGTTCTTGGAAACAGAGCAGCCGTAAACTTTAGGGTGCCTGTGTCTTGTTGATTTTTAGTTTTCCCAATTTATACGCCCATGAGTGGAAGTGCCCTATGCTCTCTACGCTGTGTTTATTACTTGTTTCAGGACACACCGTACTCTTCTCCAGAGTGCCTGTTGGCAATTTATATCCCGCCCATCAGCGTAGCAAGGCTCCCATGTCTCCATGGCCTGTCCTGCTTTTCTGGTTTTTACTGTTTGTTCAGCATGGCCCTTTTGACCGAGGGCAAGCGAGACTTCTTTGTAGCGCTGATTTGCCCTTCCGGCTTGCTTGGTTGGCCAAAAAGGGCGTATGCGTTTTTTCCTGAATATATTCAGGAAAAAACGCATACGCCCTTTTTGGCCAAGGGCATCATTGTCAACGTTTTGCCGCTTTTCATGTGCTTTAAAGGCGAGTCGAATCTACCTCCTGAAATCTGTTTCCTGCAAATCTGCCTTGCTTTCAAATCCTCTTCGTTGCCTTCCCTCAATATATTTGTGGACGAGAGTTCTCATTTATAACTCTGCACGTTTGTGAATTGCAGTGCCCCTGAGCTCCATTTGTCTCCTCGCTTTTTTGGGAGCTGGCCGCAAAAGCGCAGGATTGCTTCAGGCCCTATTTTGGTTCTGGGGGGCAGGCTGAGCCTGTGGTTCATTCTTCTTCCTGATGGGAAAATGGAGTGACCTATGCCTGTCCCAACACCTAGGGCTCGTCTCTCGTTGGTTCCGCGTCTTCCCGTTCATCCTCAGGACAAATTGCAACCTGTACAATCAGGAGGTTAAAGGTGCTGATTCTCCAAGTAGGGAGATGGTTAGTCAAGCGGCTGGAATGGCGAACCCGAGCACAAGGAGAGGAGAAATGAGGTGCGTTTTAGAAACCTTTTCCGATCTCATGGCATACCATCTTCTGGGTTTCCCATGCATGTTTTGATGTAGGAAGATTCCCTTGTACCTGGAGATTTGAGACCCATGGGGTGTGTTCCCCGCAGTGTTACTTTAAAGTATCTGCGTTTGCTCACCGAACCTCACCAATCCTCTCAGCCCCAAGAGTGTCCAGCCTTATGTCTCATCCAGCTGTGGGTCTAGATATGGTCAATCCAGGTTGCATCATAGACCCTGAACGGATTTTGTAAGAATTTCTCTCTCTTTCACTGTCTTTGTTTTGTGGGTTTTTTAAAGTAATTTATGTTTAGAATCGGGCTTGGCTGCTTTTCCCTGCTGTGTTGATGCCGCTTTACACCCTCTTGATTCACTTGCAGAGAGATATCGATACATAGGTTTTCAGATTCTTACTAGTCAGATATATTCTTGTGTGGTGACTAGGGTGTGTTGAGTCCAGTTCCCTGAGCAGGGAGTAGGCCTTGTCTATTACATATTTGGCTTATGGAACGGTCTCTGAGCTAATTTCAAACCCTTGTTTTATGCATCACCCCACCTCACCTTTCCCGTTAAGCAGCCATAGTGTGTCTTCTAAAGGTGTGACTCTGTTCTGATTTGTAATTCAGTTCAAGTGTAGCGATTTTGACATTCCCTCTATAAGCGATATCTTAGGATAAGTGTCTTTTTCTGTGTGACTTATTTCACTTAGAATCATCGTATCTAAATCCACTCATCATGCTGCTAACTAGCCTTATGACATTGATTTCATGGCTGAGTCATATTCCATTGTGCCAAGTACCACCATTTCTTTATCCATTTTTCTCTTTCCTGGGATATTGAAGGTGTACCGAAGCGGAGGTTCTTGGAAACAGAGCAGCCGTAAACTTTAGGGTGCCTGTGTCTTGTTGATTTTTAGTTTTCCCAATTTATACGCCCATGAGTGGAAGTGCCCTATGCTCTCTACGCTGTGTTTATTACTTGTTTCAGGACACACCGTACTCTTCTCCAGAGTGCCTGTTGGCAATTTATATCCTGCCCATCAGCGTAGCAAGGCTCCCATGTCTCCATGGCCTGTCCTGCTTTTCTGGTTTTTACTGTTTGTTCAGCATGGCCCTTTTGACCGAGGGCAAGCGAGACTTCTTTGTAGCGCTGATTTGCCCTTCCGGCTTGCTTGGTTGGCCAAAAAGGGCGTATGCGTTTTTTCCTGAATATATTCAGGAAAAAACGCATACGCCCTTTTTGGCCAAGGGCATCATTGTCAACGTTTTGCCGCTTTTCATGGGCTTTAAAGGCGAGTCGAATCTACATCCTGAAATCTGTTTCCTGCAAATCTGCCTTGCTTTCAAATCCTCTTCGTTGCCTTCCCTCAATATATTTGTGGACGAGAGTTCTCATTTATAACTCTGCACGTTTGTGAATTGCAGTGCCCCTGAGCTCCATTTGTCTCCTCGCTTTTTTGGGAGCTGGCCGCAAAAGCGCAGGATTGCTTCAGGCCCTATTTTGGTTCTGGGGGGCAGGCTGAGCCTGTGGTTCATTCTTCTTCCTGATGGGAAAATGGAGTGACCTGTGCCTGTCCCAACACCTAGGGCTAGTCTTTCGTTGGTTCCCCGTCTTCCCGTTCATCCTCAGGACAAATTGCAACCTGGACGAAACAGTAGGTTAAAGGTGCTGATTCTCCAAGTAGGGAGATGGTTAGTCAAGCGGCTGGAATGGTGAACCCGAGCACAAGGAGAGGAGAAATGAGGTGCGTTTTAGAAACCTTTCCCGATCTCACGGCATACCATCTTCTGGCTTTCCCATGCATGTTTTGATGTAGGAAGATTCCCTTGTACCTGGAGATTTGAGACCCATGGGGTGTGTTCCCCGCAGTGTTACTTTAAAGTATCTGCGTTTGCTCACCCAACCTCACCAATCCTCTCAGCCCCAAGAGTGTCCAGCCTTATGTCTCATCCAGCCGTGGGTCTAGATATGGTCAATCCAGGTTGCATCATAGACCCTGAACGGATTTTGTAAGAATTTCTCTCTCTTTCACTGTCTTTGTTTTGTGGGTTTTTAAAAGTAATTTATGTTTAGAATCGGGCTTGGCTGCTTTTCCCTGCTGTGTTGATGCCGCTTTACACCCTCTTGATTCACTTGCAGAGAGATATCGATACATAGGTTTTCAGATTCTTACTAGTCAGATATATTCTTGTGCGGTGACTAGGGGGTGTTGAGTCCAGTTCACTGAGCAGGGAGTAGGCCTTGTCTATTACATATTTGGCTTATGGAGCGGTGTCTGAGCTAATTTCAAACCCTTGTTTTATGCATCACCCCACCTCACCTTTCCCGTTAAGCAGCCATAGTGTGTCTTCTAAAGGTGTGACTCTATTCTGTTTTGTAATTCAGTTCAAGTGTAGCGATTTTGACATTCCCTCTATAAGCGATATCTTAGGATAAGTGTCTTTTTCTGTGTGACTTATTTCACTTAGAATCATCGTACCTAAATCCACACATCATGCTGCTAACTAGCCTTATGACATTGATTTCATGGCTGAGTGATATTCCATTGTGCCAAGTACCACCATTTCTTTATCCATTTTTCTCTTTCCTGGGATATTGAAGGTGTACCGAAGCGGAGGTTCTTGGAAACAGAGCAGCCGTAAACTTTAGGGTGCCTGTGTCTTGTTGATTTTTAGTTTTCCCAATTTATACGCCCATGAGTGGAAGTGCCCTATGCTCTCTACGCTGTGTTTATTACTTGTTTCAGGACACACCGTACTCTTCTCCAGAGTGCCTGTTGGCAATTTATATCCCGCCCATCAGCGTAGCAAGGCTCCCATGTCTCCATGGCCTGTCCTGCTTTTCTGGTTTTTACTGTTTGTTCAGCATGGCCCTTTTGACCGAGGGCAAGCGAGACTTCTTTGTAGCGCTGATTTGCCCTTCCGGCTTGCTTGGTTGGCCAAAAAGGGCGTATGCGTTTTTTCCTGAATATATTCAGGAAAAAACGCATACGCCCTTTTTGGCCAAGGGCATCATTGTCAACGTTTTGCCGCTTTTCATGTGCTTTAAAGGCGAGTCGAATCTACCTCCTGAAATCTGTTTCCTGCAAATCTGCCTTGCTTTCAAATCCTCTTTGTTGCCTTCCCTCAATATATTTGTGGACGAGAGTTCTCATTTATAACTCTGCACGTTTGTGAATTGCAGTGCCCCTGAGCTCCATTTGTCTCCTCGCTTTTTTGGGAGCTGGCCGCAAAAGCGCAGGATTGCTTCAGGCCCTATTTTGGTTCTGGGGGGCAGGCTGAGCCTGTGGTTCATTCTTCTTCCTGATGGGAAAATGGAGTGACCTATGCCTGTCCCAACACCTAGGGCTCGTCTCTCGTTGGTTCCGCGTCTTCCCGTTCATCCTCAGGACAAATTGCAACCTGTACAATCAGGAGGTTAAAGGTGCTGATTCTCCAAGTAGGGAGATGGTTAGTCAAGCGGCTGGAATGGCGAACCCGAGCACAAGGAGAGGAGAAATGAGGTGCGTTTTAGAAACCTTTCCCGATCTCATGGCATACCATCTTCTGGGTTTCCCATGCATGTTTTGATGTAGGAAGATTCCCTTGTACCTGGAGATTTGAGACCCATGGGGTGTGTTCCCCGCAGTGTTACTTTAAAGTATCTGCGTTTGCTCACCCAACCTCACCAATCCTCTCAGCCCCAAGAGTGTCCAGCCTTCTGTCTCATCCAGCTGTGGGTCTAGATATGGTCAATCCAGGTTGCGTCATAGACCCTGAACGGATTTTGTAAGAATTTCTCTCTCTTTCACTGTCTTTGTTTTGTGGGTTTTTTAAAGTAATTTATGTTTAGAATCGGGCTTGGCTGCTTTTCCCTGCTGTGTTGATGCCGCTTTACACCCTCTTGATTCACTTGCAGAGAGATATCGATACATAGGTTTTCAGATTCGTACTAGTCAGATATATTCTTGTGTGGTGACTAGGGTGTGTTGAGTCCAGTTCACTGAGCAGGGAGTAGGCCTTGTCTATTACATATTTGGCTTATGGAACGGTCTCTGAGCTAATTTCAAACCCTTGTTTTATGCATCACCCCACCTCACCTTTCCCGTTAAGCAGCCATAGTGTGTCTTCTAAAGGTGTGACTCTGTTCTGATTTGTAATTCAGTTCAAGTGTAGCGATTTTGACATTCCCTCTATAAGCGATATCTTAGGATAAGTGTCTTTTTCTGTGTGACTTATTTCACTTAGAATCATCGTATCTAAATCCACTCATCATGCTGCTAACTAGCCTTATGACATTGATTTCATGGCTGAGTGATATTCCATTGTGCCAAGTACCACCATTTCTTTATCCATTTTTCTCTTTCCTGGGATATTGAAGGTGTTCCAAAGTGGAGGTTCTTGGAAACAGAGCAGCCGTAAACTTTAGGGTGCCTGTGTCTTGTTGATTTTTAGTTTTCCCAATTTATACGCCCATGAGTGGATGTGCCCTATGCTCTCTACGCTGTGTTTATTACTTGTTTCAGGACACACCGTACTCTTCTCCAGAGTGCCTGTTGGCAATTTATATCCCGCCCATCAGCGTAGCAAGGCTCCCATGTCTCCATGGCCTGTCCTGCTTTTCTGGTTTTTACTGTTTGTTCAGCATGGCCGTTTTAACCGAGGGCAAGCGAGACTTCTTTGTAGCGCTGATTTGCCCTTCCGGCTTGCTTGGTTGGCCAAGAAGGGCGTATGCGTTTTTTCCTGAATATATTCAGGAAAAAACGCATACGCCCTTCTTGGCCAAGGGCATCATTGTCAACGTTTTGCCGCTTTTCATGTGCTTTAAAGGCGAGTCGAATCTACCTCCTGAAATCTGTTTCCTGCAAATCTGCCTTGCTTTCAAATCCTCTTCGTTGCCTTCCCTCAATATATTTGTGGACGAGAGTTCTCATTTATAACTCTGCACGTTTGTGAATTGCAGTGCCCCTGAGCTCCATTTGTCTCCTCGCTTTTTTGGGAGCTGGCCGCAAAAGCGCAGGATTGCTTCAGGCCCTATTTTGGTTCTGGGGGGCAGGCTGAGCCTGTGGTTCATTCTTCTTCCTGATGGGAAAATGGAGTGACCTGTGCCTGTCCCAACACCTAGGGCTAGTCTTTCGTTGGTTCCCCGTCTTCCCGTTCATCCTCAGGACAAATTGCAACCTGGACGAAACAGTAGGTTAAAGGTGCTGATTCTCCAAGTAGGGAGATGGTTAGTCAAGCGGCTGGAATGGCGAACCCGAGCACAAGGAGAGGAGAAATGAGGTGCGTTTTAGAAACCTTTCCCGATCTCACGGCATACCATCTTCTGGCTTTCCCATGCATGTTTTGATGTAGGAAGATGCCCTTGTACCTGGAGATTTGAGACCCATGGGGTGTGTTCCCCGCAGTGTTACTTTAAAGTATCTGCGTTTGCTCACCCAACCTCACCAATCCTCTCAGCCCCAAGAGTGTCCAGCCTTATGTCTCATCCAGCTGTGGGTCTAGATATGGTCAATCCAGGTTGCATCATAGACCCTGAACGGATGTTGTAAGAATTTCTCTCACTTTCACTGTCTTTGCTTTGTGGGTTTTTTAAAGTAATGTATGTTTAGAATGGGGTTTGGCTGCTTTTCCCTGCTGTGTTTATGCCGCTTTACACCCTCTTGATTCACTTGCAGAGAGATATCGATACATAGGTTTTCAGATTCTTACTAGTCAGATATATTCTTGTGCGGTGACTAGGGGGTGTTGAGTCCAGTTCACTGAGCAGGGAGTAGGCCTTGTCTATTACATATTTGGCTTATGGAGCGGTGTCTGAGCTAATTTCAAACCCTTGTTTTATGCATCACCCCACCTCACCTTTCCGGTTAAGCAGCCATAGTGTGTCTTCTAAAGGTGTGACTCTGTTCTGTTTGTAATTCAGTTCAAGTGTAGCGATTTTGACATTCCCTCTATAAGCGATATCTTAGGATAAGTGTCTTTTTCTGTGTGACTTATTTCACTTAGAATCATCGTACCTAAATCCACACATCATGCTGCTAACTAGCCTTATGACATTGATTTCATGGCTGAGTGATATTCCATTGTGCCAAGTACCACCATTTCTTTATCCATTTTTCTCTTTCCTGGGATATTGAAGGTGTACCGAAGCGGAGGTTCTTGGAAACAGAGCAGCCGTAAACTTTAGGGTGCCTGTGTCTTGTTGATTTTTAGTTTTCCCAATTTATACGCCCATGAGTGGAAGTGCCCTATGCTCTCTACGCTGTGTTTATTACTTGTTTCAGGACACACCGTACTCTTCTCCAGAGTGCCTGTTGGCAATTTATATCCCGCCCATGAGCGTAGCAAGGCTCCCATGTCTCCATGGCCTGTCCTGCTTTTCTGGTTTTTACTGTTTGTTCAGCATGGCCCTTTTGACCGAGGGCAAGCGAGACTTCTTTGTAGCGCTGATTTGCCCTTCCGGCTTGCTTGGTTGGCCAAAAAGGGCGTATGCGTTTTTTCCTGAATATATTCAGGAAAAAACTCATACGCCCTTTTTGGCCAAGGGCATCATTGTCAACGTTTTGCCGCTTTTCATGTGCTTTAAAGGCGAGTCGAATCTACCTCCTGAAATCTGTTTCCTGCAAATCTGCCTTGCTTTCAAATCCTCTTCGTTGCCTTCCCTCAATATATTTGTGGACGAGAGTTCTCATTTATAACTCTGCACGTTTGTGAATTGCAGTGCCCCTGAGCTCCATTTGTCTCCTCGCTTTTTTGGGAGCTGGCCGCAAAAGCGCAGGATTGCTTCAGGCCCTATTTTGGTTCTGGGGGGCAGGCTGAGCCTGTGGTTCATTCTTCTTCCTGATGGGAAAATGGAGTGACCTATGCCTGTCCCAACACCTAGGGCTCGTCTCTCGTTGGTTCCGCGTCTTCCCGTTCATCCTCAGGACAAATTGCAACCTGTACAATCAGGAGGTTAAAGGTGCTGATTCTCCAAGTAGGGAGATGGTTAGTCAAGCGGCTGGAATGGCGAACCCGAGCACAAGGAGAGGAGAAATGAGGTGCGTTTTAGAAACCTTTCCCGATCTCATGGCATACCATCTTCTGGGTTTCCCATGCATGTTTTGATGTAGGAAGATTTCCTTGTACCTGGAGATTTGAGACCCATGGGGTGTGTTCCCCGCAGTGTTACTTTAAAGTATCTGCGTTTGCTCACCCAACCTCACCAATCCTCTCAGCCCCAAGAGTGTCCAGCCTTCTGTCTCATCCAGCTGTGGGTCTAGATATGGTCAATCCAGGTTGCGTCATAGACCCTGAACGGATTTTGTAAGAATTTCTCTCTCTTTCACTGTCTTTGTTTTGTGGGTTTTTTAAAGTAATTTATGTTTAGAATCGGGCTTGGCTGCTTTTCCCTGCTGTGTTGATGCCGCTTTACACCCTCTTGATTCACTTGCAGAGAGATATCGATACATAGGTTTTCAGATTCGTACTAGTCAGATATATTCTTGTGTGGTGACTAGGGTGTGTTGAGTCCAGTTCACTGAGCAGGGAGTAGGCCTTGTCTATTACATATTTGGCTTATGGAACGGTCTCTGAGCTAATTTCAAACCCTTGTTTTATGCATCACCCCACCTCACCTTTCCCGTTAAGCAGCCATAGTGTGTCTTCTAAAGGTGTGACTCTGTTCTGATTTGTAATTCAGTTCAAGTGTAGCGATTTTGACATTCCCTCTATAAGCGATATCTTAGGATAAGTGTCTTTTTCTGTGTGACTTATTTCACTTAGAATCATCGTATCTAAATCCACTCATCATGCTGCTAACTAGCCTTATGACATTGATTTCATGGCTGAGTGATATTCCATTGTGCCAAGTACCACCATTTCTTTATCCATTTTTCTCTTTCCTGGGATATTGAAGGTGTTCCAAAGTGGAGGTTCTTGGAAACAGAGCAGCCGTAAACTTTAGGGTGCCTGTGTCTTGTTGATTTTTAGTTTTCCCAATTTATACGCCCATGAGTGGATGTGCCCTATGCTCTCTACGCTGTGTTTATTACTTGTTTCAGGACACACCGTACTCTTCTCCAGAGTGCCTGTTGGCAATTTATATCCCGCCCATCAGCGTAGCAAGGCTCCCATGTCTCCATGGCCTGTCCTGCTTTTCTGGTTTTTACTGTTTGTTCAGCATGGCCGTTTTAACCGAGGGCAAGCGAGACTTCTTTGTAGCGCTGATTTGCCCTTCCGGCTTGCTTGGTTGGCCAAGAAGGGCGTATGCGTTTTTTCCTGAATATATTCAGGAAAAAACGCATACGCCCTTCTTGGCCAAGGGCATCATTGTCAACGTTTTGCCGCTTTTCATGTGCTTTAAAGGCGAGTCGAATCTACCTCCTGAAATCTGTTTCCTGCAAATCTGCCTTGCTTTCAAATCCTCTTCGTTGCCTTCCCTCAATATATTTGTGGACGAGAGTTCTCATTTATAACTCTGCACGTTTGTGAATTGCAGTGCCCCTGAGCTCCATTTGTCTCCTCGCTTTTTTGGGAGCTGGCCGCAAAAGCGCAGGATTGCTTCAGGCCCTATTTTGGTTCTGGGGGGCAGGCTGAGCCTGTGGTTCATTCTTCTTCCTGATGGGAAAATGGAGTGACCTGTGCCTGTCCCAACACCTAGGGCTAGTCTTTCGTTGGTTCCCCGTCTTCCCGTTCATCCTCAGGACAAATTGCAACCTGGACGAAACAGTAGGTTAAAGGTGCTGATTCTCCAAGTAGGGAGATGGTTAGTCAAGCGGCTGGAATGGCGAACCCGAGCACAAGGAGAGGAGAAATGAGGTGCGTTTTAGAAACCTTTCCCGATCTCACGGCATACCATCTTCTGGCTTTCCCATGCATGTTTTGATGTAGGAAGATTCCCTTGTACCTGGAGATTTGAGACCCATGGAGTGTGTTCCCCGCAGTGTTACTTTAAAGTATCTGCGTTTGCTCACCCAACCTCACCAATCCTCTCAGCCCCAAGAGTGTCCAGCCTTATGTCTCATCCAGCTGTGGGTCTAGATATGGTCAATCCAGGTTGCATCATAGACCCTGAACGGATGTTGTAAGAATTTCTCTCACTTTCACTGTCTTTGCTTTGTGGGTTTTTTAAAGTAATGTATGTTTAGAATGGGGTTTGGCTGCTTTTCCCTGCTGTGTTTATGCCGCTTTACACCCTCTTGATTCACTTGCAGAGAGATATCGATACATAGGTTTTCAGATTCATACTAGTCAGATATATTCTTGTGCGGTGACTAGGGGGTGTTGAGTCCAGTTCACTGAGCAGGGAGTAGGCCTTGTCTATTACATATTTGGCTTATGGAGCGGTGTCTGAGCTAATTTCAAACCCTTGTTTTATGCATCACCCCACCTCACCTTTCCGGTTAAGCAGCCATAGTGTGTCTTCTAAAGGTGTGACTCTGTTCTGTTTTGTAATTCAGTTCAAGTGTAGCGATTTTGACATTCCCTCTATAAGCGATATCTTAGGATAAGTGTCTTTTTCTGTGTGACTTATTTCACTTAGAATCATCGTACCTAAATCCACACATCATGCTGCTAACTAGCCTTATGACATTGATTTCATGGCTGAGTGATATTCCATTGTGCCAAGTAACACCATTTCTTTATCCATTTTTCTCTTTCCTGGGATATTGAAGGTGTACCGAAGCGGAGGTTCTTGTAAACAGAGCAGCAATGAACTTTAGGGTGCCTGTGTCTTGTTGATTTTTAGTTTTCCCAATTTATACGCCCATAAGTGGAAGTGCCCTATGCTCTCAACGCTGTGTTTATTACTTGTTTCAGGACACACCGTACTCTTCTCCAGAGTGCCTGTTGGCAATTTATATCCCGCCCATGAGCGTAGCAAGGCTCCCATGTCTCCATGGCCTGTCCTGCTTTTCTGGTTTTTACTGTTTGTTCAGCATGGCCCTTTTGACCGAGGGCAAGCGAGACTTCTTTGTAGCGCTGATTTGCCCTTCCGGCTTGCTTGGTTGGCCAAAAAGGGCGTATGCGTTTTTTCCTGAATATATTCAGGAAAAAACGCATACGCCCTTTTTGGCCAAGGGCATCATTGTCCACGTTTTGCCGCATTTCATGTGCTTTAAAGGCGAGTCGAATCTACCTCCTGAAATCTGTTTCCTGCAAATCTGCCTTGCTTTCAAATCCTCTTCGTTGCCTTCCCTCAATATATTTGTGGACGAGAGTTCTCATTTATAACTCTGCACGTTTGTGAATTGCAGTGCCCCTGAGCTCCATTTGTCTCCTCGCTTTTTTGGGAGCTGGCCGCAAAAGCGCAGGATTGCTTCAGGCCCTATTTTGGTTCTGGGGGGCAGGCTGAGCCTGTGGTTCATTCTTCTTCCTGATGGGAAAATGGAGTGACCTGTGCCTGTCCCAACACCTAGGGCTAGTCTTTCGTTGGTTCCCCGTCTTCCCGTTCATCCTCAGGACAAATTGCAACCTGGACGAAACAGTAGGTTAAAGGTGCTGATTCTCCAAGTAGGGAGATGGTTAGTCAAGCGGCTGGAATGGCGAACCCGAGCACAAGGAGAGGAGAAATGAGGTGCGTTTTAGAAACCTTTCCCGATCTCATGGCATACCATCTTCTGGGTTTCCCATGCATGTTTTCATGTAGGAAGATGCCCTTGTACCTGGAGATTTGAGACCCATGGGGTGTGTTCCCCACAGTGTTACTTTAAAGTATCTGCGTTTGCTCACCCAACCTCACTAATCCTCTCAGCCCCAAGAGTGTCCAGCCTTCTGTCTCATCCAGCTGTGGGTCTAGATATGGTCAAACCAGGTTGCATCAGAGACCCTGAACGGATTTTGTAAGAATTTCTCTCTCTTTCACTGTCTATGTTTTGTGGGTTTTTTAAAGTAATTTATGTTTAGAATCGGGCTTGGCTGCTTTTCCCTGCTGTGTTGATGCCGCTTTACACCCTCTTGATTCACTTGCAGAGAGATATCGATACAGAGGTTTTCAGATTCTTACTAGTCAGATATATTCTTGTGTGGTGACTAGGGTGTGTTGAGTCCAGTTCACTGAGCAGGGAGTAGGCCTTGTCTATTACATATTTGGCTTATGGAGCGGTCTCTGAGCTAATTTCAAACCCTTGTTTTATGCATCACCCCACCTCACCTTTCCCGTTAAGCAGCCATAGTGTGTCTTCTAAAGGTGTGACTCTGTTCTGTTTTGTAATTCAGTTTAAGTGTAGCGATTTTGACATTCCCTCTATAAGCGATATCTTAGGATAAGTGTCTTTTTCTGTGTGACTTATTTCACTTAGAATCATCGTACCTAAATCCACTCATCATGCTGCTAACTAGCCTTATGACATTGATTTCATGGCTGAGTGATATTCCATTGTGCCAAGTACCACCATTTCTTTATCCATTTTTCTCTTTCCTGGGATATTGAAGGTGTACCGAAGTGGAGGTTCTTGGAAACAGAGCAGCCGTAAACTTTAGGGTGCCTGTGTCTTGTTGATTTTTAGTTTTCCCAATTTATACGCCCATGAGTGGAAGTGCCCTATGCTCTCTACGCTGTGTTTATTACTTGTTTCAGGACACACCGTACTCTTCTCCAGAGTGCCTGTTGGCAATTTATATCCCGCCCATCAGCGTAGCAAGGCTCCCATGTCTCCATGGCCTGTCCTGCTTTTCTGGTTTTTACTGTTTGTTCAGCATGGCCCTTTTGACCGAGGGCAAGCGAGACTTCTTTGTAGCGCTGATTTGCCCTTCTGGCTTGCTTGGTTGGCCAAAAAGGGCGTATGCGTTTTTTCCTGAATATATTCAGGAAAAAACGCATACGCCCTTTTTGGCCAAGGGCATCATTGTCAACGTTTTGCCGCTTTTCATGTGCTTTAAAGGCGAGTCGAATCTACCTCCTGAAATCTGTTTCCTGCAAATCTGCCTTGCTTTCAAATCCTCTTCGTTGCCTTCCCTCAATATATTTGTGGACGAGAGTTCTCATTTATAACTCTGCACGTTTGTGAATTGCAGTGCCCCTGAGCTCCATTTGTCTCCTCGCTTTTTTGGGAGCTGGCCGCAAAAGCGCAGGATTGCTTCAGGCCCTATTTTGGTTCTGGGGGGCAGGCTGAGCCTGTGGTTCATTCTTCTTCCTGATGGGAAAATGGAGTGACCTGTGCCTGTCCCAATACCTAGAGCTAGTCTTTCGTTGGTTCCCCGTCTTCCCGTTCATCCTCAGGACAAATTGCAACCTGGACGAAACAGTAGGTTAAAGGTGCTGATTCTCCAAGTAGGGAGATGGTTAGTCAAGCGGCTGGAATGGTGAACCCGAGCACAAGGAGAGGAGAAATGAGGTGCGTTTTGGAAACCTTTCCCGATCTCACGGCATACCATCTTCTGGCTTTCCCATGCATGTTTTGATGTAGGAAGATTCCCTTGTACCTGGAGATTTGAGACCCATGGGGTGTGTTCCCCGCAGTGTTACTTTAAACTATCTGCGTTTGCTCACCCAACCTCACCAATACTCTCAGCCCCAAGAGTGTCCAGCCTTATGTCTCATCCAGCTGTGGGTCTAGATATGGTCAATCCAGGTTGCATCATAGACCCTGAACGGATTTTGTAAGAATTTCTCTCTCTTTCACTGTCTTTGTTTTGTGGGTTTTTTAAAGTAATTTATGTTTAGAATCGGGCTTGGCTGCTTTTCCCTGCTGTGTTGATGCCGCTTTACACCCTCTTGATTCACTTGCAGAGAGATATCGATACAGAGGTTTTCACATTCTTACTAGTCAGTTATATTCTTGTGTGGTGACTAGGGTGTGTTGAGTCCAGTTCACTGAGCAGGGAGTAGGCCTTGTCTATTACATATTTGGCTTATGGAGCGGTCTCTGAGCTAATTTCAAACCCTTGTTTTATGCATCACCCCACCTCACCTTTCCCGTTAAGCAGCCATAGTGTGTCTTCTAAAGGTGTGACTCTGTTCTGTTTTGTAATTCAGTTCAAGTGTAGCGATTTTGACATTCCCTCTATAAGCGATATCTTAGGATAAGTGTCTTTTTCTGTGTGACTTATTTCACTTAGAATCATCGTATCTAAATCCACTCATCATGCTGCTAACTAGCCTTATGACATTGATTTCATGGCTGAGTGATATTCCATTGTGCCAAGTACCACCATTTCTTTATCCATTTTTCTCTTTCCTGGGATATTGAAGGTGTACCGAAGTGGAGGTTCTTGGAAACAGAGCAGCCGTAAACTTTAGGGTGCCTGTGTCTTGTTGATTTTTAATTTTCCCAATTTATACGCCCTTGAGTGGAAGTGCCCTATGCTCTCTACGCTGTGTTTATTACTTGTTTCAGGACAAACCGTACTCTTCTCCAGAGTGCCTGTTGGCAATTTACATCCCGCCCATCAGCGTAGCAAGGCTCCCATGTCTCCATGGCCTGTCCTGCTTTTCTGGTTTTTACACTTTGTTCAGCATGGCCCTTTTGACCGAGGGCAAGCGAGACTTCTTTGTAGCGCTGATTTGCCCTTCAGGCTTGCTTGGTTGGCCAAAAAGGGCGTATGCGTTTTTTCCTGAATATATTCAGGAAAAAACGCATACGCCCTTTTTGGCCAAGGGCATCATTGTCAACGTTTTGCCGCTTTTCATGTGCTTTAAAGGCGAGTCGAATCTACCTCCTGAAATCTGTTTCCTGCAAATCTGCCTTGCTTTCAAATCCTCTTCGTTGCCTTCCCTCAATATATTTGTGGACGAGAGTTCTCATTTATAACTCTGCACGTTTGTGAATTGCAGTGCCCCTGAGCTCCATTTGTCTCCTCGCTTTTTTGGGAGCTGGCCGCAAAAGCGCAGGATTGCTTCAGGCCCTATTTTGGTTCTGGGGGGCAGGCTGAGCCTGTGGTTCATTCTTCTTCCTGATGGGAAAATGGAGTGACCTGTGCCTGTCCCAACACCTAGGGCTAGTCTTTCGTTGGTTCCCCGTCTTCCCGTTCATCCTCAGGACAAATTGCAACCTGGACGAAACAGTAGGTTAAAGGTGCTGATTCTCCAAGTAGGGAGATGGTTACTCAAGCGGCTGGAATGGCGAACCCGAGCACAAGGAGAGGAGAAATGAGGTGCGTTTTAGAAACCTTTCCCGATCTCACGGCATACCATCTTCTGGCTTTCCCATGCATGTTTTGATGTAGGAAGATTCCCTTGTACCTGGAGATTTGAGACCCATGGAGTGTGTTCCCCGCAGTGTTACTTTAAAATATCTGCGTTTGCTCACCCAACCTCACCAATCCTCTCAGCCCCAAGAGTGTCCAGCCTTATGTCTCATCCAGCTGTGGGTCTAGATATGGTCAATCCAGGTTGCATCATAGACCCTGAACGGATGTTGTAAGAATTTCTCTCACTTTCACTGTCTTTGCTTTGTGGGTTTTTTAAAGTAATGTATGTTTAGAATGGGGTTTGGCTGCTTTTCCCTGCTGAGTTTATGCCGCTTTACACCCTCTTGATTCACTTGCAGAGAGATATCGATACATAGGTTTTCAGATTCATACTAGTCAGATATATTCTTGTGCGGTGACTAGGGGGTGTTGAGTCCAGTTCACTGAGCAGGGAGTAGGCCTTGTCTATTACATATTTGGCTTATGGAGCGGTGTCTGAGCTAATTTCAAACCCTTGTTTTATGCATCACCCCACCTCACCTTTCCGGTTAAGCAGCCATAGTGTGTCTTCTAAAGGTGTGACTCTGTTCTGTTTTGTAATTCAGTTCAAGTGTAGCGATTTTGACATTCCCTCTATAAGCGATATCTTAGGATAAGTGTCTTTTTCTGTGTGACTTATTTCACTTAGAATCATCGTACCTAAATCCACACATCATGCTGCTAACTAGCCTTATGACATTGATTTCATGGCTGAGTGATATTCCGTTGTGCCAAGTAACACCATTTCTTTATCCATTTTTCTCTTTCCTGGGATATTGAAGGTGTACCGAAGCGGAGGTTCTTGTAAACAGAGCAGCCATGAACTTTAGGGTGCCTGTGTCTTGTTGATTTTTAGTTTTCCCAATTTATACGCCCATGAGTGGAAGTGCCCTATGCTCTCAACGCTGTGTTTATTACTTGTTTCAGGACACACCGTACTCTTCTCCAGAGTGCCTGTTGGCAATTTATATCCCGCCCATCAGCGTAGCAAGGCTCCCATGTCTCCATGGCCTGTCCTGCTTTTCTGGTTTTTACTGTTTGTTCAGCATGGCCCTTTTGACCGAGGGCAAGCGAGACTTCTTTGTAGCGCTGATTTGCCCTTCCGGCTTGCTTGGTTGGCCAAAAAGGGCGTATGCGTTTTTTCCTGAATATATTCAGGAAAAAACGCATACGCCCTTTTTGGCCAAGGGCATCATTGTCCACGTTTTGCCGCATTTCATGTGCTTTAAAGGCGAGTCGAATCTACCTCCTGAAATCTGTTTCCTGCAAATCTGCCTTGCTTTCAAATCCTCTTCGTTGCCTTCCCTCAATATATTTGTGGACGAGAGTTCTCATTTATAACTCTGCACGTTTGTGAATTGCAGTGCCCCTGAGCTCCATTTGTCTCCTCGCTTTTTTGGGAGCTGGCCGCAAAAGCGCAGGATTGCTTCAGGCCCTATTTTGGTTCTGGGGGGCAGGCTGAGCCTGTGGTTCATTCTTCTTCCTGATGGGAAAATGGAGTGACCTGTGCCTGTCCCAATACCTAGGGCTAGTCTTTCGTTGGTTCCCCGTCTTCCCGTTCATCCTCAGGACAAATTGCAACCTGGACGAAACAGTAGGTTAAAGGTGCTGATTCTCCAAGTAGGGAGATGTTTAGTCAAGCGGCTGGAATGGTGAACCCGAGCACAAGGAGAGGAGAAATGAGGTGCGTTTTGGAAACCTTTCCCGATCTCACGGCATACCATCTTCTGGCTTTCCCATGCATGTTTTGATGTAGGAAGATTCCCTTGTACCTGGAGATTTGAGACCCATGGGGTGTGTTCCCCGCAGTGTTACTTTAAAGTATCTGCGTTTGCTCACCCAACCTCACCAATCCTCTCAGCCCCAAGAGTGTCCAGCCTTATGTCTCATCCAGCTGTGGGTCTAGATATGGTCAATCCAGGTTGCATCATAGACCCTGAACGGATTTTGTAAGAATTTCTCTCTCTTTCACTGTCTTTGTTTTGTGGGTTTTTTAAAGTAATTTATGTTTAGAATCGGGCTTGGCTGCTTTTCCCTGCTGTGTTGATGCCGCTTTACACCCTCTTGATTCACTTGCAGAGAGATATCGATACATAGGTTTTCAGATTCTTACTAGTCAGATATATTCTTGTGTGGTGACTAGGGTGTGTTGAGTCCAGTTCACTGAGCAGGGAGTAGGCCTTGTCTATTACATATTTGGCTTATGGAGCGGTCTCTGAGCTAATTTCAAACCCTTGTTTTATGCATCACCCCACCTCACCTTTCCCGTTAAGCAGCCATAGTGTGTCTTCTAAAGGTGTGACTCTGTTCTGTTTTGTAATTCAGTTTAAGTGTAGCGATTTTGACATTCCCTCTATAAGCGATATCTTAGGATAAGTGTCTTTTTCTGTGTGACTTATTTCACTTAGAATCATCGTACCTAAATCCACTCATCATGCTGCTAACTAGCCTTATGACATTGATTTCATGGCTGAGTGATATTCCATTGTGCCAAGTACCACCATTTCTTTATCCATTTTTCTCTTTCCTGGGATATTGAAGGTGTACCGAAGTGGAGGTTCTTGGAAACAGAGCAGCCGTAAACTTTAGGGTGCCTGTGTCTTGTTGATTTTTAGTTTTCCCAATTTATACGCCCATGAGTGGAAGTGCCCTATGCTCTCTACGCTGTGTTTATTACTTGTTTCAGGACACACCGTACTCTTCTCCAGAGTGCCTGTTGGCAATTTATATCCCGCCCATCAGCGTAGCAAGGCTCCCATGTCTCCATGGCCTGTCCTGCTTTTCTGGTTTTTACTGTTTGTTCAGCATGGCCCTTTTGACCGAGGGCAAGCGAGACTTCTTTGTAGCGCTGATTTGCCCTTCCGGCTTGCTTGGTTGGCCAAAAAGGGCGTATGCGTTTTTTCCTGAATATATTCAGGAAAAAACGCATACGCCCTTTTTGGCCAAGGGCATCATTGTCAACGTTTTGCCGCTTTTCATGTGCTTTAAAGGCGAGTCGAATCTACCTCCTGAAATCTGTTTCCTGCAAATCTGCCTTGCTTTCAAATCCTCTACGTTGCCTTCCCTCAATATATTTGTGGACGAGAGTTCTCATTTATAACTCTGCACGTTTGTGAATTGCAGTGCCCCTGAGCTCCATTTGTCTCCTCGCTTTTTTGGGAGCTGGCCGCAAAAGCGCAGGATTGCTTCAGGCCCTATTTTGGTTCTGGGGGGCAGGCTGAGCCTGTGGTTCATTCTTCTTCCTGATGGGAAAATGGAGTGACCTATGCCTGTCCCAACACCTAGGGCTCGTCTCTCGTTGGTTCTGCGTCTTCCCGTTCATCCTCAGGACAAATTGCAACCTGTACAATCAAGAGGTTAAAGGTGCTGATTTTCCAAGTAGGGAGATGGTTAGTCAAGCGGCTGGAATGGCGAACCCGAGCACAAGGAGAGGAGAAATGAGGTGCGTTTTAGAAACCTTTCCCGATCTCATGGCATACCATCTTCTGGGTTTCCCATGCATGTTTTGATGTAGGAAGATGCCCTTGTACCTGGAGATTTGAGACCCATGGGGTGTGTTCCCCGCAGTGTTACTTTAAAGTATCTGCGTTTGCTCACCCAACCTCACCAATCCTCTCAGCCACAAGAGTGTCCAGCCTTCTGTCTCATCCAGCTGTGGGTCTAGATATGGTCAATCCAGGTTGCATCAGAGACCCTGAACGGATTTTGTAAGAATTTCTCTCTCTTTCACTGTCTTTGTTTTGTGGGTTTTTCAAAGTATTTTATGTTTAGAATCGGGCTTGGCTGCTTTTCCCTGCTGTGTTGATGCCGCTTTACACCCTCTTGATTCACTTGCAGAGAGATATCGATACATAGGTTTTCAGATTCTTACTAGTCAGATATATTCTTGTGTGGTGACTAGGGTGTGTTGAGTCCAGTTCACTGAGCAGGGAGTAGGCCTTGTCTATTACATATTTGGCTTATGGAGCGGTCTCTGAGCTAATTTCAAACCCTTGTTTTATGCATCACCCCACCTCACCTTTCCCGTTAAGCAGCCATAGTGTGTCTTCTAAAGGTGTGACTCTGTTCTGTTTTGTAATTCAGTTCAAGTGTAGCGATTTTGACATTCCCTCTATAAGCGATATCTTAGGATAAGTGTCTTTTTCTGTGTGACTTATTTCACTTAGAATCATCGTATCTAAATCCACTCATCATGCTGCTAACTAGCCTTATGACATTGATTTCATGGCTGAGTGATATTCCATTGTGCCAAGTACCACCATTTCTTTATCCATTTTTCTCTTTCCTGGGATATTGAAGGTGTACCGAAGTGGAGGTTCTTGGAAACAGAGCAGCCGTAAACTTTAGGGTGCCTGTGTCTTGTTGATTTTTAGTTTTCCCAATTTATACGCCCATGAGTTGAAGTGCCCTATGCTCTCTACGCTGTGTTTATTACTTGTTTCAGGACACACCGTTCTCTTCTCCAGAGTGCCTGTTGGCAATTTATATCCCGCCCATCAGCGTAGCAAGGCTCCCATGTCTCCATGGCCTGTCCTGCTTTTCTGGTTTTTACTGTTTGTTCAGCATGGCCCTTTTGACCGAGGGCAAGCGAGACTTCTTTGTAGCGCTGATTTGCCCTTCCGGCTTGCTTGGTTGGCCAAAAAGGGCGTATGCGTTTTTTCCTGAATATATTCAGGAAAAAACGCATACGCCCTTTTTGGCCAAGGGCATCATTGTCAACGTTTTGCCGCTTTTCATGTGCTTTAAAGGCGAGTCGAATCTACCTCCTGAAATCTGTTTCCTGCAAATCTGCCTTGCTTTCACATCCTCTTCGTTGCCTTCCCTCAATATATTTGTGGACGAGAGTTCTCATTTATAACTCTGCACGTTTGTGAATTGCAGTGCCCCTGAGCTCCATTTGTCTCCTCGCTTTTTTGGGAGCTGGCCGCAAAAGCGCAGGATTGCTTCAGGCCCTATTTTGGTTCTGGGGGGCAGGCTGAGCCTGTGGTTCATTCTTCTTCCTGATGGGAAAATGGAGTGACCTGTGCCTGTCCCAATACCTAGGGCTAGTCTTTCGTTGGTTCCCCGTCTTCCCGTTCATCCTCAGGACAAATTGCAACCTGGACGAAACAGTAGGTTAAAGGTGCTGATTCTCCAGGTAGGGAGATGTTTAGTCAAGCGGCTGGAATGGTGAACCCGAGCACAAGGAGAGGAGAAATGAGGTGCGTTTTGGAAACCTTTCCCGATCTCACGGCATACCATCTTCTGGCTTTCCCATGCATGTTTTGATGTAGGAAGATTCCCTTGTACCTGGAGATTTGAGACCCATGGGGTGTGTTCCCCGCAGTGTTACTTTAAAGTATCTGCGTTTGCTCACCCAACCTCACCAATCCTCTCAGCCCCAAGAGTGTCCAGCCTTATGTCTCATCCAGCTGTGGGTCTAGATATGGTCAATCCAGGTTGCATCATAGACCCTGAACGGATTTTGTAAGAATTTCTCTCTCTTTCACTGTCTTTGTTTTGTGGGTTTTTTAAAGTAATTTATGTTTAGAATCGGGCTTGGCTGCTTTTCCCTGCTGTGTTGATGCCGCTTTACACCCTCTTGATTCACTTGCAGAGAGATATCGATACATAGGTTTTCAGATTCTTACTAGTCAGATATATTCTTGTGTGGTGACTAGGGTGTGTTGAGTCCAGTTCACTGAGCAGGAAGTAGGCCTTGTCTATTACATATTTGGCTTATGGAGCGGTCTCTGAGCTAATTTCAAACCCTTGTTTTATGCATCACCCCACCTCACCTTTTCCGTTAAGCAGCCATAGTGTGTCTTCTAAAGGTGTGACTCTGTTCTGTTTTGTAATTCAGTTCAAGTGTAGCGATTTTGACATTCCCTCTATAAGCGATATCTTAGGATAAGTGTCTTTTTCTGTGTGACTTATTTCACTTAGAATCATCGTATCTAAATCCACTCATCATGCTGCTAACTAGCCTTATGACATTGATTTCATGGCTGAGTGATATTCCATTGTGCCAAGTACCACCATTTCTTTATCCATTTTTCTCTTTCCTGGGATATTGAAGGTGTACCGAAGTGGAGGTTCTTGGAAACAGAGCAGCCGTAAACTTTAGGGTGCCTGTGTTTTGTTGATTTTTAGTTTTCCCAATTTATACGCCCTTGAGTGGAAGTGCCCTATGCTCTCTACGCTGTGTTTATTACTTGTTTCAGGACACACCGTACTCTTCTCCAGAGTGCCTGTTGGCAATTTACATCCCGCCCATCAGCGTAGCAAGGCTCCCATGTCTCCATGGCCTGTCCTGCTTTTCTGGTTTTTACACTTTGTTCAGCATGGCCCTTTTGACCGAGGGCAAGCGAGACTTCTTTGTAGCGCTGATTTGCCCTTCCGGCTTGCTTGGTTGGCCAAAAAGGGCGTATGCGTTTTTTCCTGAATATATTCAGGAAAAAACGCATACGCCCTTTTTGGCCAAGGGCATCATTGTCAACGTTTTGCCGCTTTTCATGTGCTTTAAAGGCGAGTCGAATCTACCTCCTGAAATCTGTTTCCTGCAAATCTGCCTTGCTTTCAAATCCTCTTCGTTGCCTTCCCTCAATATATTTGTGGACGAGAGTTCTCATTTATAACTCTGCACGTTTGTGAATTGCAGTGCCCCTGAGCTCCATTTGTCTCCTCGCTTTTTTGGGAGCTGGCCGCTAAAGCGCAGGATTGCTTCAGGCCCTATTTTGGTTCTGGGGGGCAGGCTGAGCCTGTGGTTCATTCTTCTTCCTGATGGGAAAATGGAGTGACCTGTGCCTGTCCCAACACCTAGGGCTAGTCTTTCGTTGGTTCCCCGTCTTCCCGTTCATCCTCAGGACAAATTGCAACCTGGACGAAACAGTAGGTTAAAGGTGCTGATTCTCCAAGTAGGGAGATGGTTAGTCAAGCGGCTGGAATGGCGAACCCGAGCACAAGGAGAGGAGAAATGAGGTGCGTTTTAGAAACCTTTCCCGATCTCACGGCATACCATCTTCTGGGTTTCCCATGCATGTTTTGATGTAGGAAGATTCCCTTGTACCTGGAGATTTGAGACCCATGGAGTGTGTTCCCCGCAGTGTTACTTTAAAGTATCTGCGTTTGCTCACCCAACCTCACCAATCCTCTCAGCCCCAAGAGTGTCCAGCCTTATGTCTCATCCAGCTGAGGGTCTAGATATGGTCAATCCAGGTTGCATCATAGACCCTGAACGGATGTTGTAAGAATTTCTCTCACTTTCACTGTCTTTGCTTTGTGGGTTTTTTAAAGTAATGTATGTTTAGAATGGGGTTTGGCTGCTTTTCCCTGCTGTGTTTATGCCGCTTTACACCCTCTTGATTCACTTGCAGAGAGATATCGATACATAGGTTTTCAGATTCTTACTAGTCAGATATATTCTTGTGTGGTGACTAGGGTGTGTTGAGTCCAGTTCACTGAGCAGGGAGTAGGCCTTGTCTATTACATATTTGGCTTATGGAGCGGTGTCTGAGCTAATTTCAAACCCTTGTTTTATGCATCACCCCTCCTCACCTTTCCCGTTAAGCAGCCATAGTGTGTCTTCTAAAGGTGTGACTCTGTTCTGTTTTGTAATTCAGTTCAAGTGTAGCGATTTTGACATTCCCTCTATAAGCGATATCTTAGGATAAGTGTCTTTTTCTGTGTGACTTATTTCACTTAGAATCATCGTACCTAAATCCACACATCATGCTGCTAACTAGCCTTATGACATTGATTTCATGGCTGAGTGATATTCCGTTGTGCCAAGTAACACCATTTCTTTATCCATTTTTCTCTTTCCTGGGATATTGAAGGTGTACCGAAGCGGAGGTTCTTGTAAACAGAGCAGCCATGAACTTTAGGGTGCCTGTGTCTTGTTGATTTTTAGTTTTCCCAATTTATACGCCCATGAGTGGAAGTGCCCTATGCTCTCAACGCTGTGTTTATTACTTGTTTCAGGACACACCGTACTCTTCTCCAGAGTGCCTGTTGGCAATTTATATCCCGCCCATCAGCGTAGCAAGGCTCCCATGTCTCCATGGCCTGTCCTGCTTTTCTGGTTTTTACTGTTTGTTCAGCATGGCCCTTTTGACCGAGGGCAAGCGAGACTTCTTTGTAGCGCTGATTTGCCCTTCCGGCTTGCTTGGTTGGCCAAAAAGGGCGTATGCGTTTTTTCCTGAATATATTCAGGAAAAAACGCATACGCCCTTTTTGGCCAAGGGCATCATTGTCCACGTTTTGCCGCATTTCATGTGCTTTAAAGGCGAGTCGAATCTACCTCCTGAAATCTGTTTCCTGCAAATCTGCCTTGCTTTCAAATCCTCTTCGTTGCCTTCCCTCAATATATTTGTGGACGAGAGTTCTCATTTATAACTCTGCACGTTTGTGAATTGCAGTGCCCCTGAGCTCCATTTGTCTCCTCGCTTTTTTGGGAGCTGGCCGCAAAAGCGCAGGATTGCTTCAGGCCCTATTTTGGTTCTGGGGGGCAGGCTGAGCCTGTGGTTCATTCTTCTTCCTGATGGGAAAATGGAGTGACCTGTGCCTGTCCCAATACCTAGGGCTAGTCTTTCGTTGGTTCCCCGTCTTCCCGTTCATCCTCAGGACAAATTGCAACCTGGACGAAACAGTAGGTTAAAGGTGCTGATTCTCCAAGTAGGGAGATGGTTAGTCAAGCGGCTGGAATGGTGAACCCGAGCACAAGGAGAGGAGAAATGAGGTGCGTTTTGGAAACCTTTCCCGATCTCACGGCATACCATCTTCTGGCTTTCCCATGCATGTTTTGATGTAGGAAGATTCCCTTGTACCTGGAGATTTGAGACCCATGGGGTGTGTTCCCCGCAGTGTTACTTTAAAGTATCTGCGTTTGCTCACCCAACCTCACCAATCCTCTCAGCCCCAAGAGTGTCCAGCCTTATGTCTCATCCAGCTGTGGGTCTAGATATGGTCAATCCAGGTTGCATCATAGACCCTGAACGGATTTTGTAAGAATTTCTCTCTCTTTCACTGTCTTTGTTTTGTGGGTTTTTTAAAGTAATTTATGTTTAGAATCGGGCTTGGCTGCTTTTCCCTGCTGTGTTGATGCCGCTTTACACCCTCTTGATTCACTTGCAGAGAGATATCGATACATAGGTTTTCAGATTCTTACTAGTCAGATATATTCTTGTGTGGTGACTAGGGTGTGTTGAGTCCAGTTCACTGAGCAGGGAGTAGGCCTTGTCTATTACATATTTGGCTTATGGAGCGGTCTCTGAGCTAATTTCAAACCCTTGTTTTATGCATCACCCCACCTCACCTTTCCCGTTAAGCAGCCATAGTGTGTCTTCTAAAGGTGTGACTCTGTTCTGTTTTGTAATTCATTTTAAGTGTAGCGATTTTGACATTCCCTCTATAAGCGATATCTTAGGATAAGTGTCTTTTTCTGTGTGACTTATTTCACTTAGAATCATCGTACCTAAATCCACTCATCATGCTGCTAACTAGCCTTATGACATTGATTTCATGGTTGAGTGATATTCCATTGTGCCAAGTACCACCATTTCTTTATCCATTTTTCTCTTTCCTGGGATATTGAAGGTGTACCGAAGTGGAGGTTCTTGGAAACAGAGCAGCCGTAAACTTTAGGGTGCCTGTGTCTTGTTGATTTTTAGTTTTCCCAATTTATACGCCCATGAGTGGAAGTGCCCTATGCTCTCTACGCTGTGTTTATTACTTGTTTCAGGACACACCGTACTCTTCTCCAGAGTGCCTGTTGGCAATTTATATCCCGCCCATCAGCGTAGCAAGGCTCCCATGTCTACATGGCCTGTCCTGCTTTTCTGGTTTTTACTGTTTGTTCAGCATGGCCCTTTTGACCGAGGGCAAGCGAGACTTCTTTGTAGCGCTGATTTGCCCTTCCGGCTTGCTTGGTTGGCCAAAAAGGGCGTATGCGTTTTTTCCTGAATATATTCAGGAAAAAACGCATACGCCCTTTTTGGCCAAGGGCATCATTGTCAACGTTTTGCCGCTTTTCATGTGCTTTAAAGGCGAGTCGAATCTACCTCCTGAAATCTGTTTCCTGCAAATCTGCCTTGCTTTCAAATCCTCTTCGTTGCCTTCCCTCAATATATTTGTGGACGAGAGTTCTCATTTATAACTCTGCACGTTTGTGAATTGCAGTGCCCCTGAGCTCCATTTGTCTCCTCGCTTTTTTGGGAGCTGGCCGCAAAAGCGCAGGATTGCTTCAGGCCCTATTTTGGTTCTGGGGGGCAGGCTGAGCCTGTGGTTCATTCTTCTTCCTGATGGGAAAATGGAGTGACCTGTGCCTGTCCCAATACCTAGGGCTAGTCTTTCGTTGGTTCCCTGTCTTCCCGTTCATCCTCAGGACAAATTGCAACCTGGACGAAACAGTAGGTTAAAGGTGCTGATTCTCCAAGTAGGGAGATGGTTAGTCAAGCGGCTGGAATGGTGAACCCGAGCACAAGGAGAGGAGAAATGAGGTGCGTTTTGGAAACCTTTCCCGATCTCACGGCATACCATCTTCTGGCTTTCCCATGCATGTTTTGATGTAGGAAGATTCCCTTGTACCTGGAGATTTGAGACCCATGGGGTGTGTTCCCCGCAGTGTTACTTTAAACTATCTGCGTTTGCTCACCCAACCTCACCAATCCTCTCAGCCCCAAGAGTGTCCAGCCTTATGTCTCATCCAGCTGTGGGTCTAGATATGGTCAATCCAGGTTGCATCATAGACCCTGAACGGATTTTGTAAGAATTTCTCTCTCTTTCACTGTCTTTGTTTTGTGGGTTTTTTAAAGTAATTTATGTTTAGAATCGGGCTTGGCTGCTTTTCCCTGCTGTGTTGATGCCGCTTTACACCCTCTTGATTCACTTGCAGAGAGATATCGATACAGAGGTTTTCAGATTCTTACTAGTCAGATATATTCTTGTGTGGTGACTAGGGTGTGTTGAGTCCAGTTCACTGAGCAGGGAGTAGGCCTTGTCTATTACATATTTGGCTTATGGAGCGGTCTCTGAGCTAATTTCAAACCCTTGTTTTATGCATCACCCCACCTCACCTTTCCCGTTAAGCAGCCATAGTGTGTCTTCTAAAGGTGTGACTCTGTTCTGTTTTGTAATTCAGTTCAAGTGTAGCGATTTTGACATTCCCTCTATAAGCGATATCTTAGGATAAGTGTCTTTTTCTGTGTGACTTATTTCACTTAGAATCATCGTATCTAAATCCACTCATCATGCTGCTAACTAGCCTTATGACATTGATTTCATGGCTGAGTGATATTCCATTGTGCCAAGTACCACCATTTCTTTATCCATTTTTCTCTTTCCTGGGATATTGAAGGTGTACCGAAGTGGAGGTTCTTGGAAACATTGCAGCCGTAAACTTTAGGGTGCCTGTGTCTTGTTGATTTTTAGTTTTCCCAATTTATACGCCCTTGAGTGGAAGTGCCCTATGCTCTCTACGCTGTGTTTATTACTTGTTTCAGGACACACCGTACTCTTCTCCAGAGTGCCTGTTGGCAATTTACATCCCGCCCATCAGCGTAGCAAGGCTCCCATGTCTCCATGGCCTGTCCTGCTTTTCTGGTTTTTACACTTTTTTCAGCATGGCCCTTTTGACCGAGGGCAAGCGAGACTTCTTTGTAGCGCTGATTTGCCCTTCCGGCTTGCTTGGTTGGCCAAAAAGGGCGTATGCGTTTTTTCCTGAATATATTCAGGAAAAAACGCATACGCCCTTTTTGGCCAAGGGCATCATTGTCAACGTTTTGCCGCTTTTCATGTGCTTTAAAGGCGAGTCGAATCTACCTCCTGAAATCTGTTTCCTGCAAATCTGCCTTGCTTTCAAATCCTCTACGTTGCCTTCCCTCAATATATTTGTGGACGAGAGTTCTCATTTATAACTCTGCACGTTTGTGAATTGCAGTGCCCCTGAGCTCCATTTGTCTCCTCGCTTTTTTGGGAGCTGGCCGCAAAAGCGCAGGATTGCTTCAGGCCCTATTTTGGTTCTGGGGGGCAGGCTGAGCCTGTGGTTCATTCTTCTTCCTGATGGGAAAATGGAGTGACCTATGCCTGTCCCAACACCTAGGGCTCGTCTCTCGTTGGTTCTGCGTCTTCCCGTTCATCCTCAGGACAAATTGCAACCTGTACAATCAAGAGGTTAAAGGTGCTGATTTTCCAAGTAGGGAGATGGTTAGTCAAGCGGCTGGAATGGCGAACCCGAGCACAAGGAGAGGAGAAATGAGGTGCGTTTTAGAAACCTTTCCCGATCTCATGGCATACCATCTTCTGGGTTTCCCATGCATGTTTTGATGTAGGAAGATGCCCTTGTACCTGGAGATTTGAGACCCATGGGGTGTGTTCCCCGCAGTGTTACTTTAAAGTATCTGCGTTTGCTCACCCAACCTCACCAATCCTCTCAGCCACAAGAGTGTCCAGCCTTCTGTCTCATCCAGCTGTGGGTCTAGATATGGTCAATCCAGGTTGCATCAGAGACCCTGAACGGATTTTGTAAGAATTTCTCTCTCTTTCACTGTCTTTGTTTTGTGGGTTTTTTAAAGTATTTTATGTTTAGAATCGGGCTTGGCTGCTTTTCCCTGCTGTGTTGATGCCGCTTTACACCCTCTTGATTCACTTGCAGAGAGATATCGATACATAGGTTTTCAGATTCTTACTAGTCAGATATATTCTTGTGTGGTGACTAGGGTGTGTTGAGTCCAGTTCACTGAGCAGGGAGTAGGCCTTGTCTATTACATATTTGGCTTATGGAGCGGTCTCTGAGCTAATTTCAAACCCTTGTTTTATGCATCACCCCACCTCACCTTTCCCGTTAAGCAGCCATAGTGTGTCTTCTAAAGGTGTGACTCTGTTCTGTTTTGTAATTCAGTTCAAGTGTAGCGATTTTGACATTCCCTCTATAAGCGATATCTTAGGATAAGTGTCTTTTTCTGTGTGACTTATTTCACTTAGAATCATCGTATCTAAATCCACTCATCATGCTGCTAACTAGCCTTATGACATTGATTTCATGGCTGAGTGATATTCCATTGTGCCAAGTACCACCATTTCTTTATACATTTTTCTCTTTCCTGGGATATTGAAGGTGTACCGAAGTGGAGGTTCTTGGAAACAGAGCAGCCGTAAACTTTAGGGTGCCTGTGTCTTGTTGATTTTTAGTTTTCCCAATTTATACGCCCATGAGTGGAAGTGCCCTATGCTCTCTACGCTGTGTTTATTACTTGTTTCAGGACACACCGTTCTCTTCTCCAGAGTGCCTGTTGGCAATTTATATCCCGCCCATCAGCGTAGCAAGGCTCCCATGTCTCCATGGCCTGTCCTGCTTTTCTGGTTTTTACTGTTTGTTCAGCATGGCCCTTTTGACCGAGGGCAAGCGAGACTTCTTTGTAGCGTTGATTTGCCCTTCCGGCTTGCTTGGTTGGCCAAAAAGGGCGTATGCGTTTTTTCCTGAATATATTCAGGAAAAAACGCATACGCCCTTTTTGGCCAAGGGCATCATTGTCAACGTTTTGCCGCTTTTCATGTGCTTTAAAGGCGAGTCGAATCTACCTCCTGAAATCTGTTTCCTGCAAATCTGCCTTGCTTTCAAATCCTCTTCGTTGCCTTCCCTCAATATATTTGTGGACGAGAGTTCTCATTTATAACTCTGCACGTTTGTGAATTGCAGTGCCCCTGAGCTCCATTTGTCTCCTCGCTTTTTTGGGAGCTGGCCGCAAAAGCGCAGGATTGCTTCAGGCCCTATTTTGGTTCTGGGGGGCAGGCTGAGCCTGTGGTTCATTCTTCTTCCTGATGGGAAAATGGAGTGACCTGTGCCTGTCCCAATACCTAGGGCTAGTCTTTCGTTGGTTCCCCGTCTTCCCGTTCATCCTCAGGACAAATTGCAACCTGGACGAAACAGTAGGTTAAAGGTGCTGATTCTCCAGGTAGGGAGATGGTTAGTCAAGCGGCTGGAATGGTGAACCCGAGCACAAGGAGAGGAGAAATGAGGTGCGTTTTGGAAACCTTTCCCGATCTCACGGCATACCATCTTCTGGCTTTCCCATGCATGTTTTGATGTAGGAAGATTCCCTTGTACCTGGAGATTTGAGACCCATGGGGTGTGTTCCCCGCAGTGTTACTTTAAAGTATCTGCGTTTGCTCACCCAACCTCACCAATCCTCTCAGCCCCAAGAGTGTCCAGCCTTATGTCTCATCCAGCTGTGGGTCTAGATATGGTCAATCCAGGTTGCATCATAGACCCTGAACGGATTTTGTAAGAATTTCTCTCTCTTTCACTGTCTTTGTTTTGTGGGTTTTTTAAAGTAATTTATGTTTAGAATCGGGCTTGGCTGCTTTTCCCTGCTGTGTTGATGCCGCTTTACACCCTCTTGATTCACTTGCAGAGAGATATCGATACATAGGTTTTCAGATTCTTACTAGTCAGATATATTCTTGTGTGGTGACTAGGGTGTGTTGAGTCCAGTTCACTGAGCAGGGAGTAGGCCTTGTCTATTACATATTTGGCTTATGGAGCGGTCTCTGAGCTAATTTCAAACCCTTGTTTTATGCATCACCCCACCTCACCTTTTCCGTTAAGCAGCCATAGTGTGTCTTCTAAAGGTGTGACTCTGTTCTGTTTTGTAATTCAGTTCAAGTGTAGCGATTTTGACATTCTCTCTATAAGCGATATCTTAGGATAAGTGTCTTTTTCTGTGTGACTTATTTCACTTAGAATCATCGTATCTAAATCCACTCATCATGCTGCTAACTAGCCTTATGACATTGATTTCATGGCTGAGTGATATTCCATTGTGCCAAGTACCACCATTTCTTTATCCATTTTTCTCTTTCCTGGGATATTGAAGGTGTACCGAAGTGGAGGTTCTTGGAAACAGAGCAGCCGTAAACTTTAGGGTGCCTGTGTCTTGTTGATTTTTAGTTTTCCCAATTTATACGCCCATGAGTGGAAGTGCCCTATGCTCTCTACGCTGTGTTTATTACTTGTTTCAGGACACACCGTACTCTTCTCCAGAGTGCCTGTTGGCAATTTACATCCCGCCCATCAGCGTAGCAAGGCTCCCATGTCTCCATGGCCTGTCCTGCTTTTCTGGTTTTTACACTTTGTTCAGCATGGCCCTTTTGACCGAGGGCAAGCGAGACTTCTTTGTAGCGCTGATTTGCCCTTCCGGCTTGCTTGGTTGGCCAAAAAGGGCGTATGCGTTTTTTCCTGAATATATTCAGGAAAAAACGCATACGCCCTTTTTGGCCAAGGGCATCATTGTCAACGTTTTGCCGCTTTTCATGTGCTTTAAAGGCGAGTCGAATCTACCTCCTGAAATCTGTTTCCTGCAAATCTGCCTTGCTTTCAAATCCTCTTCGTTGCCTTCCCTCAATATATTTGTGGACGAGAGTTCTCATTTATAACTCTGCACGTTTGTGAATTGCAGTGCCCCTGAGCTCCATTTGTCTCCTCGCTTTTTTGGGAGCTGGCCGCTAAAGCGCAGGATTGCTTCAGGCCCTATTTTGGTTCTGGGGGGCAGGCTGAGCCTGTGGTTCATTCTTCTTCCTGATGGGAAAATGGAGTGACCTGTGCCTGTCCCAACACCTAGGGCTAGTCTTTCGTTGGTTCCCCGTCTTCCCGTTCATCCTCAGGACAAATTGCAACCTGGACGAAACAGTAGGTTAAAGGTGCTGATTCTCCAAGTAGGGAGATGGTTAGTCAAGCGGCTGGAATGGCGAACCCGAGCACAAGGAGAGGAGAAATGAGGTGCGTTTTAGAAACCTTTCCCGATCTCACGGCATACCATCTTCTGGGTTTCCCATGCATGTTTTGATGTAGGAAGATTCCCTTGTACCTGGAGATTTGAGACCCATGGAGTGTGTTCCCCGCAGTGTTACTTTAAAGTATCTGCGTTTGCTCACCCAACCTCACCAATCCTCTCAGCCCCAAGAGTGTCCAGCCTTATGTCTCATCCAGCTGAGGGTCTAGATATGGTCAATCCAGGTTGCATCATAGACCCTGAACGGATGTTGTAAGAATTTCTCTCACTTTCACTGTCTTTGCTTTGTGGGTTTTTTAAAGTAATGTATGTTTAGAATGGGGTTTGGCTGCTTTTCCCTGCTGTGTTTATGCCGCTTTACACCCTCTTGATTCACTTGCAGAGAGATATCGATACATAGGTTTTCAGATTCATACTAGTCAGATATATTCTTGTGCGGTGACTAGGGTGTGTTGAGTCCAGTTCACTGAGCAGGGAGTAGGCCTTGTCTATTACATATTTGGCTTATGGAGCGGTGTCTGAGCTAATTTCAAACCCTTGTTTTATGCATCACCCCACCTCACCTTTCCGGTTAGGCAGCCATAGTGTGTCTTCTAAAGGTGTGACTCTGTTCTGTTTTGTAATTCAGTTCAAGTGTAGCAATTTTGACATTCCCTCTATAAGCGATATCTTAGGATAAGTGTCTTTTTCTGTGTGACTTATTTCACTTAGAATCATCGTACCTAAATCCACACATCATGCTGCTAACTAGCCTTATGACATTGATTTCATGGCTGAGTGATTTTCCATTGTGCCAAGTAACACCATTTCTTTATCCATTTTTCTCTTTCCTGGGATATTGAAGGTGTACCGAAGCGGAGGTACTTGTAAACAGAGCAGCCATGAACTTTAGGGTGCCTGTGTCTTGTTGATTTTTAGTTTTCCCAATTTATACGCCCATGAGTGGAAGTGCCCTATGCTCTCAACGCTGTGTTTATTACTTGTTTCAGGACACACCGTACTCTTCTCCAGAGTGCCTGTTGGCAATTTACATCCCGCCCATCAGCGTAGCAAGGCTCCCATGTCTCCATGGCCTGTCCTGCTTTTCTGGTTTTTACTGTTTGTTCAGCATGGCCCTTTTGACCGAGGGCAAGCGAGACTTCTTTGTAGCGTTGATTTGCCCTTCCGGCTTCCTTGGTTGGCCAAAAAGGGCGTATGAGTTTTTTCCTGAATATATTCAGGAAAAAACGCATACGCCCTTTTTGGCCAAGGGCATCATTGTCCACGTTTTGCCGCATTTCATGTGCTTTAAAGGCGAGTCGAATCTACCTCCTGAAATCTGTTTCCTGCAAATCTGCCTTGCTTTCAAATCCTCTTCGTTGCCTTCCCTCAATATATTTGTGGACGAGAGTTCTCATTTATAACTCTGCACGTTTGTGAATTGCAGTGCCCCTGAGCTCCATTTGTCTCCTCGCTTTTTTGGGAGCTGGCCGCAAAAGCGCAGGATTGCTTCAGGCCCTATTTTGGTTCTGGGGGGCAGGCTGAGCCTGTGGTTCATTCTTCTTCCTGATGGGAAAATGGAGTGACCTGTGCCTGTCCCAATACCTAGGGCTAGTCTTTCGTTGGTTCCCCGTCTTCCCGTTCATCCTCAGGACAAATTGCAACCTGGACGAAACAGTAGGTTAAAGGTGCTGATTCTCCAAGTAGGGAGATGGTTAGTCAAGCGGCTGGAATGGTGAACCCGAGCACAAGGAGAGGAGAAATGAGGTGCGTTTTGGAAACCTTTCCCGATCTCACGGCATACCATCTTCTGGCTTTCCCATGCATGTTTTGATGTAGGAAGATTCCCTTGTACCTGGAGATTTGAGACCCATGGGGTGTGTTCCCCGCAGTGTTACTTTAAAGTATCTGCGTTTGCTCACCCAACCTCACCAATCCTCTCAGCCCCAAGAGTGTCCAGCCTTATGTCTCATCCAGCTGTGGGTCTAGATATTGTCAATCCAGGTTGCATCAGAGACCCTGAACGGATTTTGTAAGAATTTCTCTCTCTTTCACTGTCTTTGTTTTGTGGGTTTTTTAAAGTAATGTATGTTTAGAATCGGGCTTGGCTGCTTTTCCCTGCTGTGTTGATGCCGCTTTACACCCTCTTGATTCACTTGCAGAGAGATATCGATACATAGGTTTTCAGATTCTTACTAGTCAGATATATTCTTGTGTGGTGACTAGGGTGTGTTGAGTCCAGTTCACTGAGCAGGGAGTAGGCCTTGTCTATTACATATTTGGCTTATGGAGCGGTGTCTGAGCTAATTTCAAACCCTTGTTTTATGCATCACCCCTCCTCACCTTTCCCGTTAAGCAGCCATAGTGTGTCTTCTAAAGGTGTGACTCTGTTCTGTTTTGTAATTCAGTTCAATTGTAGCGATTTTGACATTCCCTCTATAAGCGATATCTTAGGATAAGTGTCTTTTTCTGTGTGACTTATTTCACTTAGAATCATCATACCTAAATCCACTCATCATGCTGCTAACTAGCCTTATGACATTGATTTCATGGCTGAGTGATATTCCATTGTGCCAAGTACCACCATTTCTTTATCCATTTTTCTCTTTCCTGGGATATTGAAGGTGTACCGAAGCGGAGGTTCTTGGAAACAGAGCAGCCATAAACTTTAGGGTGCCTGTGTCTTGTTGATTTTTAGTTTTCCCAATTTATACGCCCATGTGTGGAAGTGCACTATGCTCTCTATGCTGTGTTTATTACTTGTTTCAGGACACACGGTACTCTTCTCCAGAGTGCCTGTTGGCAATTTATATCCCGCCCATCAGCGTAGCAAGGCTCCCATGTCTCCATGGCCTGTCCTGCTTTTCTGGTTTTTACTGTTTGTTCAGCATGGCCCTTTTGACCGAGGGCAAGCGAGACTTCTTTGTAGCGTTGATTTGCCCTTCCGGCTTGCTTGGTTGGCCAAAAAGGGCGTATGCGTTTTTTCCTGAATATATTCAGGAAAAAACGCATACGCCCTTTTTGGCCAAGGGCATCATTGTCCACGTTTTGCCGCATTTCATGTGCTTTAAAGGCGAGTCGAATCTACCTCCTGAAATCTGTTTCCTGCAAATCTGCCTTGCTTTCAAATCCTCTTCGTTGCCTTCCCTCAATATATTTGTGGACGAGAGTTCTCATTTATAACTCTGCACGTTTGTGAATTGCAGTGCCCCTGAGCTCCATTTGTCTCCTCGCTTTTTTGGGAGCTGGCCGCAAAAGCGCAGGATTGCTTCAGGCCCTATTTTGGTTCTGGGGGGCAGGCTGAGCCTGTGGTTCATTCTTCTTCCTGATGGGAAAATGGAGTGACCTATGCCTGTCCCAACACCTAGGGCTCGTCTCTCTTTGGTTCCGCGTCTTCCCGTTCATCCTCAGGACAAATTGCAACCTGTACAATCAGGAGGTTAAAGGTGCTGATTCTCCAAGTAGGGAGATGGTTAGTCAAGCGGCTGGAATGGTGACCCCGAGCACAAGGAGAGGAGAAATGAGGTGCGTTTTAGAAACCTTTCCCGATCTCATAGCATACCATCTTCTGGGTTTCCCATGCATGTTTTGATGTAGGAAGATTCCCTTGTACCTGGAGATTTGAGACCCATGGGGTGTGTTCTCCGCAGTGTTATTTTAAAGTATCTGCGTTTGCTCACCCAACCTCACCAATCCTCTCAGCCCCAAGAGTGTCCAGCTTTATGTCTCATCCAGCTGTGGGTCTAGATGTGGTCAATCCAGGTTGCATCAGAGACCCTGAACGGATTTTGTAAGAATTTCTCTCTCTTTCACTGTCTTTGTTTTGTGGGTTTTTTAAAGTAATTTATGTTTAGAATCGGGCTTGGCTGCTTTTCCCTGCTGTGTTGATGCCGCTTTACACCCTCTTGATTCACTTGCAGAGAGATATCGATACATAGGTTTTCAGATTCTTACTAGTCAGATATATTCTTGTGTGGTGACTAGGGTGTGTTGAGTCCAGTTCACTGAGCAGGGAGTAGGCCTTGCCTATTACATATTTGGCTTATGGAGCGGTCTCTGAGCTAATTTCAAACCCTTGTTTTATGCATCACCCCACCTCACCTTTCCCGTTAAACAGCCATAGTGTGTCTTCTAAAGGTGTGACTCTGTTCTGTTTTGTAATTCAGTTCAAGTGTAGCGATTTTGACATTCCCTCTATAAGCGATATCTTAGGATAAGTGTCTTTTTCTGTGTGACTTATTTCACTTAGAATCATCGTACCTAAATCCACTCATCATGCTGCTAACTTGCCTTATGACATTGATTTCATGGCTGAGTGATATTCCATTGTGCCAAGTACCACCATTTCTTTATCCATTTTTCTCTTTCCTGGGATATTGAAGGTGTACCGAAGTGGAGGTTCTTGGAAACAGAGCAGCCGTAAACTTTAGGGTGCCTGTGTCTTGTTGATTTTTAGTTTTCCCAATTTATACGCCCATGAGTGGAAGTGCCCTATGCTCTCTACGCTGTGTTTATTACTTGTTTCAGAACACACCGTACTCTTCTCCAGAGTGCCTGTTGGCAATTTACGTCCCGCCCATCAGCGTAGCAAGGCTCCCATGTCTCCATGGCCTGTCCTGCTTTTCTGGTTTTTACACTTTGTTCAGCATGGCCCTTTTGACCGAGGGCAAGCGAGACTTCTTTGTAGCGCTGATTTGCCCTTCCGGCTTGCTTGGTTGGCCAAAAAGGGCGTATGCGTTTTTTCCTGAATATATTCAGGAAAAAACGCATACGCCCTTTTTGGCCAAGGGCATCATTGTCAACGTTTTGCCGCTTTTCATGTGCTTTAAAGGCGAGTCGAATCTACCTCCTGAAATCTGTTTCCTGCAAATCTGCCTTGCTTTCAAATCCTCTTCGTTGCCTTCCCTCAATATATTTGTGGACGAGAGTTCTCATTTATAACTCTGCACGTTTGTGAATTGCAGTGCCCCTGAGCTCCATTTGTCTCCTCGCTTTTTTGGGAGCTGGCCGCAAAAGCGCAGGATTGCTTCAGGCCCTATATTGGTTCTGGGGGGCAGGCTGAGCCTGTGGTTCATTCTTCTTCCTGATGGGAAAATGGAGTGACCTGTGCCTGTCCCAACACTTAGGGCTAGTCTTTCGTTTGTTCCCCGTCTTCCCGTTCATCCTCAGGACAAATTGCAACCTGGACGAAACAGTAGGTTAAAGGTGCTGATTCTCCAAGTAGGGAGATGGTTAGTCAAGCGGCTGGAATGGCGAACCCGAGCACAAGGAGAGGAGAAATGAGGTGCGTTTTAGAAACCTTTCCCGATCTCACGGCATACCATCTTCTGGGTTTCCCAAGCATGTTTTGATGTAGGAAGATTCCCTTGTACCTGGAGATTTGAGACCCATGGGGTGGGTACACCGCGGTATTATTTTAAAGTATCTGCATTTGCTCACACAACCTCACCAATCCTCTCAGCCCCAAGAGTGTCCAGCCTTATGTCTCATCCAGCTGTGGGTCTAGATGTGGTCAATCCAGGTTGCATCATAGACACTGAACGGATTTTGTAAGAATTTCTCTCTCTTTCACTGTCTTTGTTTTGTGGGTTTTTTAAAGTAATTTATGTTTAGAATCGGGCTTGGCTGCTTTTCCCTGCTGTGTTGATGCCGCTTTACACCCTCTTGATTCACTTGCAGAGAGATATCGATACAGAGGTTTTCAGATTCTTACTAGTCAAATATATTCTTGTGTGGTGTCTAGGGTGTGTTGAGTCCAGTTCACTGAGCACGGAGTAGGCCTTGTCTATTACATATTTGGCTTATGGAGCAGTCTCTGAGCTAATTTCAAACCCTTGTTTTATGCATCACCCCACCTCACCTTTCCCGTTAAGCAGCCATAGTGTGTCTTCTAAAGGTGTGACTCTGTTCTGTTTTGTAATTCAGTTCAAGTGTAGCGATTTTGACATTCCCTCTATAAGCGATATCTTAGGATAAGTGTCTTTTTCTGTGTGACTTATTTCACTTAGAATCATCGTATCTAAATCCACTCATCATGCTGCTAACTAGCCTTATGACATTGATTTCATGGCTGAGTGATATTCCACTGTGCCAAGTACCACCATTTCTTTATCCATTTTTCTCTTTCCTGGGATATTGAAGGTGTACCGAAGTGGAGGTTCTTGGAAACAGAGCAGCCGTAAACTTTAGGGTGCCTGTGTCTTGTTGATTTTTAGTTTTCCCAATTTATACGCCCATGAGTGGAAGTGCCCTATGCTCTCTACGCTGTGTTTATTACTTGTTTCAGGACACACCGTACTCTTCTCCAGAGTGCCTGTTGGCAATTTACATCCCGCCCATCAGCGTAGCAAGGCTCCCATGTCTCCATGGCCTGTCCTGCTTTTCTGGTTTTTACACTTTGTTCAGCATGGCCCTTTTGACCGAGGGCAAGCGAGACTTCTTTGTAGCGCTGATTTGCCCTTCCGGCTTGCTTGGTTGGCCAAAAAGGGCGTATGCGTTTTTTCCTGAATATATTCAGGAAAAAACGCATACGCCCTTTTTGGCCAAGGGCATCATTGTCAACGTTTTGCCGCTTTTCATGTGCTTTAAAGGCGAGTCGAATCTACCTCCTGAAATCTGTTTCCTGCAAATCTTCCTTGCTTTCAAATCCTCTTCGTTGCCTTCCCTCAATATATTTGTGGACGAGAGTTCTCATTTATAACTCTGCACGTTTGTGAATTGCAGTGCCCCTGAGCTCCATTTGTCTCCTCGCTTTTTTGGGAGCTGGCCGCAAAAGCGCAGGATTGCTTCAGGCCCTATTTTGGTTCTGGGGGGCAGGCTGAGCCTGTGGTTCATTCTTCTTCCTGATGGGAAAATGGAGTGACCTGTGCCTGTCCCAACACCTAGGGCTAGTCTTTCGTTGGTTCCCCATCTTCCCGTTCATCCTCAGGACAAATTGCAACCTGGACGAAACAGTAGGTTAAAGGTGCTGATTCTCCAAGTAGGGAGATGTTTAGTCAAGCGGCTGGAATGGCGAACCCGAGCACAAGGAGAGGAGAAATGAGGTGCGTTTTAGAAACCTTTCCCGATCTCACGGCATACCATCTTCTGGCTTTCCCATGCATGTTTTGATGTAGGAAGATTCCCTTGTACCTGGAGATTTGAGACCCATGGGGTGGGTACCCCGCAGTATTACTTTAAAGTATCTGCATTTGCTCACCCAACCTCACCAATCCTCTCAGCCCCAAGAGTGTCCAGCCTTATGTCTCATCCAGCTGTGGGTCTAGATATGGTCAATCCAGGTTGCATCAGAGACCCTGAACGGATTTTGTAAGAATTTCTCTCTCTTTCACTGTCTTTGCTTTGTGGGTTTTTTAAAGTAATGTATGTTTAGAATGGGGTTTGGCTGCTTTTCCCTGCTGTGTTTATGCCGCTTTACACCCTCTTGATTCACTTGCAGAGAGATATCGATACATAGGTTTTCAGATTCATACTAGTCAGATATATTCTTGTGCGGTGACTAGGGGGTGTTTAGTCCAGTTCACTGAGCAGGGAGTAGGCCTTGTCTATTACATATTTGGCTTATGGAGCGGTGTCTGAGCTAATTTCAAACCCTTGTTTTATGCATCACCCCACCTCACCTTTCCCGTTAAGCAGCCATAGTGTGTCTTCTAAAGGTGTGACTCTGTTCTGTTTTGTAATTCAGTTCAAGTGTAGCGATTTTGACATTCCCTCTATAAGCGATATCTTAGGATAAGTGTCTTTTTCTGTGTGACTTATTTCACTTAGAATCATCGTACCTAAATCCACTCATCATGCTGCTAACTAGCCTTATGACATTGATTTCATGGCTGAGTGATATTACATTGTGCCAAGTACCACCATTTCTTTATCCATTTTTCTCTTTCCTGGGATATTGAAGGTGTACCAAAGTGGAGGTTCTTGGAAACAGAGCAGCCGTAAACTTTAGGGTGCCTGTGTCTTGTTGATTTTTAGTTTTCCCAATTTATACGCCCATGAGTGGAAGTGCCCTATGCTCTCTACGCTGTATTTATTACTTGTTTCAGGACACACCGTACTCTTCTCCAGAGTGCCTGTTGGCAATTTACATCCCGCCCATCAGCGTAGCAAGGCTTCCATGTCTCCATGGCCTGTCCTGCTTTTCTGGTTTTTACTGTTTGTTCAGCATGGCCCTTTTGACCGAGGGCAAGCGAGACTTCTTTGTAGCGCTGATTTGCCCTTCCGGCTTGCTTGGTTGGCCAAAAAGGGCGTATGCGTTTTTTCCTGAATATATTCAGGAAAAAACGCATACGCCCTTTTTGGCCAAGGGCATCATTGTCAACGTTTTGCCGCTTTTCATGTGCTTTAAAGGCGAGTCGAATCTACCTCCTGAAATCTGTTTCCTGCAAATCTGCCTTGCTTTCAAATCCTCTTCGTTGCCTTCCCTCAATATATTTGTGGACGAGAGTTCTCATTTATAACTCTGCACGTTTGTGAATTGCAGTGCCCCTGAGCTCCATTTGTCTCCTCGCTTTTTTGGGAGCTGGCCGCAAAAGCGCAGGATTGCTTCAGGCCCTATTTTGGTTCTGGGGGGCAGGCTGAGCCTGTGGTTCATTCTTCTTCCTGATGGGAAAATGGAGTGACCTGTGCCTGTCCCAACACCTAGGGCTAGTCTCTCGTTGGTTCCCCGTCTTCACGTTCATCCTCAGGACAAATTGCAACCTGGACGAAACAGTAGGTTAAAGGTGCTGATTCTCCAAGTAGGGAGATGGTTAGTCAAGCGGCTGGAATGGCGAACCCGAGCACAAGGAGAGGAGAAATGAGGTGCGTTTTAGAAACCTTTCCCGATCTCACGGCATACCATCTTCTGGGTTTCCCATGCATGTTTTGATGTAGGAAGATTCCCTTGTACCTGGAGATTTGAGACCCAAGGGGTGGGTACCCCGCGGTATTACTTTAAAGTATCTGCATTTGCTCACCCAACCTCACCAATCCTCTCAGCCCCAAGAGTGTCCAGCCTTATGTCTCATCCAGCTGTGGGTCTAGATATGGTCAATCCAGGTTGCATCATAGACCCTGAACGGATTTTGTAAAAATTTCTCTCTCTTTCACTGTCTTTGTTTTGTGGGTTTTTTAAAGTAATTTATGTTTAGAATCGGGCTTGGCTGCTTTTCCCTGCTGTGTTGATGCCGCTTTACACCCTCTTGATTCACTTGCAGAGAGATATCGATACAGAGGTTTTCAGATTCTTACTAGTCAGATATATTCTTGTGTGGTGACTAGGGTGTGTTGAGTCCAGTTCACTGAGCAGGGAGTAGGCCTTGTCTATTACATATTTGGCTTATGGAGCGGTCTCTGAGCTAATTTGAAACCCTTGTTTTATGCATCACCCCACCTCACCTTTCCCGTTAAGCAGCCATAGTGTGTCTTCTAAAGGTGTGACTCTGTTCTGTTTTGTAATTCAGTTCAAGTGTAGCGATTTTGACATTCCCTCTATAAGTGATATCTTAGGATAAGTGTCTTTTTCTGTGTGACTTATTTCACTTAGAATCATCGTACCTAAATCCACTCATCATGCTGCTAACTAGCCTTATGACATTGATTTCATGGCTGAGTGATATTCCATTGTGCCAAGTACCACCATTTCTTTATCCATTTTTCTCTTTCCTGGGATATTAAAGGTGTACCGAAGCGGAGGTTTTTGGAAACAGAGCAGCCGTAAACTTTAGGGTGCCTGTGTCTTGTTGATTTTTAGTTTTCCCAATTTATACGCCCAGGAGTGGAAGTGCCCTATGCTCTCTACGCTGTGTTTATTACTTGTTTCAGGACACACCGTACTCTTCTCCAGAGTGCCTGTTGGCAATTTATATCCCGCCCATCAGCGTAGCAAGGCTCCCATGTCTCCATGGCCTGTCCTGCTTTTCTGGTTTTTACTGTTTGTTCAGCATGACCCTTTTGACTGAGGGCAAGCGAGACTTCTTTGTAGCGCTGATTTGCCCTTCCGGCTTGCTTGGTTGGCCAAAAAGGGCGTATGCGTTTTTTCCTGAATATATTCAGGAAAAAACGCATACGCCCTTTTTGGCCAAGGGCATCATTGTCAACGTTTTGCCGCTTTTCATGTGCTTTAAAGGCGAGTCGAATCTACCTCCTGAAATCTGTTTCCTGCAAATCTGCCTTGCTTTCAAATCCTCTTCGTTGCCTTCCCTCAATATATTTGTGGACGAGAGTTCTCATTTATAACTCTGCACGTTTGTGAATTGCAGTGCCCCTGAGCTCCATTTGTCTCCTCGCTTTTTTGGGAGCTGGCCGCAAAAGCGCAGGATTGCTTCAGGCCCTATTTTGGTTCTGGGGGGCAGGCTGAGCCTGTGGTTCATTCTTCTTCCTGATGGGAAAATGGAGTGACTATGCCTGTCCCAACACGTAGGGCTGGTCTCTCGTTGGTTCCGCGTCTTCCCGTTCATCCTCAGGACAAATTGCAACCTGTACAATCAGGAGGTTAAAGGTGCTGATTCTCCAAGTAGGGAGATGGTTAGTCAAGCGGCTGGAATGGCGAACCCGAGCACAAGGAGAGGAGAAATGAGGTGCGTTTTAGAAACCTTTCCCGATCTCATGGCATACCATCTTCTGGGTTTCCCATGCATGTTTTGATGTAGGAAGATTCCCTTGTACCTGGAGATTTGAGACCCATGGGGTGTGTTCTCCGCAGTGTTACTTTAATGTATATGCGTTTGCTCACCCAACCTCACCAATCCTCTCAGCCCCAAGAGTGTCCAGCCTTATGTCTCATCCAGCTGTGGGTCTAGATATGGTCAATCCAGGTTGCATCAGAGACGCTGAACGGATTTTGTAAGAATTTCTCTCTCTTTCACTGTCTTTGCTTTGTGGGTTTTTTAAAGTAATGTATGTTTAGAATGGGGTTTGGCTGCTTTTCCCTGCTGTGTTTATGCCGCTTTACACCCTCTTGATTCACTTGCAGAGAGATATCAATACATAGGTTTTCAGATTCATACTAGTCAGATGTATTCTTGTGCGGTGACTAGGGGGTGTTGAGTCCAGTTCACTGAGCAGGGAGTAGGCCTTGTCTATTACATATTTGGCTTATGGAGCGGTGTCTGAGCTAATTTCAAACCCTTGTTTTATGCATCACTCCACCTCACCTTTCCCGTTAAGCAGCCATAGTGTGTCTTCTAAAGGTGTGACTCTGTTCTGTTTTGTAATTCATTTCAAGTGTAGCGATTTTGACATTCCCTCTATAAGCGATATCTTAGGATAAGTGTCTTTTTCTGTGTGACTTATTTCACTTAGAATCATCGTACCTAAATCCACTCATCATGCTGCTAACTAGCCTTATGACATTGATTTCATGGCTGAGTGATATTCCATTCTGCCAAGTACCACCATTTCTTTATCCATTTTTCTCTTTCCTGGGATATTAAAGGTGTACCGAAGCGGAGGTTCTTGGAAACAGAGCAGCCGTAAAGTTTGGGGTGCCTGTGTCTTGTTGACTTTTAGTTTTCCCAATTTATACGCCCATGAGTGGAAGTGCCCTATGCTCTCAACGCTGTGTTTATTACTTGTTTCAGGACACACCGTACTCTTCTCCAGAGTGCCTGTTGGCAATTTACATCCCGCCCATCAGCGTAGCAAGGCTTCCATGTCTCCATGGCCTGTCCTGCTTTTTTGATTTTTACATTTTGTTCAGCATGGCCCTTTTGAACGAGGGCAAGCGAGACTTCTTTGTAGCGCTGATTTGCCCTTCCGGCTTGCTTGGTTGGCCAAAAAGGGCGTATGCGTTTTTTCCTGAATATATTCAGGAAAAAACGCATACGCCCTTTTTGGCCAAGGGCATCATTGTCAACGTTTTGCCGCTTTTCATGTGCTTTAAAGGCGAGTCGAATCTATCTCCTGAAATCTGTTTCCTGCAAATCTGCCTTGCTTTCAAATCCTCTTCGTTGTCTTCCCTCAATATATTTGTGGACGAGAGTTCTCATTTATAACTCTGCACGTTTGTGAATTGCAGTGCCCCTGAGCTCCATTTGTCTCCTCGCTTTTTTGGGAGCTGGCAGCAAAAGCGCAGGATTGCTTCAGGCCCTATTTTGGTTCTGGGGGGCAGGCTGAGCCTGTGGTTCATTCTTCTTCCTGATGGGAAAATGGAGTGACCTATGCCTGTCCCAACACCTAGGGCTCGTCTCTCGTTGATTCCGCGTCTTCCCGTTCATCCTCAGGACAAATTGCAACCTGTACAATCAGGAGGTTAAAGGTGCTGATTCTCCAAGTAGGGAGATGGTTAGTCAAGTGGCTGGAATGGCGAACCCGAGCACAAGGAGAGGAGAAATGAGGTGCGTTTTAGAAACCTTTCCCGATCTCATGGCATACCATCTTCTGGGTTTCCCATGCATGTTTTGATGTAGGAAGATTCCCTTGTACCTGGAGATTTGAGACCCATGGGGTGTGTTCCCCGAAGTGTTACTTTAAAGTATCTGCATTTGCTCACCCAACCTCACCAACCCTCTCAGCCCCAAGAGTGTCCAGCCTTATGTCTCATCCAGCTGTGTGTCTTGATATGGTCAATCCAGGTTGCATCATAGACCCTGAACGGATTTTGTAAGAATTTCTCTCTCTTTCACTGTCTTTGTTTTGTGGGTTTTTTAAAGTAATTTATGTTTAGAATCGGGCTTGGCTGCTTTTCCCTGCTGTGTTGATGCCGCTTTACACCCTCTTGATTCACTTGCAGAGAGATATCGATACATAGGTTTTCAGATTCTTACTAGTCAGATATATTCTTGTGTGTTGACTAGGGTGTGTTGAGTCCAGTTCACTGAGCAGGGAGTAGGCCTTGTCTATTACATATTTGGCTTATGGAGCGGTCTCTGAGCTAATTTCAAACCCTTGTTTTATGCATAACCCCACCTCACCTTTCCCGTTAAGCAGCCATAGTGTGTCTTCTAAAGGTGTGACTCTGTTCTGTTTTGTAATTCAGTTCAAGTGTAGCGATTTTGACATTCCCTCTATAAGCGATATCTTAGGATAAGTGTCTTTTTCTGTGTGACTTATTTCACTTAGAATCATCGTATCTAAATCCACTCATCATGCTGCTAACTAGCCTTATGACATTGATTTCATGGCTGAGTGATATTCCACTGTGCCAAGTACCACCATTTCTTTATCCATTTTTCTCTTTCCTGGGATATTGAAGGTGAACCGAAGTGGAGGTTCTTGGAAACAGAGCAGCCGTAAACTTTAGGGTGCCTGTGTCTTGTTGATTTTTAGTTTTCCCAATTTATACGCCCATGAGTGGAAGTGCCCTATGCTCTCAACGCTGTGTTTATTACTTGTTTCAGGACACACCGTACTCTTCTCCAGAGTGCCTGTTGGCAATTTACATCCCGCCCATCAGCGTAGCAAGGCTTCCATGTCTCCATGGCCTGTCCTGCTTTTCTGGTTTTTACACTTTTTTCAGCATGGCCCTTTTGACCGAGGGCAAGCGAGACTTCTTTGTAGCGCTGATTTGCCCTTCCGGCTTGCTTGATTGGCCAAAAAGGGCGTATGCGTTTTTTCCTGAATATATTCAGGAAAAAACGCATACGCCCTTTTTGGCCAAGGGCATCATTGTCAACGTTTTGCCGCTTTTCATGTGCTTTAAAGGTGAGTCGAATCTACCTCCTGAAATCTGTTTCCTGCAAATCTGCCTTGCTTTCAAATCCTCTTCGTTGCCTTCCCTCAATATATTTGTGGACGAGAGTTCTCATTCATAACTCTGCACGTTTGTGAATTGCAGTGCCCCTGAGCTCCATTTGTCTCCTCGCTTTTTTGGGAGCTGGCCGCAAAAGCGCAGGATTGCTTCAGGCCCTATTTTGGTTCTGGGGGGCAGGCTGAGCCTGTGGTTCATTCTTCTTCCTGATGGGAAAATGGAGTGACCTGTGCCTGTCCCAACACCTAGGGCTAGTCTTTCGTTTGTTCCCCGTCTTCCCGTTAATCCTCAGGACAAATTGCAACCTGGACGAAACAGTAGGTTAAAGGTGCTGATTCTCCAAGTAGGGAGATGGTTAGTCAAGCGGCTGGAATGGCGAACCCGAGCACAAGGAGAGGAGAAATGAGGTGCGTTTTAGAAACCTTTCCCGATCTCACGGCATACCATCTTCTGGGTTTCCCATGCATGTTTTGATGTAGGAAGATTCCCTTGTACCTGGAGATTTGAGACCCATGGGGTGGGTACCCCGCAGTATTATTTTAAAGTATCTGCATTTGCTCACCCAACCTCACCAATCCTCTCAGCCCCAAGAGTGTCCAGCCTTATGTCTCATCCAGCTGTGGGTCTAGATATGGTCAATCCAGGTTGCATCAGAGACCCTGAACGGATTTTGTAAGAATTTCTCTCTCTTTCACTGTCTTTGCTTTGTGGGTTTTTTAAAGTAATGTATGTTTAGAATGGGGTTTGGCTGCTTTTCCCTGCTGTGTTTATGCCGCTTTACACCCTCTTGATTCACTTGCAGAGAGATATCGATACATAGGTTTTCAGATTCATACTAGTCAGATATATTCTTGTGCGGTGACTAGGGGGTGTTGAGTCCAGTTCACTGAGCAGGGAGTAGGCCTTGTCTATTACATATTTGGCTTATGGAGCGGTCTCTGAGCTCATTTCAAACCCTTGTTTTATGCATCACCCCACCTCACCTTTCCCGTTAAGCAGCCATAGTGTGTCTTCTAAAGGTGTGACTCTGTTCTGTTTTGTAATTCAGTCCAAGTGTAGCGATTTTGACATTCCCTCTATAAGCGATATCTTAGGATAATGTCTTTTTCTGTGTGACTTATTTCACTTAGAATCATCGTACCTAAATCCACTCATCATGCTGCTAACTAGCCTTATGACATTGATTTCATGGCTGAGTGATATTCCATTGTGCCAAGTACCACCATTTCTTTATCCATTTTTCTCTTTCCTGGGATATTGAAGGTGTACTGAAGCGGAGGTTCTTGGAAACAGAGCAGCCGTAAACTTTAGGGTGCCTGTGTCTTGTTGATTTTTAGTTTTCCCAATTTATACGCCCATGAGTGGAAGTGCCCTATGCTCTCTACGCTGTGTTTATTACTTGTTTCAGGACACACCGTACTCTTCTCCAGAGTGCCTGTTGGCAATTTATATCCCGCCCATCAGCGTAGCAAGGCTCCCATGTCTCCATGGCCTGTCCTGCTTTTCTGGTTTTTACTGTTTGTTCAGCATGGCCCTTTTGACTGAGGGCAAGCGAGACTTCTTTGTAGCGCTGATTTGCCCTTCCGGCTTGCTTGGTTGGCCAAAAAGGGCGTATGCGTTTTTTCCTGAATATATTCAGGAAAAAACGCATACGCCCTTTTTGGCCAAGGGCATCATTGTCAACGTTTTGCCGCTTTTCATGTGCTTTAAAGGCGAGTCGAATCTACCTCCTGAAATCTGTTTCCTGCAAATCTGCCTTGCTTTCAAATCCTCTTCGTTGCCTTCCCTCAATATATTTGTGGACGAGAGTTCTCATTTATAACTCTGCACATTTGTGAATTGCAGTGCCCCTGAGCTCCATTTGTCTCCTCGCTTTTTTGGGAGCTGGCCGCAAAAGCGCAGGATTGCTTCAGGCCCTATTTTGGTTCTGGGGGGCAGGCTGAGCCTGTGGTTCATTCTTCTTCCTGATGGGAAAATGGAGTGACCTATGCCTGTCCCAACACCTAGGGCTCCTCTCTCGTTGGTTCCGCGTCTTCCTGTTCATCCTCAGGACAAATTGCAACCTGTACAATCAGGAGGTTAAAGGTGCTGATTCTCCAAGTAGGGAGATGGTTAGTCAAGCGGCTGGAATGGCGAACCCGAGCACAAGGAGAGGAGAAATGAGGTGCGTATTAGAAACCTTTCCCGATCTCATGGCATACCATCTTCTGGGTTTCCCATGCATGTTTTGATGTAGGAAGATGCCCTTGTACCTGGAAATTTGAGACCCATGGGGTGTGTTCTCCGCAGTGTTACTTTAAAGTATATGCGTTTGCTCACCCAACCTCACCAGTCCTCTCAGCCCCAGGAATGTCCAGCTTTATGTCTCATCCAGCTATGGGTCAAGATATGGTCAATCCAGGTTGCATCAGAGACCCTGAACGGATTTTGTAAGAATTTCTCTCTCTTTCACTGTCTTTGTTTTGTGGGTTTTTTAAAGTAATTTATGTTTAGAATCGGGCTTGGCTGCTTTTCCCTGCTGTGTTGATGCCGCTTTACACCCTCTTGATTCACTTGCAGAGAGATATCGATACATAGGTTTTCAGATTCTTACTAGTCAGATATATTCTTGTGTGGTGACTAGGGTGTGTTGAGTCCAGTTCACTGAGCAGGGAGTAGGCCTTGTCTATTACATATTTGGCTTATGGAGCGGTCTCTGAGCTAATTTCAAACCCTTGTTTTATGCATCACCCCACCTCACCTTTCCCGTTAAGCAGCCATAGTGTGTCTTCTAAAGGTGTGACTCTGTTCTGTTTTGTAATTCAGTTCAAGTGTAGCGATTTTGACATTCCCTCTATAAGCGATATCTTAGGATAAGTGTCTTTTTCTGTGTGACTTATTTCACTTAGAATCATCGTATCTAAATCCACTCATCATGCTGCTAACTAGCCTTATGACATTGATTTCATGGCTGAGTGATATTCCATTGTGCCAAGTACCACCATTTCTTTATCCATTTTTCTCTTTCCTGGGATATTGAAGGTGTATCGAAGTGGAGGTTCTTGGAAACAGAGCAGCCGTAAACATTAGGGTGCCTGTGTCTTGTTGATTTTTAGTTTTCCCAATTTATACGCCCTTGAGTGGAAGTGCCCTATGCTCTCTACGCTGTGTTTATTACTTGTTTTAGGACACACCGTACTCTTCTCCAGAATGCCTGTTGGCAATTTACATCCCGCCCATCAGCGTAGCAAGGCTTCCATGTCTCCATGGCCTGTCCTGCTTTTCTGGTTTTTACACTTTGTTCAGCATGGCCCTTTTGACCGAGGGCAAGCGAGACTTCTTTGTAGCGCTGATTTGCCCTTCCGGCTTGCTTGGTTGGCCAAAAAGGGCGTATGCGTTTTTTCCTGAATATATTCAGGAAAAAACGCATACGCCCTTTTTGGCCAAGGGCATCATTGTCAACGTTTTGCCGCTTTTCATGTGCTTTAAAGGCGAGTCGAATCTACCTCCTGAAATCTGTTTCCTGCAAATCTGCCTTGCTTTCAAATCCTCTTCGTTGCCTTCCCTCAATATATTTGTGGACGAGAGTTCTCATTCATAACTCTGCACGTTTGTGAATTGCAGTGCCCCTGAGCTCCATTTGTCTCCTCGCTTTTTTGGGAGCTGGCCGCAAAAGCGCAGGATTGCTTCAGGCCCTATTTTGGTTCTGGGGGGCAGGCTGAGCCTGTGGTTCATTCTTCTTCCTGATGGGAAAATGGAGTGACCTGTGCCTGTCCCAACACCTAGGGCTAGTCTTCCGTTGGTTCCCCGTCTTCCCGTTCATCCTCAGGACACATTGCAACCTGGACGAAACAGGAGGTTAAAGGTGCTGATTCTCCAAGTAGGGAGATGGTTAGTCAAGCGGCTGGAATGGCGAACCCGAGCACAAGGAGAGGAGAAATGAGGTGCGTTTTAGAAACCTTTCCCGATCTCACGGCATACCATCTTCTGGCTTTCCCATGCATGTTTTGATGTAGGAAGATGCCCTTGTACCTGGAGATTTGAGACCCATGGGCTGGGTACCCCGCGGTATTACTTTAAAGTATCTGCATTTGCTCACCCAACCTCACCAATCCTCTCAGCCCCAAGAGTGTCCAGCCTTATGTCTCATCCAGCTGTGGGTCTAGATATGGTCAATCCAGGTTGCATCAGAGACCCTGAACGGATTTTGTAAGAATTTCTCTCTCTTTCACTGTCTTTGCTTTGTGGGTTTTTTAAAGTAATGTATGTTTAGAATGGGGTTTGGCTGCTTTTCCCTGCTGTGTTTATGCCGCTTTACACCCTCTTGATTCACTTGCAGAGAGATATCGATACATAGGTTTTCAGATTCATACTAGTCAGATATATTCTTGTGCGGTTACTAGGGGGTGTTGAGTCCAGTTCACTGAGCAGGGAGTAGGCCTTGTCTATTACATATTTGGCTTATGGAGCGGTGTCTGAGCTAATTTCAAACCCTTGTTTTATGCATCACCCCACCTCACCTTTCCCGTTAAGCAGCCATAGTGTGTCTTCTAAAGGTGTGACTCTGTTCTGTTTTGTAATTCAGTTCAAGTGTAGCGATTTTGACATTCCCTCTATAAGCGATATCTTAGGATAAGTGTCTTTTTCTGTGTGACTTATTTCACTTAGAATCATCGTACCTAAATCCACTCATCATGCTGCTAACTAGCCTTATGACATTGATTTCATGGCTGAGTGATATTCCATTGTGCCAAGTACCACCATATGTTTATCCATTTTTCTCTTTCCTGGGATATTGAAGGTGTACCGAAGTGGAGGTTCTTGGAAACAGAGCAGCCGTAAACTTTAGGGTGCCTGTGTCTTGTTGATTTTTAGTTTTCCCAATTTATACGCCCTTGAGTGGAAGTGCCCTATGCTCTCAACGCTGTGTTTATTACTTGTTTCAGGACACACCGTACTCTTCTCCAGAGTGCCTGTTGGCAATTTACATCCCGCCCATCAGCGTAGCAAGGCTCCCATGTCTCCATGGCCTGTCCTGCTTTTCTGGTTTTTACTGTTTGTTCAGCATGGCCCTTTTGACCGAGGGCAAGCGAGACTTCTTTCTAGCGCTGATTTGCCCTTCCGGGTTGCTTGGTTGGCCAAAAAGGGCGTATGCGTTTTTTCCTGAATATATTCAGGAAAAAACGCATACGCCCTTTTTGGCCAAGGGCATCATTGTCAACGTTTTGCCGCTTTTCATGTGCTTTAAAGGCGAGTCGAATCTACCTCCTGAAATCTGTTTCCTGCAAATCTGCCTTGCTTTCAAATCCTCTTCGTTGCCTTCCCTCAATATATTTGTGGACGAGAGTTCTCATTTATAACTCTGCACGTTTGTGAATTGCAGTGCCCCTGAGCTCCATTTGTCTCCTCGCTTTTTTGGGAGCTGGCCGCAAAAGCGCAGGATTGCTTCAGGCCCTATTTTGGTTCTGGGGGGCAGGCTGAGCCTGTGGTTCATTCTTCTTCCTGATGGGAAAATGGAGTGACCTATGCCTGTCCCAACACCTAGGGCTCGTCTCTCGTTGGTTCCGCGTCTTCCCGTTCATCCTCAGGACAAATTGCAACCTGTACAATCAGGAGGTTAAAGGTGCTGATTCTCCAAGTAGGGAGATGGTTAGTCAAGCGGCTGGAATGGCGAACCCGAGCCCAAGGAGAGGAGAAATGAGGTGCGTTTTAGAAACCTTTCCCGATCTCATGGCATACCATCTTCTGGGTTTCCCATGCATGTTTTGATGTAGGAAGATTCCCTTGTACCTGGAGATTTGAGACCCATGGGGTGTGTTCCCCGAAGTGTTACTTTAAAGTATCTGCATTTGCTCACCCAACCTCACCAATCCTCTCAGCCCCAAGAGTGTCCAGCCTTATGTCTCATCCAGCTGTGGGTCTTGATATGGTCAATCCAGGTTGCATCATAGACCCTGAACGGATTTTGTAAGAATTTCTCTCTCTTTCACTGTCTTTGTTTTGTGGGTTTTTTAAAGTAATTTATGTTTAGAATCGGGCTTGGCTGCTTTTCCCTGCTGTGTTGATGCCGCTTTACACCCTCTTGATTCACTTGCAGAGAGATATCGATACATAGGTTTTCAGATTCTTACTAGTCAGATATATTCTTGTGTGTTGACTAGGGTGTGTTGAGTCCAGTTCACTGAGCAGGGAGTAGGCCTTGTCTATTACATATTTGGCTTATGGAGCGGTCTCTGAGCTAATTTCAAACCCTTGTTTTATGCATCACCCCACCTCACCTTTCCCGTTAAGCAGCCATAGTGTGTCTTCTAAAGGTGTGACTCTGTTCTGTTTTGTAATTCAGTTCAAGTGTAGCGATTTTGACATTCCCTCTATAAGCGATATCTTAGGATAAGTGTCTTTTTCTGTGTGACTTATTTCACTTAGAATCATCCTATCTAAATCCACTCATCATGCTGCTAACTAGCCTTATGACATTGATTTCATGGCTGAGTGATATTCCATTGTGCCAAGTACCACCATTTCTTTATCCATTTTTCTCTTTCCTGGGATATTGAAGGTGTACCGAAGTGGAGGTTCTTGGAAACAGAGCAGCCGTAAACTTTAGGGTGCCTGTGTCTTGTTGATTTTTAGTTTTCCCAATTTATACGCCCATGAGTGGAAGTGCCCTATGCTCTCTACGCTGTGTTTATTACTTGTTTCAGGACACACCGTACTCTTCTCCAGAGTGCCTGTTGGCAATTTACATCCCGCCCATCAGCGTAGCAAGGCTTCCATGTCTCCATGGCCTGTCCTGCTTTTCTGGTTTTTACACTTTGTTCAGCATGGCCCTTTTGACCGAGGGCAAGCGAGACTTCTTTGTAGCGCTGATTTGCCCTTCCGGCTTGCTTGGTTGGCCAAAAAGGGCGTATGCGTTTTTTCCTGAATATATTCAGGAAAAAACGCATACGCCCTTTTTGGCCAAGGGCATCATTGTCAACGTTTTGCCGCTTTTCATGTGCTTTAAAGGCGAGTCGAATCTACCTCCTGAAATCTGTTTCCTGCAAATCTGCCTTGCTTTCAAATCCTCTTCGTTGCCTTCCCTCAATATATTTGTGGACGAGAGTTCTCATTCATAACTCTGCACGTTTGTGAATTGCAGTGCCCCTGAGCTCCATTTGTCTCCTCGCTTTTTTGGGAGCTGGCCGCAAAAGCGCAGGATTGCTTCAGGCCCTATTTTGGTTCTGGGGGGCAGGCTGAGCCTGTGGTTCATTCTTCTTCCTGATGGGAAAATGGAGTGACCTGTGCCTGTCCCAACACCTAGGGCTAGTCTTTCGTTGGTTCCCCGTCTTCCCGTTCATCCTCAGGACAAATTGCAACCTGGACGAAACAGTAGGTTAAAGGTGCTGATTCTCCAAGTAGGGAGATGGTTAGTCAAGCGGCTGGAATGGCGAACCCGAGCACAAGGAGAGGAGAAATGAGGTGCGTTTTAGAAACCTTTCCCGATCTCACGGCATACCATCTTCTGGCTTTCCCATGCATGTTTTGAT